>NC_136264.1:189915805-190331748 GCF_964187855.1 Myxine glutinosa | reverse complement strand
GTCAAATTTCTAAAATCGCCATTTTAAATCCGATTGACTTGAAAATTGAACAGCATTTGCATAGTGCCTCACAGAATTGGGAAACCAACTATTTTTGAGGTCCAAAGGTCAACTCAAGGTCAAACTTCCAATAGCATCAATTTTCATCTGAAAAATCATCAATTTTCATCCCATTGACTTGAAAATTTAACAGCATTTGCATCGTGCCTCACTGAATTGGGAAACCAACTATTTTTGAGGTCAAAAGGTCAAAGGTCAACTCAAGGTCAAACTTCTAAAATCATCAATTTTCATCCGATTGACTTAAAAATTTAACAGTATTTTCATAGTGCCTCACTGTATTTGAAATCAACTATTTTTGAAGTCCAAAGGTCAACTACAGGTCAAACTTCTAAAAGTATCAATTGTCTTCTGAAAAATCATTAATTTTCATCCCATTGACTTGAAAATTTAACAGCATTTGCATCATGCCTCACTGAATTTGGAAATCAACTATTTTTGAGGTCAAAAGGTCAAAGGTCAACTCTAGGTCAAACTTCTAAAATCATCAATTATCTAAAAATCATCACTTTTCATCCTATTGACCCGAGCTTTGATCAAGATCGTTAATTTTGATCTTCATGAAATGGACAATTTTCTGGATCAATTGCAACCTTTTTTTGAGGGGGGCGGGGTGGGGGTGGATTTTGCAAGTGTCGTGCTCTGCATGACGTTTTCTTGTTTTCTTGTTTGTATGTTTGTTTTTGCAGGTAATATCTCAACCATCCTTTGAGCTAGCAAGCTGATATTTGGACATGACAGTGACCAAGTGATTTGGCTGTCAAGGATATTTTTGATGGACATGCAGAACAAGGCAAAGCAGACATAGATCACCTCCTGCTTCACAAAGTCTGATGACCCGGATAACCCTAACTCAGGGATGTCAACATCATCTCAATGACCTCCAATGCCATCCATCATCATCATCATGAAAAGTAAGTACGATTTTTAGTGTTTTTCATTTTTGCTAATTTAGGCAAAAAGTCGATTAATTTTAGAGTTGGTTCCCCTTCCCCTATTTTTCCCATAAGGTCTTAACTTTGCTCATCCCGGTTTGGGCCAACACGGTGTTTTTCAAGAACTTAACTCCCGCAAACACGGAGAGTCTGCTGTACAGTATATAGGAGTGTGTGTGTGTGTGTGTGTGTGTGTGTGTGTGTGTGTGTGTGTGTGTGTGTGTGTGTGTGTGTGTGTGTGTGTGTGTGTGTGTGTGTGTGTGTGTGTGTGTGTGAAGACAGAAAAAAACAAAAAAAAAAACGAAAGCAAAGGCCTAACGAGAGGGAACAGTTTGGAGCCTTCCTGTCTGCAGGATGAGGGATGTCATGGCAGAGGATGCAGTCATCAGAAAATAAATAAAGAGTATTTTTAAGAGAGATTATCCATGAAGATCAGAAATAGGACTGTGCCCAGAACACTGCCTTGGGGCACTTAAGCCTTGGCAGGGAGAGGAGATTAACGGATTCCGTTGAGAACCACACGTTGGCTAAGAGAGTAGAGGAAGTCCGTAAGCCATGTTTGGAGTTGGTCTTGGATTACATAGGCAGAGAGTTTGGAGAGCAAGTCATTATGCCAGACTGTATCAAAAGCACGAGACTTGTCCAGAGAGACATCTATGATCACATGTCTGATATTGAGGGCCTCCATCCATTGTTGTGCGAGCATAAGCAGCATGTCCAAGGTGGAGTGGGTGGTTCGTGTGCAGCCACCCGGCTGCTGGTTGCATCATTTTTCTGTGGGCACGTCTGCCGCTGATGCAATTCCTCTCTGGTCCTCATTTTGCCGACCTCGGAAGGATGGCAGGCTGAGTCAACCCCACCTGGCATTAATTCAACGGGATTTGAACTCAGGCCCTTAGGATCCCAAACCCGCCACCCTAACTATTAGGCCAACGCCAGGTGATCAAGGCGACAAGGAAGGATTTCATATCAACTGCGATGATGGATTCCATGACCTTGATGATAATTGGAAGTAAGCTAATTGGTCTGTAATGAAGGGGATCGGTTTTTGCACCTATTAATTGAATGCAGTGATGTTGGTTCATTTCCATGCAGATGGAAGATGACCTAGGGTAAATTATAGTGTGAAAAGGGCAGAGAGAGGATGTGCAAGAGCAGCAGAGCAGATTTTTAGGACACGTGAGTTGATGCGCTCCGGTCCATTTGCAAAATCAGATCGAGGATTGCCTGAGACCTCTCCACCTCCAGGGGCAGTAGATATGGGAGACAAGTCCTGAAGTAAGATGACTGCTTGTAGTCTCTGTCAATCTGTCTGATTGAACTGCCAGACTTGCTGGTGCTGAGGCAGCTCTCTGAGAATAGCCAGAGAGATGTTGCCCATGACAAGCATATGATCAGATGAACCAATTGGAGCAGAGGAGGAGCTGGAGACATTAGCAGTGAAGTTAGTCATCACTAAGTCCTGTAGACAGGTTTAGCCATTAGGAGAAATCTGGATCGGAAAGTTCGCAGATTGAGTCAGTCCCATGGAGTCACAGAAGTCCTTTGCTGAAGTGCCACGGCTGGTGAGGGAGGTACCTACTTACACCCAGCCAAGTTGCATGGTGACTATTTATATCATCATATTTGAGGAAGAGGTTACTGTTTGGAGAACGGTACAACACACAGATGAACAACAGGTGGGAACAGAAGAAAAATCACTGCCAAAGGTACTCCTGGTCCTGGGGGTTGGGAGGTGTAAGATCAGAACAAGGACAGTAATAAATAGAGTTCTTGATGTAAAGTGAAACACCGCCGCCGTGGCAGGGTTTAGGCCTATCATATTGGAGGAAACAAAAGCCAGGGAGAGACACAAAGGAGTCAGGAATGTCCTGTAAGGGGAACAATTCTGTTGCACAGGTGATGTCTGTCAGTTTTGTCAGCAGCGGCTTTGATTGAGAGATCTGTCATGTCAGAGTGGAGACCTCAGATGTTTAAAGAGGAAGCAGTGTTCATGACCCAGTTCATATTTGAGTGGATGCAGTAAGGGGAAAGCTTTGAGGGGGTTGGCTGAAGTGGAGGTGATGGTGGTGAAGACAGATGAAGTAAGGTGGTACATGAGGTTTTGATGGGGTCGGTGAAGAGCAATGCAGAAAGAGGGGACATGAAGTGGAGGGGTGCTGATTCCAAATTCTCAAATTGGACGAACAGAGATAAAGATCATGGGATGGGAGGTAAGAAAAATTGTTGAAGGTACAGAGAAAGGTGGTGCTGTCGATGCTGGGGAGGGCAGGGGTTTGCATTTGATGGACCAAGCGCTCAGCTGACAGACAGTTTGGAAAATAGTATTTGTGAAGAAGAAGAGGAGGAGGATTAGAACATGTGGAATACAGTACTGTACTCAGAATGGAGAAATCAGGAGAATGAAGGATTTAAAAATGTTTTATAATGCTTTTAACAGAAGAATGAAGAAGCATGTATATTCACTGAATATTGTGTTTGAAGATATTGAGAAAAGGGAGAAAAAATGGAGTACAGGAAGTAGGCTACAGATAGAAGGAAATTCAAGGGCAATAAGATCAGTGTGGAATGAAAAAATAACGTTTTTTTGAAGTGAGGAGGAAATTGGATCACATGGAGGATGTAGAAAGTACAATATTGGGAAGAAAGAAGCAAAACGACAGACACTGAGGCAAAATGGGACACAGAATTTTCACAGCGGCTATCCGCGGAGTAGGCCTTCAACAACACGAGAACAAATTTGACAAATACAGCACAACAAGGTACGATTTAACACTGAAAATTCGACGAAAACACAAACTGCAAAACAGGGACGAAGATATAACAGAGAAGAAGACTAATCCAGTTCTAAAAACGGAGCTTTAATGAGGTGGAAGTGGCAGCTGCAGATTCAACCAACACATGGAAACAACTGGAAGTGACATGCTATAGTTCCAAGATATGTGTAACTTAAAACCTGTATCTTGTCTTTGGGACCTGATGGTAACTTTCATACCTAGAGTTAACCCCAGTGTTGATTTAATGGTTAAGGTAGCTGGCTTAACATCTTAGGGTCTTGAGTTTGAGCCCCTGTCGTACCGCTAAATAGCACCAGGTGGGTTGACTCAACCTGTCATTCTTCCCAGAAATGATGCAACCAGCAGCCACTGGCTGCATATGAAATAATAATAATACGTAGTGTTTTCTCAAAGACCATAACTTTTGTCTTTTTGGCACTTAATTCCATCTCGTACTGTTTGGAAGCTATGTTTTTGTTGTCGATCATGAGCTACAACGTTTCTGCAGTGTTGGTAATCATGGCAATGCCATCTGCATACCTGCTATTATTCATACCTTCACCATTTACTTTTATGCCTGGGGTATCTTGCAATGTGTCTTGTATTTATGCTTCGCTATGCATACAACAACAAACAACATGCATTTTAAGGCCATTTTCCCTGCTAGAGCGAGGGTTAGCCTTGCGGTCCACATGACAATGTTCTCCATTTTGCCCTATTTTCTGCATCTCTCCTTGTTAACCCCATTGCCCGCATTTCTTCTTCCACCATCTTCAGCCAAGTCTTTCTCGGTCTTCCCCGTCCTCTACTTCCTTCTACATTCATTTCCATCACTCTTCTCAACCAGTCACTTTCATCCTTCCTCAACACATGACCAAACCATCTCAACCTGTTCCTCTTCACAGCATCAACCACAGGCTCTATTCCCATCATCTTTCGCAATTCATCATTTGTCTGCCTCTCTCTCAACGATACTCCACATATCCACCGAACCATTCGGATTTCCACCCTTTCCAGCCTTCGTTGCTGATCTATGCTCATTACCCATGTCTCGCTCCCATAAATCATAACACTTCTCACACATGCAGCACACACCTTTCCCTTCAGCTTCAACGACACTCCCCTCCTCATCAGCATGCCACTCAGTTCCCGAAACTTCTTCCATGCACATCTCACTCGAGCAACCGTTGCCGAGTCTGATCCACCTTCTCCATTCAGCACGTCTCGGAGGTAGCAAAATGTTTTCACACCTTCCAGCTTCACGCCGTCTCCAAGATCCAACTCAACATTTCCTCCATCTGCAGCTGTGCACACCTTACATTTGAATGTAGCTGCCACACTGGTTAATGACCCTCTCAGACCACTACATTTTTGATGAACCCACTCAGCGCACATTGTACATTGAATGGAGTTCACTCCGACACCCTTCCTGCACACAGCACACGGCCACTTCCCAGTTCTTTCCACCTCACCACATGCTTTACCACTTGCCATCAGCTTCGTCTTTCCGATATTCACCTTCAGACCTTTTGTCTCCATACATTCCTTCCACTTGTTCATATTTTCCTTCAGTCCATCCATACTTTCCGCAATCAACACCAGATCATCTGCATACAACAACTCCCACCGTAAACCCTCCTTTACGTTCTCAGCCAGCACCTCCATCACAGCTACAAATAGTAGTGGACTTAGTATCGACCCCTGATGCACTCCCACCTTCACCTCAAACTCACAACTTTTCCGTCCTTCGTCCTTACAGCTGTGCGTGCTCTTTTGTACATTGAAATCACTACTCTGATCAACCATTCCTCCATTCATACCTTCCTCAATGCCCATGTCAATACTTCGCGTGGAACCCTATCGAATGCTTTCTCCAGATCAACAAACCCATGAAACAACTTCTTCCTCTTCTCCATGTACTTCTCCTGCAACTGCCTCATAATAAAAAGCACGTCTGTCGTCCTCTTCCTGGCATAAATCCAAACTGCATTTCGTCGATCTTCACTTTCTTCCTTATCCTCCTCTCCAACACCCTTTCCAATACCTTCATTCCATGCTCCAATAACTTTATCGCTCGATACGAGCCACAGTCCAGAGGGTCACCTTTCCCCTTGCATAGAGGGACGAGGGTACTCGGTCCCCAATCCACTGGAATGCGGCCTTCTTTCACCACCAGATTACAGATCTCTGTCATTCTCTTCACGCCCCAACTTCCTGCTGCCTTCAACATATCTCCCACAACTCCCGTCAGCCCTCCTGCTTTTCTACTCTTAATTGCTTTTATCGCTTCCTCAACTTCCTTCTCAGTTATCTTCTCTGCCGGTCCTAAAACTGGGTTACTCTCTGTGTTGCCATCCCATTCATTCTCTGCATTCAACAGCATTTCCATATGTCTTTCCATCTTCCTTTAATTCCATCTGGGGCCACAACGATTTGTCCCACTTCATCGTTCAAGCAACTCACCCCCATCACATCACACCTCTCTTTCGCTATCTGCTTTGCAATCCTGAATACCGCTCTCTGACCCTCTTCCGAATCCAAGCGTTCTCCGAACATTTTCCTCCATGCCTCCTGCGCCTTTGCTACCTCTTTCTTTGCAGCCTTCTTGGCTGCCTTATAACTTTCATGCTCTGCTTTTTCTGCTCCCGTACCCTTCACCTTCTGCCACTCCTTGAACTTCTTCCTCTTCTCTTCAATCCTCTTTCCAACTTCATCATCCCACCACCATGTTTCCGAGTGCCTCGGTGGTCCTTTTGTCCATCCACATACTTCACCAACGGCTCCCAACAGACTATCTTTCATTGACATCCAACCACTTTCAAGCTCAACCACATCATCCTCTACCCTCCTCAGCCTCTCTTTTAATGCCTCCCTTACTGTCACCTCTTTCAACCTCCACACCTTCATTCTCGGTTGGTACTTCACCCAACGAGCTCTCCTCACACCTTTCACCCTTATGTCGCAGACAACCATGTGGTGCTGTGAAACAGCCTCCTCCCCCGGGATCACCTTTGTGTCCCGGAGGTGCCGCCTATCTCGCCTACGCACCATCAGGTAGTCGATGGTTGTCGTCGACCCACCTGATGTGCATGTAACAAGCTTATTATCCTCTTTCTGGAACTGAGTATTACAAATCAACAAATCAGCTGCATCAGCAAACTCCAAAATCTTTTCACCTTCTCCATTTCTCACACCATATCCGTAACCCCCATGAACTCCCTCAAAACCGTCCATACTCCTTCCCACATGTCCATTTAGGTCTCCTCCTACCACAACAATTTCCTCATCTTTCACGTTTTCCATCAGCTTCTCTATCGCACACCAGAACTTGTCCTTCTCTTCATCGCTCCGACCAACCTGCGGAGCATATCCCGAGATGACGTTCACCAAGAGCTTTCCAATCATCATTTTCACCATCATCAACCTATCACTCACTCTTGTCACACTCACCACACTGTCTAAAAACTCCTCAGAAAACAGGACACCAACACCATTCATGCCCTGCGGGCACCCTTGCCACACAAACTTGTGTTTCTGTCCCTGCCTACCCTTCACCATTCTCACACCACTTCCCTTCCATCTCGTCTCTTGCACACAACATATGTCCACTCTTCTTCTGACCAATACTTCCACCACTTCTCCTGATCTCCCTGTCATTGTCCCTACATTCCATGTCCCAAACCTCAAAAACCGATCTCCACTTCGGGCTGTACCCTGCCCATATGTAGTTGTAATTGTCATGGTTCTCTTTTTTTGAGGCAATGTTTTTATAGCCGGATGCCCTTCCTGACGCCAACCCTCTTTGTCGCCTCTTACGACACGTAGGGTTACGGTGTACCTATTCTAAACCAGGGTACACACCGCGATGCATATTAAATAATAATGGTGAAAGAATACAGCCCTGCCTGCACTCTCCTTTATGCACTTTAAAACTTCTTGTCTCAGCAACATTTGTTTTCACTTTAGCTCTTTGATTCCAGTCGAGATTTTAGATCAACCGAATTTCCTCCAACTAGCAACGGTACCCGCCCGTAGAGCGGGGCTTCAATTGGGAAGCCCAAATGAAAAGGCAAAATATCAGAAATTGAAGGCTTTTTTATTTTAAACGATTCATATAAATATCCGTTGAATCATATCACACGCAAATCATCAAAATCTAAACAGTACATGGCGCCAATTTTGAAAAAATATTGAATTCTGCAAAACGGAAGCGGCCGCTACACGTCTTTCTCAGTCGCACATTTATGTGTGAAGAGTGCGCGCCAAATCTGTAACACGGAAGCGGCCGCTGCACGTGTTTCTCAGTCGCTTTGCACACGCTGCCGTGTTACTTCGGAGCCGCACGTTTATATAAAAAGAGTTCGTCAGGAGTCGATCTACTCTCTCCTGGTACGTAGAATTTCAACAAAAGCCACATCACTGTTCATATTGGTAAATATTATTCCATAGTGTTTGGGAAAATTGTTATATTGTCCCAAATTCCAAATTGTCCCAATCACTGCTTCTCTTTTACATTGTCCCAATCCCAAATTGAAAAAAACTATTTTACTCCAGGGGGTCCTAGGATTACCCACCCAAAATATCGTTGCGATCGGTTTAGCCGCTTTTGCGGTACCTTCGAACGAACGGATGGACGGACGGACGGACATTTGGTGAATTATCGTAAGATGGTATCTCATATTTTTTTCATTATCTCTATTAGTTTGTCATCTTTTACTCTATCAAATACCTTCCCATAGTTTATAAAACATACATATAACTTTCCATTGTTTTGTATTACTCTTTCGGTTAACATCCTGAGTTGGTATATATGCCTTGCGCCATCCTTGTTCCCTTTCCCTTTCTAATCCCACTTGGTTGTCACTCAGACACTTTTTTATTACTGGTGTTATCCTTTTTTTATCAGGTGTTGTAACAACTTTGATACATGTGAGATGAAGCTAATTGATCGATGTTCACTACATTCTGCAATGTTACTTACTTTGGGGATTTCACAAAAGATTTCTTAAGGCATTAGAAAACCCTCTGGTTTATCACTTGTGGGGTAGCATCTATTAAATGATGCCTGTGAGTATTTCTACACCCTGCTGATGAAAACACCTCTGAGGGTGAAGCCTCTGACATGAGTCTTGCCTGATTGGCATGAGTTCCACCAGTTGGTCTTGCCTTCAGTTTTGAATATTTCCTCTCCCAACTATAAGCAGTTTGTGTGACATAAAGGCTGTGGCTTGTTAATATTATTATCTTATCACAGATGCAACGATTTAAGATGTGGAGGAAGGCAGAATTCTCACAGAGCACAATATGTTTTGTTCAAACGAAACAAGATTGGAACGTCAAAAGAGAAGCAGTGAAGATTGATGCGTTCTTTCTGCACTATGTTGCCAAATGGATGGAGATAACGAGAAAGGAGAATGGAACTGAAAGTTCTTGTGGAAAGAAAACGGAGAATGCAATACTGAAAGCCTTGTAGGAAGAAAACAAAAACTTGGTGCGATTTGAGAAATGTTCCTGATGTTGGTGAGGCAATATGCTCCTGCCAGGAAAGGTGAGGCATGAACTCCCTCACTCACCCACACTCACTGCCCTTCTTCATCTTGGTGATACGTTCAGCATTCTGAACAATATGAGACTTCCGAAATGATGTATGAATGTTTTCACGCAAGCGCTGCGTGTGCATTTTCAGTGATTCTGTTCTGCTCGCCGAGCACTTTTAACCTGCCGTTGGTAGAGGGAAATCTGGAATTTAAATCATCTTTTTAACCTTATTTTCAGCATTTAGACGAAAGAGTGGAAATTCCAAAGATGGTTAACCGTAATTGTTCTGTTCCTGAATGCAAATCACACTCATGAGAATATAGGAAATATGAGAAATATCCGTGGATGAGAGGTGGAGGATGAGCACCATTTTGTGTTTGTACAAACGAGCGGTAGCATTGGATATAACACACATTTTTTAAAAACACACACACAAATGGACAGATGCTTCTCCTTTTACCAATAGATGCAAAAATCTAGTGTAATTTATCTTGTGGCCCTGGAACCTAACAAAATATTGTCGCGTGACTACCCATGGTGAACACGTTAAGGTAGCACGGATGACCAAACGAGCTGTTACTCCAAGGCGTTCATCAAATGGCAGAGAATACGCATGGGGAAACAAGAGAGAGGGGAAGAAACCGGAGTGCTTACCTTCATTGATCCCACCGGCAGTCCTCCAACCTGCAATAAATCAACTCAAACCGAGCCAAGTTTAAAATGTACAAGAAAATGCCGGCTTTATGAAGAAATGCCGGTAACAAAATAAAACACGGTCAAATAATAATAAATTCCTAAATTCGAGCGCACTCAAACAGACCCGAACACAGACAAAGGATAAAATAACTGCAAATAAATGTGTCTGGTTGTTTAATTGCACTTAGTTCGACTCGACTGGTGCGTCTCGTCAGGACTCTTCCAGGCCCCGGGTGCGCAGTCTGGACGTGGCTCCGTTCTTAGTGGGAAAGTGCGCTCGTTGGTTGGTGCGAGTAGGCCTCAGTCCACCCTCATTTCACGAGGTCGCACCCGTTGGTGCGAAGTAGACCTCCCGCGCGAAGCGAACAGCAGGTGTGCAGCCCGCTCTTCCACCCCGTGCTCGTCCACCAGTCGTCCGCACGGAAAACCGCAGTTCCTACGCTGCGGTTGTGCCTCTGCACGACTACCAGCAAGATCTCCGGACACGACCGGTCGGTCCGATCACTTCCTTGAGCCCAAGAGCACAATGCCACCGCTCGTACGAGGTTCAGGGCGAGAATGCGCAAGCGGGAATCGCGACCGTTCGCTATCGTCTTTGGTAGGACAAGGCACACGAGGGTGATAAAGGTCGGTCAGAGCGAGAAGCCAAGGAGAAGTGAAGAGCGAAGGATGAAGAACAAAGAGAGAGAAAATGTCCTCCAGCACGGTTCTTCACCTCCCAGGCTCTGACGTCATTTGGGGTCCTTTGCCAATCAGCGAGTCCCATCTTACCCCTGCCTTCCTGTCAATCAAACCCCCGCCAAATCACGGCTCCTCGGGGGTGTGCCCGCTAGGCCTGCCCGTCCTGTGCGATTCCAAGTCAATGTTATCAGCAGCAGCGCTTGATGCATGACTTCCGGTTAGTGAGTTATTAATTAGTGAGTTTAAATGCGGGCGATTGCGTGGCTTTAGTGGGGCAACTTAGCCTAACAATTGTGCATTTTGTGAGGAAAGCACCAAATTTGGCACACTAGTCGACTATCATATTATGAAAAGATCTGGATATTGGGCCATTGTTTTCCGCTCCCGCTTTTTATATATTTTGTTTGTCTGGTTGATTTGTTTGTGAAGTAAATGTTAGCTCTTTCACGAGCCTCGATTCAGTATACAAAAAAAAAAAAAAAAAAAAAAAATTGCTGAAGCATGGATGGGATTGCTGGTTTTACATCCCCATTCCATGGACATGCTGCTCCAAGATGCAGTGCTCTTTTCAGGCAGTGCATCAGAACAGCAGTTTTAATTTCAACCAGGTGATGGTCCTTATCTTCACAAATTTTTTTAAACAGGTGGATATTGTAGTCAGCTCCATTTGCCCATCTGTTCGTCCGTCCATATGATCATCACAGGGCACTAAGGTGTGGGAGCAGTATCATTTTTGGCCTTGCCCCCTAGGGTGGGGTCAAAAGGTTAAAAACCAAAATATGCAATTACGGGCACATTTTAAAACATTTTCAATGAACCTTTGCATATATATATATATATATATATATATATATATATATATATATATATATATATATATATATATATATATATACACAGTGGTACCTCGGCTTACGAGTTTAATCCGTTCCGTGACGGAGCTCGTAAGCCAAATCGCTCGTAAGTCAAAGCAAATTTTCCCATTCAAATGCATTGAAATGCTATTAATCCGTTCCAGCCTCAAAAAAAAAACACCAATTTTTTTTGTTAGGTGCTTTTAAATAACAAAAATGTACTTTATAAATAACAAATAATGTATAAACAAGCACGACCTCGTATATACTGTACATAATACAAGAGAATGTAAAGAAATAAACTGGTTTTATTAAGCAGAGGAGAAGAGCATGCCAGGTGAGGTGTGCGTGTTGTCGACTTGGCGAGGCAGTACGATCGTACTCCTTCTACGATATGTACGATTTTGAAGCAGAAGGAGTCCATAAAGGCTATAACGCCAGCCAAGGGCGTTACGATTATTTCAAAGCTCCGGACCTCTATCCATGAAGATATGGAGAAGTTGTTGTTTGTGTGGTTGAAGGAGAAGCAGCTCGCAGGAGATACCGTGACCGAGAGCATCATGTGTTTGAAAAGATTGAAACTCGGATATCGAGCACGGACCACGAGGTGTTTTTTCTTTTTTCTTAATCTCGGTTTCAGTGAACTTTTGCTCTGTGCTCACGTGTACTGTACCTGTACCTGTAATGGTACGTCAGAGGATGGCACCTGTTGTCATCATATTAAGTGCAAGATGTTCTGCATCGTAAGTTGGTACACCGTGGTCTTTCGGTGGTGTTTAAGCCGGCCGTCTTGGCTTCTGTCACCATTGGCATTGAGTCTTTCGATGTAGGTAGGTCGTTGTGTGCCGGTGCCTTGGCCGAATTCCTTCATTGCTGCATTGTTAGCTCACCTGGTTTTTTATACCACATCTTTGGTTATCGGACCAGCGAATGACGTCATCTCCAAAGTATGGCTTATTCTCACTTGTCTTGGACGATCTTCTACTTCTAGCCTTCCACCGTGCATTTGGTGTCCACTGTACTTACTGTACAGTGCCTGGTAAAATTGATGTAATGGGTTTTTGACCGTCAACGCCATGAACCGCCATGAACCGTCAACGCCATGAACCGCTAACACTCAAAAGCCCATTTATCGCGCCTTATAAAGCAAAACGCAAACCGAAAGCCATGCCTCTCAAGCGAGGCGTGCTTCCGTGGTCACGTGATCCACAGGTGTAGCTCATTATACCCGCACGCGCGACACGCTTTGGCGGTCACGTGACCAGCCACTCTGGAGGCGGGGATCCCCGCCGATGACGTCACCGGCTGGAGCAAGGAGATTCCTCGCTCATGTATTTCGACGATTGCGTGTTTTATATCCAAGCAGAGATGCTTTCACGGCAAGATAACCACGTGACCGGAACCGGAAGCCACAACCGGAAAATTCAAAAAAATAAATTTTTTGAGCTCGTACATCGGATCTCGGCTCGTATCCCAAAGCAACAAACCGCCCGAGCGACGGCTCGTATCCCGAAAAACTCGTACGTTGGGGCACTCGTAAGCCGAGGTACCACTGTATATATATATATATATATATGTATATGTATATATATATATATATATATATATATATATATATATATATATATATATATATATATTTATATATATATATATATATAACTGTAAGAAATAGTAGAAACTCCAAAGTACGAGCAGGGCGTCTCATTTGTATTGAATAAATAATCGTTAGATTAAATAAGACGCGGACGTAGCTTCAGGACGTCGATCTTTAATTGTCGACAAGCTTTCGACCAACAAAGGTCTACTTCTGAGTCTACAAAAACAGCAGGCATGTATATCAGTCAAGTATGTATGGTGATATGTGTGTGAGATGTGTGATGTGTGTAGAAAATGCATACAGAAGGAAGAGCCACGCCAAAGTTCACTCACCAGCCCCAAGTTCAACGGAAGTGACCGTTTGCGTTACAGTTAGGGTGCACGTGCATATACAAATATAGAGATATACATACATAAACACACAAGCATATATTCATATCCCATTTATATTCATATAATATATTTATATATTTATATAAATGACATATAAAGGTAGAATGAATGAATGAATGAATGAATGATGAATGAATGAATGAATGGGTTACGGTTAACAATTTGATTGGGTTGATGTTGGAACATGCTTTAGTCATCAAAATTTATGCCATGAGGGACTTTTGTCCGAAGTTTGTGTATCCAAAAGGACTCACGTTTCAGAATCGTGGTGTGTGATCGATTTGTGATTGATTCAATGGCAGAGATCTGAATGTCATTTATAGAGTGATCCGGTTGATTAAAGTGTATCGTGTAAGGTAGAGATTTGCCCTGACTGGTGTGGAAGTTATTGATTTCTGACCGGGTGTTATTAAATCGTGTGTAGAGTGTATTTTCAGTTTTTCCAACATATTGTTTGGTGCACTTTTGGCAAGTGATTAGGTATATGACCCATGTAGATTTACAGTTCATATAGGAGGTGATGGGGAATTTTTGTCCAGTGCTAGAACTACAGAATTTGTTTCCTTCTAGTAAATGCTTGTGAATAATGCATTTGTTTGCTGTGCATTTATAGAAGCGAGGGATCCTAGTTTCTTTGTTGTGGGGCTGTGGGTGCTTTGCTTTTACCAAGAGGTCCCTGAGTGTCCGACCACGTCGAAATGATGTTAGTGGAGGTTGAGGAAATGTGGTGCCGAGTGTTTCTGATTGATGGAGGAGAGGAAGGGCCTTATTCAGAATACTTGGCAATTGGGATGAGGTAGCAGAGTAGGTGGTTACCAGTGGGACACGGTTAGTTGCAGGTTTGGGTTTGTAAGTCAGAAGGTCTGCTCTCGGTATGTGTTTTGCTCGGGTTATTGCTTCTTGCACAGAGTGAGGGTCATAGTTTCTTGCAATGAAGTGTGTTTCTAATTGGCAGAGAGAAGTTTCTTCTGCCATTTTTGTTGAGCAAATGCGTCTTACTCTGAGTGCTTGACTGTATGGTATGCTTGCAATTGTATGTTTAGGATGAGATGAAGAAGGGAGAAGGTAAGAGTGAGTGTCTGTTGGTTTGGTGTATAGTTCTGTTTCGAGTCTGTTATTTTGAAGCGTGAGTGATGTGTCTAGAAAGTGAACTTCGGACTGTGAGCTGTCGAATGTGAACTTGATTGTCGGATGAATCAAATTTAATTCATTTTGGAATTGGGTGAGACTACGGGGGGATTTTGACCAGATGAACTGGATGTCATCAATATAACGTACCCAGGATTTTTCCAAGATTCCGTGATGAGGTTGTGCATTGATCTTGGCCTCTATCATTCCCATGAAGATGTTAGCGTACGATGGTGCAACAGGGGTACCCATAGCGGTACCTTGAGTTTGAATGTAATGTCGTCCGTTGAATTGGAAATTATTCAGTTTGAGTGTCAGTTCTAATAGGCGCATAAGGTCTTGAGTAGGTGGCATTGGGACTTGACGTGTATCGAGGGCTTTGCGGCATGCAGACAGGCCTTCTGAATGTGGAATATTAGTGTAGAGGGATGTAACATCTGCTGTGACTAAAATGGTTTGGGAGTTGAAAGGTGAGTATATTCTGTTCAATCCTTGGATGTGGGTCAGAAAACTGGTTGTGTCCTTGAGGTATGAGGAGAGCTTCAACACGAGAGGACGTAAATGACAGTCAACAAATTTTGATATGAGAACAGTTGGACATGTGCAGCCAGATACGATTGGTCTACCTGGATTGTTTACCTTGTGTATTTTAGGAAGAAAATAAAGGTTAGGGCAATGAGGATCTTTCGGAACCAAGCGAGATTTGATGGTTTTATCCACCCGAATAGAATCTACTACCTTTTTAACCTCTTCAAGATGTAAAAGGGTAGGGTCGGATGGGAGCTCTTTGTAAGTATCACTATGTAGTTGACGATTACCTTCTGCAACGTAATCGGTAGTCGACATGATGACAATGCCAGTACCTTTATCTGCTGGCTTTATGACTATCTTTTCATTGTTTTGGAGATTGTGAAGTGTTCGTCGCTCTGCCTTTGTAAGATTGTCCTTATGTCTGGAACAATTATATTTTTGTGCCACCTTTTCAATTTCATTGCTCACTTGTTCCATATAGACATGTAGATATGGATTGTCAACACGTGGTGTCCAGGTGCTTTTTGGTTTAGGTAAAGTGAGTTGTGGTGTATTAGTATCGGTGTATGTGATTGTATGCGTGGTTGTTGGTGTTGTTTGTTGTGGCGTTGATGGTGCTGGGTGTACTTTAGCAAAGTGTGCCTTTAATGTCATTCGCCTACAGAAATCTTTTAAATCTTCTTTCAATTGTAAGTGGTCTATTTGTGGAGCGATTGGGCAAAATTTTAAACCCTTAGAGAGCAGGTTTATTTCCGCCTCACTGAGGGAATGATTGGAAAGATTGATGATCCCGAGTTTAGGTAGATCTACAAGTTTGGTTGCAGTAGAAGTTCTATTGTTGTTGGTTTGACTATTTTCAACCTCAGCTGTGTTCATTTCCATGGAGGAACGGTTCTGCATGTAATGATGTCTGCGGTTTGTGTATTGTTTTTTACGATAATGTCGATTTTTGTGTTTATGCTTAAGTTGGTCAGAAGTGGTTTGAGAAGTGGTTGGAAGTGGTTGGAGTGGTTGGGGTGGTTGGGGTGGTTGAAGATGGAGTGGTTGAATTGGTGGAGAAGTGGTTGGAAGTGGTTGTAGTGGTTGGTCAGAAGTGGTTGGAGAAAAGTGGTTGGGAGTGGTGGTTGGAGTTACCTGGTTATTGTTTGCAATGGGTGTATTCTCTTGAGATGGTTTTATATGCTTGCATAACATTTCATCACATTTAAGTTTCCTTTCCTTAACTTTAACAATGTCGTGTTTAGCAGCCATTAGCTTATCATTGAATGAGCACATTATGTGGTGGTATTGTCCAGGATTCACATTCTTCCACATCTTCTCCTTCTTTTGGCTGATGTTCTCATTCAATTTGATTAATTTTATTTTTACTTGTGTTATTACAATCTCCAGTAGTTGTTGAGCAGTGTTCCATAGCAGTAGATTCCAACGTGCAGTGATGACGTCATCATTGGTTTGCGTTGCGAAGCAAGATCGTTTTTTAATGAGGCGACCTTTAGGTACGATCCCTCGTTGTTTATATTCGTTTAGGTAAGTGAAGTGTAGTTCATGTCTTTGTCTTTTTTGCATCAATCGTTGAAGTTCATTGATCGTGGTGGTCAGGTACCACGTGTTGACACGTGGACACCACGTGTTGACAATCCATATCTACATGTCTATATGGAACAAGTGAGCAATGAAATTGAAAAGGTGGCACAAAAATATAATTGTTCCAGACATAAGGACAATCTTACAAAGGCAGAGCGACGAGCACTTCACAATCTCCAAAACAATGAAAAGATAGTCATAAAGCCAGCAGATAAAGGTACTGGCATTGTCATTATGTCGACTACCGATTACGTTGCAGAAGGTAATCGTCAACTACATAGTGATACTTACAAAGAGCTCCCATCCGACCCTACCCTTTTACATCTTGAAGAGGTTAAAAAGGTAGTAGATTCTATTCGGGTGGATAAAACCATCAAATCTCGCTTGGTTCCGAAAGATCCTCATTGCCCTAACCTTTATTTTCTTCCTAAAATACACAAGGTAAACAATCCAGGTAGACCAATCGTATCTGGCTGCACATGTCCAACTGTTCTCATATCAAAATTTGTTGACTGTCATTTACGTCCTCTCGTGTTGAAGCTCTCCTCATACCTCAAGGACACAACCAGTTTTCTGACCCACATCCAAGGATTGAACAGAATATACTCACCTTTCAACTCCCAAACCATTTTAGTCACAGCAGATGTTACATCCCTCTACACTAATATTCCACATTCAGAAGGCCTGTCTGCATGCCGCAAAGCCCTCGATACACGACAAGTCCCAATGCCACCTACTCAAGACCTTATGCGCCTATTAGAACTGACACTCAAACTGAATAATTTCCAATTCAACGGACGACATTACATTCAAACTCAAGGTACCGCTATGGGTACCCCTGTTGCACCATCGTACGCTAACATCTTCATGGGAATGATAGAGGCCAAGATCAATGCACAACCTCATCACGGCATCTTGGAAAAATCCTGGGTACGTTATATTGATGACATCCAGTTCATCTGGTCAAAATCCCCCCGTAGTCTCACCCAATTCCAAAATGAATTAAATTTGATTCATCCGACAATCAAGTTCACATTCGACAGCTCACAGTCCGAAGTTCACTTTCTAGACACATCACTCACGCTTCAAAATAACAGACTCGAAACAGAACTATACACCAAACCAACAGACACTCACTCTTACCTTCTCCCTTCTTCATCTCATCCTAAACATACAATTGCAAGCATACCATACAGTCAAGCACTCAGAGTAAGACGCATTTGCTCAACAAAAATGGCAGAAGAAACTTCTCTCTGCCAATTAGAAACACACTTCATTGCAAGAAACTATGACCCTCACTCTGCGCAAGAAGCAATAACCCGAGCAAAACACATACCGAGAGCAGACCTTCTGACTTACAAACCCAAACCTGCAACTAACCGTGTCCCACTGGTAACCACCTACTCTGCTACCTCATCCCAATTGCCAAGTATTCTGAATAAGGCCCTTCCTCTCCTCCATCAATCAGAAACACTCGGCACCACATTTCCTCAACCTCCACTAACATCATTTCGACGTGGTCGGACACTCAGGGACCTCTTGGTAAAAGCAAAGCACCCACAGCCCCACAACAAAGAAACTAGGATCCCTCGCTTCTATAAATGCACAGCAAACAAATGCATTATTCACAAGCATTTACTAGAAGGAAACAAATTCTGTAGTTCTAGCACTGGACAAAAATTCCCCATCACCTCCTATATGAACTGTAAATCTACATGGGTCATATACCTAATCACTTGCCAAAAGTGCACCAAACAATATGTTGGAAAAACTGAAAATACACTCTACACACGATTTAATAACACCCGGTCAGAAATCAATAACTTCCACACCAGTCAGGGCAAATCTCTACCTTACACGATACACTTTAATCAACCGGATCACTCTATAAATGACATTCAGATCTCTGCCATTGAATCAATCACAAATCGATCACACACCACGATTCTGAAACGTGAGTCCTTTTGGATACACAAACTTCGGACAAAAGTCCCTCATGGCATAAATTTTGATGACTAAAGCATGTTCCAACATCAACCCAATCAAATTGTTAACCGTAACCCATTCATTCATTCATTCATCATTCATTCATTCATTCATTCATTCTACCTTTATATGTCATTTATATAAATATATAAATATATTATATGAATATAAATGGGATATGAATATATGCTTGTGTGTTTATGTATGTATATCTCTATATTTGTATATGCACGTGCACCCTAACTGTAACGCAAACGGTCACTTCCGTTGAACTTGGGGCTGGTGAGTGAACTTTGGCGTGGCTCTTCCTTCTGTATGCATTTTCTACACACATCACACATCTCACACACATATCACCATACATACTTGACTGATATACATGCCTGCTGTTTTTGTAGACTCAGAAGTAGACCTTTGTTGGTCGAAAGCTTGTCGACAATTAAAGATCGACGTCCTGAAGCTACGTCCGCGTCTTATTTAATCTAACGATTATTTATTCAATACAAATGAGACGCCCTGCTCGTACTTTGGAGTTTCTACTATTTCTTACAGTTATATATATATATATATAAATATATATATATATATATATATATATATATATATATATATATATATATATATATATACATATACATATATATATATATATATATAGTATATATATATATATATATATATATATATATATATATATATATATATATATATATATATATATATATATATATATATGCAAAGGTTCATTGAAAATGTTTTAAAATGTGCCCGTAATTGCATATTTTGGTTTTTAACCTTTTGACCCCACCCTAGGGGGCAAGGCCAAAAATGATACTGCTCCCACACCTTAGTGCCCTGTGATGATCATATGGACGGACGAACAGATGGGCAAATGGAGCTGACTACAATATCCACCTGTTTAAAAAAATTTGTGAAGATAAGGACCATCACCTGGTTGAAATTAAAACTGCTGTTCTGATGCACTGCCTGAAAAGAGCACTGCATCTTGGAGCAGCATGTCCATGGAATGGGGATGTAAAACCAGCAATCCCATCCATGCTTCAGCAATTTTTTTTTTTTTTTTTTTTTTTTTGTATACTGAATCGAGGCTCGTGAAAGAGCTAACATTTACTTCACAAACAAATCAACCAGACAAACAAAATATATAAAAAGCGGGAGCGGAAAACAAGATGGGGAGAGAAGGTGAAGCACACAAAAACAACATTTGAGAGCAGGGAGATGTGTGGAAGGGAGAGGGCTTGGGGGGAGGAGGCATGGGAAGGGGGGGGGGGGTGGAGGGAGAAGTATAAAACACAACGACACCAATGACTTCCAGGACAGAAGTTGGTATTTCAAAAAAGTGGAATTGGGGTGAAATTAGCGGGGGTAGAAAAGATCAAGGTTTTGGATGGGGGAAGATAAGAGATGGTGGTGAACAGCTGTTTTAAAGACCTGGAGGGTGGAGTGGGATTGAAGAGAGTGAGGGAGTTTGTTCCAGAGGCGGGAGAAAAGAGGAATGAAGGAGTGAAGGTGAGCAGAGAGTCTTGATTTTGGCAGTTTGACCATAAGAGGGTTGCAGGCAGATCTTGTGCGACCTGTAGGAATATTTGCGGGACAGAGCCCAGAGAGAGCTGGGGGGGCAAGGCCAGAGAGGAGTCGGTAGAAGATGGAAAGACCACCAACCTGCCTGCGGTGAGTGAGTGAGAGGCCCTTGGAGTTAGCTTCATCGCGGGAGATTCCAATGATTCTGAATGCTTTGGTTTCAACAGCGTGAAGACGAGCTAGGTGTGAGGCAGGAGCACCAGCCCAGAGGGGAGAGCAGTATTCCATTGAGCTGCGGATGAAAGCCTTGTATGTGGTGAGGAGCTCAGGTGTGCCAAGGAAGGACTTCGCACGACGGAGGATGCCCAGTCGGCGACTGGCTTTGGAGGCCAGATTTGAAATGTGGTTTTCCCAGGAAAGATCATGGCAGATAGTGAGACCAAAAAGCTTGAGTGACAGAACTTCTTGGAGAGGATTATTCAGAAAGTGGATGGGAGGGTTGTCCAGTCGGTCTTTTCGGAGAGACATCGTAAGAGTGTGAGATTTGTCAGGATTGAAAGACATGTTCCACTTGTTTGCCCAGTCTGTGATTTTGTCCAGGTCTGCAGAGAGTGAGGAGGCAGCAGACTGCCGATCTGAGGGATGAAGAATGGAGCGACAG
Organism: Myxine glutinosa; assembly: GCF_964187855.1. Taxonomy (NCBI): domain Eukaryota; kingdom Metazoa; phylum Chordata; class Myxini; order Myxiniformes; family Myxinidae; genus Myxine; species Myxine glutinosa. The sequence goes on along the minus strand of NC_136264.1, from coordinate 190,310,783 downwards.
AGAGTAGAGTCATCAGCAAAGAGATACAGAGGATTTTCAAGAGAGTCAGAGAGATCATTGATGAAGACCAGAAAAAGGACAGGGCCTAGAACACTGCCTTGTGGAACTCCAGCCTGAACAGGAAGAGGAGATGAGAGAAACCCATTCAGGGCCACACGTTGACTACGACTAGAGAGGAAGTCCGCCAGCCATGCGTGGAGATTTCCATGGATACCAAAAGAGGAGAGTTTGGTGAGCAGAGCGGGGTGCCAGACCGTATCGAAGGCACGTGATATGTCAAGAGAGACTGCTCTAATTTCCTGTTTGGCATTGAGGACCTCCATCCATTGTTGAGAAAGCAGAAGCAGCATGTCCAGAGTAGAGTGTCCAGGTCTGAAACCAAATTGATGATCAGAGATCAAGCCATTGGAGAAGAGGAAAGATTTCATATCTGAAGCAATGATGGATTCCATGACTTTGCTGATAATTGGGAGAAGGCTGATTGGTCTGTAGTTGCTGGGATCTGTTTTCGCACCTTTTTTGTGCAAAGCGGTGATGTTGGCAGATTTCCAAGCAGATGGAAGATGACCTTGAGCAAAAGAGAGGGTGAAGAGAACAGAGAGAGGGAGTGAAAGAGCGGAAGAACAGGATTTTAGGACCCGTGGGCTGATGCCGTCAGGTCCAGTTGCAGAATCGGAGTCGAGGGTTGACAGAAACTTTTCCACCTTGTCAGGAGGAAAGGACACAGAGTCCAGGAGCAGCTGGGTACGACTGGGTACGGTGGGTACAGAGAGGGATGGGTTTGGGACACAAGATTTAGAGGCAAACACAGAGTTGAGGCATTCAGCTTTTTCGCGTGCGGAGTCAGCCATGTGGCCATTTGAGGTGAGGGAGGGGATGGAGGGGGAACAAACACCAGAAACAGATTTGACCAGACGCCACCAGGATTTGGAAGAGGGAGACAGATAAGAGAGTTCGGTCCTGAGAACGGAGAGATATTGTTTCCTGGCTCTCCTGAGCGTGGACACACACTTGTTTCGGGCTTTGTGAAAGGAAATGAGATTTCCTTCCGTTGGATTTGCTTTCCAGGAGACGAAAGCAAGTTGTTCCTAAAAGATCACCCAATATTTTTCAAAAAGAGTAGGCCATTGTGTGGCTGTATATGTGTATAATTAGCACTGTCTGCATTTTAAGGTGGGAGTGCATGAAGGAACACAGGCATTATGGACCAAATGACCTCCTGCCATGTCGGAATGACCTTGTACGAGGTACAGAGCGCATCATCTGCTCATTGTCCAGTTCTCCTCCTGATTTTATTTCCACCTCCCAAACAGCTTTCTTTTCAGTATTTATTCTGCACCTTTAGTGGAAGAGAAATTGGTGTCAGGAGGTCACAATAGGCGAACAGTATGAGAAACACGTATGCCAGCGCGTGATACCATCAACCGTGTGAGGGAGAATGGTAATTGCACTTCCTGGTTGGATGTTACAGTTGTCTGTAATGTCATTACAAATTCCTACGAGAGTACTTTAGATGGAGAGAGCTGCCGATGCTACAAAAAGCTATTACAGCCTGCAAGATTAAATGCTCAGATCGGTCTTAATCTTGATGACATGTATAATTCCTGGCCACATGGTGACCTTGCCATGACAAGTCAATCCCCAAACTCTTTCCTTGTAAGGGACAAAGTGCTCCGAGGTTATTGGCCTCGACCGTCGGCCTAATGTCAAACTGGCTTCAAGAATAGATGAAGATTATATGGAAGTTTGGTTGCTATTGAGGGAATAACAACAAAGATGAAGGTTATGGAATGATTACTATAACAATAGATGACCATAACCATAGAGCGGGGAGGATGCTCTGGAGCAATCGACCACCAAGTACAAATTGTCCACAGCCTGGACAGATGATAAACAAGTAGAGATACATTCAAAGTACACCACCCCCATGCCAAATAATTAAATATCCTAAAGCGCGGCATTGCCGGGGCGCCTCCGTCGCCCGGCAATACCGCAGTGCAGCTCATAGAGGCTGCATTGGGAGGGAGAGGTGTACAATAATTGATTGATTAATTGTGTAATTAAAATCAATAAAAGGTTATCACAAAATATTTTCTTAATCAATTGGCTAATAGCATAACTAAACCAATAGTGCTTCAACTGAAGATGTATCTTTTAGAAATCTAATAAAATATGTCATTAATAAAAAAATTAAATAATTAATCGATTAAATGATTAATCAATAAATCAAAAATATCCTTTATGGCCACATCACCTGGTCACTGCCGTGTCCAAATATTAGCTTCCTAGCTCAAAAGGTGACTCAGATATTGCCCAGATGAGAAAGAAAATAAATAAATGATTAATAATGAAAATAAACAACCAGAGTGAAAACGGAGTACTCCCTTTCAGCGTGCATCACTGCCGAGCCCCCTTCGGTGCCCGGTAATGACGTTTTGCAATGCCTGGAGATGGCATAGGAAAGGAGCGGTGTACAAAAAGGCTTTTGATAGTTTCTCAAATTCGTGGATGGTAAAATGAATGCAAATGTACAGGATCAATCTCCAAATAATCAAACGGATTGAGAAAGCAGTGGAGTTCTGGAATACCACATTGATACGGCAGCACTCGGAGGGAAAGATATGATGCAGGATCTTCCAGGGTGGTACATGAAAGGGACTAGGATGCCTTTGCAGGATCTTCCAGGATGCCTTTGTCTCCAACTGTTTTGTCTGGCCCTGGACCTCATTAACGAGTGAGCACATGCACCACGATATCCAACAAACAAACATCCAAAGAGACAAGGAAAGCGACACATCTACTGTACATGGATGATTTCAAGCTATTCTCAGTGACCAAGAACCATTTCCATTTCGAGGCCATTTTTCCCCGCAGAGCAGGTGTTGGCCTTTTTGGGCACCGTGGTCCCCTTTTTGAAGCAATGTTTTACAGCCGGATGCCCTTCCTGCCTCCAACCCTGTTAGTCGCCTCTTGCAACACACAGGGAATTACCAGTGAACTGGGACTCAATTTGCCGACCTCGGACGGATGACAGGCTGAGTCAACCCCCCCTTGTGTTAATTCAGCGATTGACCGGGATTTGAACCCTGGATCCTCGAATCCCAAGCCAGCACCTTAACTGCTAAGCCAACACCAGGGTTCTATTACCACTGAACCAACCACCGTTTAGAGGCCATTTTTCCCCGCAAAGCGGGGGTTGGCCTTTTCGGGGACCGTGGTTGTTGTTGTTTTTTTTTTTGGTCCCCTTTTTGAAGCAATGTTTTACGGCCGGATGCCCTTCCTGCCGTCAACCCTGTTTGTCACCTTTTACGACAAACAGGGAATTACCAGTGAACTGGTCCTCAATTACCACTATTACCACATCTATTACCACTGAACGAACGACAAAAAATTGGCAGAACAATTACAATTGGTGAAATGGCACGCCGACGACATCCAAATGGAATTTGGTCAAGAAAGGTTTGCCAAGTGCAAGTACAAGGTAAACCAACAAAAATGGACAACATAACAATTGACCTTGAAACAATAATACAGCAGTTAGAAAATGTAGCATCATACAAATACCCCAGAGTAGAAGAGGAGAACCTCACTGAGATCTTAAAAATCATCCCAGGGAATATTACAACAAACAAACGACAATGGGAAGCTGTCTGGTGTTCAGTGACGACACTGAAAAGAACCATCGAAACAAACATTCAAAATCAACAAAACTTCACAACTTGGTCCATGAAACAAGACCCTTTACCGAAATGGAAGTGCATACCTCGAGTCTGGGAGGTCTCAGTTCTACCTTCTGAAACCAGCAAATGGAGATTACAAACAACGGGAACTGCCTTCCATCTCTGCAGATCCTAAATATTAACGACTACAAAAAAAAAGTGGCCATTCAGCTAGTTAAGCGGACCTTGTGCTAAGATTGCAATGCACAGTTGTAACCTGGAAAGGAAACATCCTTTCGCATCATGGGACGTAAATGTTATGCAAAAGACGATGTTTGCAACGATAACCGTGATGACTTGCTCAGGTTTTTCAACACTGAAGTTTTGCTCTTTGGATGCTGAATGGCACAGCTCATGGTACTGCTACGTACGCCTTGCGTCCTCGAATAGGTCCGCACCGGCTCTAGATCCGATAAAGAGGCAGAAATATACTTTGGGTATTCCCTTATTATCCAACAAATCTTCTGAGCTCGCCTGTTCGTGTTCCCTCCCCTCTGAAACTTTGGCTCCTGATGCAGGGAACTCAATTTTAATATCACATGCATCTGTGTACTTTCCACTGTCTACTAAATGTCCTTGTAATAAATACAAAAATAAACGAGGCTCATGGAGAAGTTTGTACTGTTAAAGAGCCTTGCAGAGCGTTGGTGCTGTTAAAGCTTTTTCTTGGCTCGAGTTATACTGGATAGTTTGCCATTGCCTTCCCAGGAGTCATTTAGTACAGGAAATTGTAATTTGTTCAGAGTGCCGGGGTTAGCTGGCCTACTCTTCACGAAGGATGCCGTAGTATCTTTCGCATCCACCAACTCATGTTGGCAAATGGTATGCCCAGTTTAACGTGTTTCCGAGGGATGGTACACACACTGATTAATTGTCCAATCTGTGAAACATCGGAATGAGTTTATGGCTCGATCAAAATTCAAACCTACGCTAGACAGACAGCCTCCATGAACCTCAGATTACTGTTAACAAATATATATACACATATACATATATATATATATATATATATATATATACATATACATATACATATACATATACATATACATATACATATATATATATATATATATATATATATATATATATATATATATATATATAAATCGGGAGATTAAATCAGACGCGGACGTAGCTTCAGGACGGTCGATCTTTAATTCTCGACAAGCTTTCGACCAACAAAGGTCTTCTTCTTAGTCGTCCCCAATAGTCCTTGAGCCAACCGGCCATATTTTGAAGTGAATGCTCCGGCGGGGGGAGTAATTCTCATTATGATTTTCCATTAGACCAATGTCTCAAGTGTCAGAAAAGGTGTGATGGACATCTGAGAACGGTAGCTTAGTGCCCGGATGGACGCCATCTTTGAAACCACCCAGCTCAAAAATGCCCATTTGGTGGGGTACATTGTTGCACGTGTATCTGGACTTCTATACTAGCTATCGATGTGCGGTTGACGACTAAATATACGTCCGATGTGTACCGTCTAAATAAAAAATAATATGAAGCATTTTGTTTTAGATTAATTATTATAAAAATCAATTATCGAAAAAAAATCATATATTTTTCAATATTTTATTATTAGACTTGTACTTTTTTTAGTGAAACAACACTGGTATGATTTTCCAAATTATGCATTGTGCTACACCGTTTATCTGTCTATAAAAATAACTCAAAAACTAAAACATATCATCCACCACGAGTTTACACAAAAAATATATGAAAAGGCATGCACTTTCCACAAACCGAAACTATGTCAGTTGGAATTTCCCGCCGATAATCAACCCACAGAACCCAGTGCCGAAAGTGACGTCAGTCTATTCTATATCTATATTCTATATTCTATATCTCAGTCTGAGATTTGTTGCGGTGACCTGATTAATTTCTGAGGGGGGGGGGGGGGGGGTGGGTGGCTTAAGAACTAAAAGTGAACATGTTAGATGGCGCCACATACAACTCTATTATAGAGTTGTATTGTGGCGCCATCTAACATGTTCACTGACTTGGATGAGTATGTCTATGTAAGCTGGCGAGCTTTTCGGATATCGGAGTAATCTAACGTCAGTCTTTTTGTTCTTTCAGCTGAGATGGCCGGTGTCGAGGCGAAACGGGCGAAGATTGAACCTGAGTCCGGAACGTGCATCCTGTGCAGCAAGAAGTCGCCACTCTCTGAACTAAGCAAGGCAGCGGGCAACAGTTCTTGGAAGACATTGTGTGACGCAGCCGCAGTTAGAAACTTTTATCCAATTCTAAAGCTAGTCCAAGAAGGCGCAGTTGAACTTCCTAATATTCCAATATTATACCATAGGGCTTGTAGATCAGACTTCACTCACAAAAACCACCTAGCTACTTTGACCAATGCAGCTAGAAGTTCTTCAGTTGATACTGGCGATGCGGTGCGACGGCGATCATCACGGGAAGAGACAGGATCAACTTCAACGGTCTACGATGATAAATGCATTTTTTGCCAGCGTGCTTCAAAATTCATAAAAGGCAGTCGTACCCGTGAAACAGTTGTCTTGGCTGTTGAACTTCGAGCAGATAAGACAATAAGAGATGCTGCGACAGCTCGCAATGATGAGAGAGTTTTGGCATTGACTACACGAGATATGGTTGCAGCTGAGGCTCACTACCACTTCTCCTGCTATAGAAACTACACACGGCCCCAAAAACCTCAAGTAGAAACTGACATTGAAGATAATATCGAGAAAAAAGAAATGATACGATGTATATTCAATTTCATTCGCACTGACTTGTTCTTGAACCCGAGGATTGTTCCAATAGTTGATGTTGCAACAGATATCCTGTCTTCAGATACATTTTCAGTTGATGTTCGTGACTCCATCAAGAAGAATCTGCAGCGCACATTACAAAGAGAGTTTGGAGAATCGCTCATCTTCTTCAATGTGAAACACCGTGTATACTTGATGCCCGATAATCTGACAAAGCGAGAGATTGCTGCAGAGTGCGTAAACCTGAAAGCAGAAGTGAAAGCATTTGAACGAACGGACGGTGAAAGTAACATTGTGCGTGCAGCTACTTCACTGCGACACCAGATCAAAGATGCTCATTACAATGAACGTTGGCCGCCTCAGCCAGCAGAACTCACTTCAGATTACGTGAAGATACCAGATTCTCTTCGTGTATTTCTGCATACTTTGATTTGCGGGAGTGGGGGTAGCTCTGCGCGTGCCGACACACTGGTATGGTCGATGGCTCAAGATATCATCAATGCTGTACACCAGGGTACCATCAGAACATCGAAGCATGTCCTACTTCCGTGGGTCATGAAAACGCTCACCGGTAATACAGAGGTCATCAGAATATTGAATCGACTCGGGCACGGATGTTCGTACACAGTTCTGGAAGAAATCGAGACAGCGCTATGCATAGACAAATTAGCAAGTGTGGAGAAAGATACAGTACCACTTCCGTCACATGTGCACCCTTCGGTCCCGACTGTATTAGCATTCGATAACATCGACAGGCTAGAGGAATCGCTGAGTGGTGGCGGAACATCGCATCGCGTCAACGGTATCATCGTCCAACCGAAGTCGCAGTCGTGTTTGCCGCCCCAACCTCCATCGGCAGTATCCAAAGCAGATAAGAAGCGATCTATCCCGTCATCCAGCGATTTAGTTCCAATATACAGCGGTGGGAAACGAGAGGGCCCACCTGCAATCAAGCCTGCAGATCTTTCTGACACTCTTGCAGGCGCAACATCCCTTGCGCAGCGCCGAAATCACGTATGGATTATGACTCGCATGCTGGAACCATGCGACCAGACAATCAGTTCGTGGACTGGTTTCAACATCATGACTAGAGATCGTGTTCAGGTGACGGAAGATGTAGTTGGCTACCTGCCGACTATAAACGCGCCTGCCACAGATATGGCAACAGTGCAAGAAATCCTCAGAGAAGCTCTGAACATCATGTCATCACTTCAGCTTGAGCGTATACCGGTGGTGCTAGACCAGGCACTATTTGCTAAGGCGACCGAAATAGCATGGAAAGATGTCGATCGATATGGAAGAATCGTGCTCATGATGGGGAACTTCCATACCATCTGTAACTTCATGTCGAGCATTGGGAAAATGTTTGGAGATGCAGGCCTTCGGGATGTAGCTGTTGAGTCAGGAGTAATCGCTGAAGGTTCCATCAACAGGGTTCTGGAAGGCAAGCAATACAACCGTGCTGTGCGACTCCACAAGTTGATGTACGAGGCACTAATGCGCATCATTTGGAAGGGCTTCCAGGTGTGGATAGAAAGCAATCATCCTGACAAGGAACCCCAGATTCGAAGCACTGACCTCAAAATTCGCAGCATCAAGGAGGATGTTTGCCACGAGACTCTCGCTGCTGCTCTCGATGATGATTCATGTGTACAGAGCTTTGACATGTTCGCGAAATACCTACATTTTCTGCGAACCAAACATGGAGACCTGGCTCGCTTCTGGATGATGTATATTGATATGGTAGAGACCCTGCTGGGGTTGATTCGTGCGGATAGAGAAGGCGACTGGATGCTTCACTTGGCTTGTGTCAGAAGAGTGATCCCTTGGTGTTTCGCAATGAACAAGGTGAACTATGCTAGATATCTACCAGTGTACTATGCACAGATGACGCAACTCCACGAAACATGCCCCGAGTTGTACAGGCATTTCAATCAAGGCTACTTCTCCGTACAGCTTAGACCAGGGAATCCATTTGCCAGAATCGCTGTTGATCAGACAACAGAAGAAACAGTAAACAAAGATACGCAAACAGCTGGAGGAACACGAGGTTTTAGTCTTCGACAAGGGGCTGTGTCACGATACTATCTAACTGCAGAAAATCGGGCTACTGCACTGAGGCAACTACGAGAAACTATCCTTGTGAATGGCAGCGACACATCTCACGCCAAGCACCCTGACTTGTCTACTTCTCGCATCAAACGTGATGAGTCTGGCGTCACAGCTATCTGTGATCTACTGGAAAATGACTGGACCAATCCATTCGCCGATGATCCGTCATGTCTTCTCAGTATATCTACCGGAGCGGCTGCGAGGGAGGACGTTTCTAATGACCTACTCAACACCCTGCAAAAGGGGGAAGCGGCGTATCAAAGCTTCCAGAAACGTCTTGAAGAGGGAACAGGCTTTCATGACACATTGAACAAGCTAAACTTGAAGACCTTTGGTAAGATCAAGCAGAAAGTTGTGAAGGGCACAAACAAGGAGATCGTCCTGAGAGCTGACAGACAACTGTTTGCCACCATGATACTCATCGCCAAGACAAGGAACCTCGACATGCAACTTGTCCTTTGTCACCCACTAGGTCCGTTACCATGGTCTTTGGCAAACGTTGATGGGGCAATGAAAAAAACGAACAAAGCTGCACTTGCGAAACACATGGAAGGTCTTGTGGAACCAGCCGAGAACGTTGACAAGCGAAGTGCAACAATAATTGATGCGATGGCTCTCATACAAAAGATGCATGGCGAGAACGACACGTTCGAAGAACTATCTGACCGCATCCTTGCTGCAGCGCTTCACGCTGGTCAAGGCAGTGAGCGCATCGATGTTGTCTTTGACACATACACAGAAGAATCCATCAAAGCAGCTGAGCGTGTGAACCGCGGTTCAAATGAAGGCATCAGTTTCAGCGAGATCAGACCCGCACACAAAATCATGAACTGGCGGCGTCTCCTTGCTTGCAGCCAGACAAAGGAGAAACTGGTTGTGTTTCTGGCGGAGTCGTGGAAACATGAAACAAATCGCGAAAAGCTAGGCAATAGAACACTGTATGTCACCTGTGGTGAAAAATGTCTGGTACTGACCCGCGATAGGTGGAAGTTGGTGCAAGCACTCGAATGTAGCCACGAGGAAGCAGACACGCGTATGTTTCTCCACGCAAAGCACGCCGCTACCCACTACAAGACGATCATCTTAGTGGCAGATGACACCGACGTTCTGATCATCAGTCTTCATCTCAGCAGAACCATCGATAGTCAGCTCTTCATCAGACGAGGAACAAAGGTTCGAGTCAGAATGATCGACGTTGGAAAGTTGGCTGCGGTATTGGGGTCTGGAGTTTGCAGTGCATTGCCAGGGCTTCATGCATGGAGCGGGTGTGACACTGTGAGTGCTCTGGCTAGCCAAGGAAAGATAAAGGCTTTGAAGCTTGTGCAAGCGAATGAGCTGTATCTTCAAGCATTCACAGATCTGGGATCTTCGTGGAATGTACCAACAGACGTCTTCAATAGCATTCAGGCCTTCACGTGTCAGCTGTACGCCAAGAACATGAAGATCGTCGGTGTTAATTCGCTCCGTTATCACATGTTCTGTGCAAAGAAGGGCCAGATCGAATCTGGACAATTGCCGCCTTGTGAAGACTCCTTGATGCAGCATATGCTTAGGGCCAACTATCAGGCGGCTATCTGGCGACGCAGCCTTGAAAACCTACCAGACGTCCCAACACCATCAGCAGGACATGGTTGGGAACTCGATGATGGCGGTTCGCTCACAATCCGATGGATGGCGGGTCTACCAGCTCCAGATGTCGTCTTGAATCTCATCTCATGCACATGCAGAAGGACGTGTCGACCGTCAGATTGCTCCTGCATACTGAATGGGTTGAAGTGCACTGTTGTGTGTAAGCTGCAGGGATGCTCCAACATGGTGCAGGATGATGCTATCGTGGCTCAGGATGCCAATGACTCTGATGGCGACTCTGATGATTAACTTTGTGTGCACTGTATATTGTATAGCATATGTTGTTCTCTATTATAATGCAGGCCAAATTGCCTGAAAATCTTTATAGACAGATAAACGGTTTAGCAAAATGTATAATTTGGAAGATCATACCGGTGTTATTTGACTAAAACATGACATGTTCAATGATACCTCCGCTTGCTTATTAGGAATATAGATCGTATGGTGTTAAAATCAGCTCCATACGTCTTTCCAAACTCTAGTAATGAATAATTAATATAATTGGCGGCCATTTTGAAATCCAAGATGGCCACCAAAGTGCAGATTTCCTATGTAACAATTTCCGCCTGCTTATTAGATATCGTATGGTGTTAAAATCCTCTCCGTACGACATTCCTAACTTGCGTTATCGTCAGAATAGATAATGCCAGCGGCGGCCTAAGTCATTTTATGCCTCTTTACATTTATTTGTTGTAAACTCGTGGTGGATGATATGTTTTAGTTTTTGAGTTATTTTTATAGACAGATAAACGGTGTAGCACAATGCATAATTTGGAAAATCATACCAGTGTTGTTTCACTAAAAAAAGTACAAGTCTAATAATAAAATATTGAAAAATATATGATTTTTTTTCGATAATTGATTTTTATAATAATTAATCTAAAACAAAATGCTTCATATTATTTTTTATTTAGACGGTACACATCGGACGTATATTTAGTCGTCAACCGCACATCGATAGCTAGTATAGAAGTCCAGATACACGTGCAACAATGTACCCCACCAAATGGGCATTTTCGAGCTGGGTGGTTTCAAAGATGGCGTCCATCCGGGCACTAAGCTACCGTTCTCAGATGTCCATCACACCTTTTCTGACACTTGAGACATTGGTCTAATGGAAAATCATAATGAGAATTACTCCCCCCGCCGGAGCATTACTTTTGGTCTGGCTCAAGGACTACAAGTTCAGCGGAAGTCTTGAGGACGACTAAGAAGAAGACCTGGAATGCTTCATGCTTCATGGCCCAGGAAAGCCCTTTTTCTTATTTTTCCCTCTTAGCAATGGCTTTCTTACTGCCACTCGACCTGTCAAACCTGCAGCTCGAAGACTTCTCTTCACAGTTGAAACTGACACTTGCTTACTTCGACCAGTGTTAAGCTGTGCTTGAAGCTGTTGTTCTGTGAGCCGCCTATCACGCAAGCTGTTGATTCTCAGAAACTTGTCTTCTGATTCTGTTGTGGCATCTCTTCCTGTCAGAGTTTCCTCCAGTTTCCAAGTGCCTTTTGATGGTGTAGGAAAGTGTACTCACTGACACCTTGGCTTTCTTTGCAATTTATCTGAAGGAAAGACCTACACTTTTAAGAGTTATAATGGTCTGTCTGTCCTCCTTTGTTAATTGCCTTTTGCTCGCCATTATGATAGCAATATACTACTTCCTGCAGTCCAATATTGTCCAAATAATACTTCAGAGGGTGTAATATCAGTCTGTTCCAATACTGCTTTTATACAGACAGGGGGTTTGTAATCAAGTAACCAGCAGGGGTTGGGACACCTGTAGGAATTGTTTGCATCAACTTTCAAGGCTTAATTTACTTACATTGCTGCAGAACAGCTGTAAGTTGTTAACTCATTACCTGTTCCCTGAAGAAGGTCTTTTTTACAATATAACTGTGCAATTTACATTATTTTCCCGTTTTTGCGAACCTAAACTTTTTTTTAAACCTCGAGCAGTTTACTGCTTACCTTTGTACCATTTCAGGTTATTCACTGGACTTAAATTGCTTAAATTTCAATAAAAACTGAAAAAATGGAGGTGTTCTAAAACTTTTGACCGGTAGTGTGTGTGTGTGTGTATGTATATGTATAGGTATATATATATATATATATATATATATATATATATATATATATATATATATATATGTTGTTACGGATCTCGGTTTCGGCACTCCCCTTACCAATGGGGGTTCAATCCCCTCGTCTTTTAAGCTGGCCGTCCGAGTCCTGAAGCTACCCCGCTCCCCTGTGGGGGTGGGATTGGCCGAGGTGATTGGTCAAGGGATTCCCGTACACCTCCGCCAATCCCTCCACAAAGCAGGTGGGTAACTCCGCTCGAATCCCGGACAAGATAGTAATTGCCGAGCGGTTTAGCCATCCAGAATCCGAGCCGTTAGCAATTACTAACCCGATTCATAAAGCGTTGGCCGAAATCGCACCACAGGAACTCAATGGGGAAATCTCTAAAGCGATCGGATGAGAAAGAAGAAATCAAAGAATGGAGGAACAGGTATTTATTCACTACTATTTACACAAACCAAAGAAGAGCAGAGATAAAAGTAATTTACAGGGAAAATGAAAAAGCAGATACACAGTGCAAATCCTTAACTTAAACAGGCTTACTTATACCCCAGACAACACAAAGGACAGACGACGGGCAGACTCACACGAATGGGGAATTGAAGGCAGGAATGGTGGGAGGAAGGAGAAGGTTCAGCTGGTCCACAGAACGGCAGCAGGGAGGATGCGAGCGGCCGCCGACTTCCCCGCAATCGGGTTCGGACAGCAGGTTTTCCTCGAAGCAGCGCGTAAAAGCTTCACGCGGCTGGTCGAAGCGGGCTGGTTGAAACAGGGTCCCTCTTTTGTACCTCTACACAGAACTGCCTCGTTCGTGCTCCCTCACTCATCTGCCTCTTTCAGCTGGATCACTCCTCACTCGTCTCCCCAAGCAGTCCCTCTCACCTCCTTTTATGAGGCGAGTCGCGATCAAGCCGCCGGCCTCCAGGACACGCCTATCGGTCGGCTCGCCTCGGCCCTGGTTGGCTCGCGAGGACTCACTGGCTCCACCTCCTGACGAGCGACTGACAGAGCCGTACCTTTGTTCTTGATATTTAGCCAACCTCGTGTTCAATGGCGGCCTTCATGCGGAAAGGAAGAGCATCTGCCCCCATTTGCATGGCGGCCGCTGTCGCAAAAATGAAGGGAATTGAAGGGGCCTATCTTATTTCATTTGATGCAACGCAAAATCAACTAGTGGAAACAGATCCTTATACTGAACACATAATAAAGAAATAACTATTGAGAGATCCTATGATTTGCTGCGTGTGTGCGATGGACTAACTAAAGGACGACCTTTGATCTTTACAACGAATGGAGGTATTTACAAGAATCATTACATTATTTACAAGGGGGTATATTTACACATGACACCGAGTGCACGGTTTCCAAAATCCATTACAATATATATATATATATATATATATATATATATATATATATATATATATATATATATATATATATATATATATATATATATGAACTGAGCATCAAAATAAACTTATCACTTTCATTTTTTGAAATGTGCAGCTTTGCAAACATGTTTCTTCAATTCTAATGGCTGATTATGTAATGGGAACTTCACTTCAATCACCTGCTTGATCAACAATGGCATGCTTGAGTGGTTCTGTATGGGGTTCTTTCCCTTTAAATGACCCTCATAATGAAATCCTTCAGTTCTCGTGGTTAGACATTCATTTCCTGCTGTCTCTAGTCACTCTAGAGGCTTCTGACAGGAAAAACAACTAGAATATTCAGATGCCACGCCTGACATCTGAACAACGTTTCAGGGCAATTGGGATGCTTGAGGCTGGTGTAAGCCAGCGAACAATTGCTCAACGTCTTGGTTGCTCACAGCCTGCAATTTCCAACCTGGCCAGGCATTACGGTGAAACTGGAACTGTGAATGATGGTCCATGAAGAGGAAGACCACGGGTAACCACCCCAAACCAAGACCACTGGATTGTGCTGCAGCATCTTCGTGATCGTTTCTGCCCTGCGACGCAAACAGCTGCAGTGACAAAAGGTCGCTACAACAACAGCATCTGTGTTTCTACTGTGCGAAGGCGCATGAGAAGTCGGTGCCTGGTGGCAAGACGTCCTTGCAGAGGTCCAGTGTTGAACGCAGTGCATCGACGGAACAGACTAAGATGGTGTCTGCAGCATCGCTGCTGGACACAGCAACAGTGGAGTGCAGTCTTGTTTAACGATGAGTCCAGATTTTGCCTCTATGCTGCTGATGGGCGTCAACGGGTATGGCGCAGACGTGGGCAAAGGTATGCATCATGCTGTATTCGCCAGATCAATCATTGGCGAGGACCCAGTGTGATAGTATGGGCCGGCATTTCCACACATTTCAGGACACCTCTGGTCGTCATCGAAGGCAATCTCACTAATCAGCGTTATGTCAATGAAGTTTTGAGACCTCATCTGCTGCCATTTCTCCAGGCTCATCCTGACATCGCAGTTTTCCAGCAGGACAATGCTCGACCCCATGCTGCTCGCCTGACCACCAACTTCCTCCAGGAACAGGGTGTTGAAGTGATGCATTGGATGCCTTATTCCCCTGACCTCAATCCCATTGAGCATTTGTGGGACGAGCTTGGTTGACGTCTTGCATCCAGGAGATAGACGGCTGTTAATTGGCAAATGCTCATTCAAGGCTTGCAGGAGGAGTGGGACAGACTTCCCCAGAACCGCATCAGACGCCTGGTACAGAGCATGCATCGGAGGTGTACAGCCTGCATCACAGCTCAGGGAGGACACACACGATATTGAGGACTGCTGTCATTCTGTCCTTGACTGTTAGGAGTGTTGTGTCCATTCCTGTGTCATTTTATTTTGACTGTAATCAGGTGCATGCCTTTGTGTTGCAGTGCTGTGACTTTTGTTCCACCATCCCTTGTGATGTTCATGCTCTTTGCTTTTTTGTGATTGAGGCAACCTCTTGTTTTATTGGTATATGTTTAGTAAAGATAGCTGAACTTTACCTCTGTGTTCAAATATTTTTCATTTTTGTGTGGAGGATTTCAATGTGTCCTTCTAAAGATTTGATAAGTTTATTTTGATGTTGAGTATATATACAGTATATATACAGGGTGATTCAAAAAGAGTGATACAACTTTAAACGTTTATTTACAAAGAAACAGAATCCACAGGAGTGTGAACCAAACATTTATGGAAAGCTTATGACATGGTATTGTATATCACTGATTGCTATTGCAGTAAGTCACTGCTTGAATTAGTGAAAGCCCAAGGTCTGAAATTGGCATTTACGCAAAATCCTTGTAATTGACGTTCTCGATGTGTGCCTAACGCAGTTCAGACAGGCATTGATCCTGACTCCAAAGTTCTGTCGAACTTTCCTTTAGGTCTCATGTGGCAATGCCTGGAGGTAGTCTGACACCTCCTGCTTCAGATCATCCAGTGTAGCAAAGCGGTTGACATAGACAGAGCCCTTGGCAGCCCCCAATAGCCAGGAGTCCAGAGGGTTCAAGTCTGGGCTATGGGGTGCCCAGTCATGAGCGGTACCCAGGGCAACGAGGCGGATTCTGAAAAGCTGCTGCAGGATAGTGATGGTGTCACCAGCTGTATGCAGGGGTGCACCATCCTGCATAAACCAGGTCATGCTGAGCTGGTTTGGGGTGACCATTTGGACTAGATCATTATAAAACTTCTGGAACACGGCCCGGTAGCGCTCACCGTTGATCGTCACTGTCCTGCTGTAGTCATTCTCAAACCAGTAAGACCCGAGCATTCCCCATATGGCATTGAAGGTGCAGAAGCGTGTCACCTTAGGGCTTAGGCCCTCTCAGGTGGTTCTGCCCCCCCCCCCCCCCCACAGAAAACGGAAAATGTTGTTGTGTGGGTGTTGATGGCACCGTTCAAGTAAAAATGGGCTTCTGCTCTACTGTCAAAGGCATAGTTGAGCTACGGAATTAGAAATCCCAGGGCACAAATACCACGATAACACTGACAAACCCTGAAAAGAAAAACGGTATAGGTCAAAAAACAAAGAAATGGCAGGAAGTCAAATTTGTATCAATATTTTTGAAACACCCTGTATATATCTGATGTTAAAATATCTTCAGTATGCAATGAGGGGACATCTTACTGGATTTAATTTGGAGGTATACATATCTACTCCTTTGGACAGAATGTAGAGTTCAAAAATGTCAGAGCGAAAAGGTCCTTCGGTCATCATTTCCATCCACCCAAGCCATGCATCCAACTGTTTGGTTGGATCCAAAACTTTGGCATTTGTGATCAATGCACATCGGATTTTTATGTGAAAAAATAAAAAATATTTTTTCACATAAAACGGCTTTTTTTCGCGCAAAAAAATTATTTTGCTATTTTCGGAGAAAAAAAATATTTCGCCCTTTTTCGGGAAAAAGAAAATAAAATGCCCTTTTTGGTCGAAAATGTCTGGCAACGCTAAAAAAAATTAGGGAATTTTTCGAAATTTTAAACTGCAATCGACATTTTTAACTGCAATCAATCTCAAAAACAAAACGTTGCGTCCACTTGCGTGCGTTGCGTCCCCAGCGTGTACAGCAGTGAGGCGGTGTACTACAGTGAGAGAGTGTACACAAAGTGTGAACAAGTCTCCTATCAAGATGAGTGCTGCTCTTCGTGACAAGTGGCTGAAGGAATTCAACGCTGGTGGCGATGGGGCCACCTTCAAGTACGTGTCGAGTGACACGGCTTTCTGTCGAGCTTGTGAAAAGACTTTCTGGGCGAAGCAGAAGTCTGAGCTGGCCCAACATGTCCGAGGAGACGGCCACAAGAGCAACCTGGCCTTGAAGAAGAAGAGGACGGTCACGCAAGCCACCATGGAGGACTTTGGTGGCGGAAAGAGGCACAAGTGCGACGTCGTGGCTCAGGAGCTGTGCCAGGCCATGCTGGCCGCTGGCATCCCATGGTCGAAATTGGAAAACCCTGCCCTCCGGTCGTTCCTGGAGAAGCACATCACTCTCCAGATCCCCGATGAAAGCTGGATTCGAAAGCACTACCTCGACAAGTGCTACGACGATGCCTTGGCGGGGATCCATGCCGACCTCGGACAGCAGCCCATCTGGCTGTCCGTCGACGAGACGACCGATTCGGCAGGTCGATATGTGGCCAACATCATCGCGGGACGCTTGTCCAAGGAGGGGTACTTTCGTCCCCACCTCGTCCAGTGCATGTTTCTGGAGAAGACCAACTCCGGGGAGATCGTGCGCGCAGTCAATGACACGCTGCGCTATCTTTGGCCTGATTTCAAGCCAGAGTGCCTCAAGGTCCTCGTCAGCGACGCCGCGGCCTATATGATCAAGGCCGGCCATGCCCTGAAGGAACTCTTCCCGGACTTGCTGCATGTGACTTGCGTTGCCCACGCGCTCCACCGTGTCTGCGAGACAGTCCGAGAAATGTTCAAGGACGTCAACGACCTGATTGCCACGACGAAGAAGGTGTTCGTCAAAGCCCCGTCGCGTGTTGTCCTTTGGAAGGAGCACCAGCCCAATCTTTCTCTCCCCCCCGGAGCCCATTCTGACTCGGTGGGGGACGTGGATCGACGCTGCGGTGTTTTACGCCGAGCACTTCGAGGCTGTCAAGGACATTGTGGACCAGCTGAACGATGACGACGCGATGGCAATCCGGAGTGCCAAGGACCTGTTCGGAAAGGCGGACATCAAGCTCAGTTTGGTCTTCTTAAATGCCCACGTGTCGTTCATCCCGAAGATCCTTAAGCAGCTGGAGGAGGCCGGCATGGAGCTGGCCAAGGCCTTCCAGCTCCTTGATCAGGCCAAGGAGGAGCTCGAAAAGATCCGAGGCTGCCGTAAGGAGATCCTGCTCACCAAGTTCAAGGCGGTGCTGCAGCGCAATCCCGACATTGGTGTGCTGAGGACAGTGGCTTTGATCCTGGATGGAGATCAGCACGGATCTGAGGTTGGTGTGCCGGCTGGAGTCAAGCTTGCCGACATCCCCCTCTTGAGGTACTGCCCCATCGTCAGCGTCGACGTGGAAAGGTCCTTCTCCGTCTACAGAAACGTCCTCACCGACTGCCGACACCGCCTCACCAAGGAGAACATTACCAAGATAATGATTTCAAACACCTACTTTAACCGTTCCTAAAAGGGTCTTGTCAATTTCTTCTAGTCCTCTACTTATCAAACAATGCGGTTGCAATAAAGGTACCTGAACGTCATTTTTTACCTGTTTACTAGCCCAGAGTGCTTAATGTTGTGCAGGAAAAAGCTTACCATTTTTTGTTCTTTTTTTGACTGATTTCTGAAAAACTTTGTAATAATAAAAAATTAATAAAATGCGGGAAAAAAATATTTCCGGATTTTTTCACATAAAAATTTTTTTTTCCACTTTTCAAAACATAAAAGGCCTATTTTCTTAACATAAAAATCCGTAGTCTAAGTGATCATCGATCAGAGTTTCCATATCTATTGTTCTGTAATACATAGCCAAGGCATGGATATTTGTTAATATCTAGGGCAAACACCACATCTCAGCGTTACGGTACATGGTTAGGGGGTAAACTGGAAAACGAGCCGCTGCTCCAGTTGAAAACATCATCATCATGTCCTCTATAATTTGTTCAAGGCAGTTCAGCGACACATTTGCTAGAAAATTGGAGGTGTGAAAAGTATAATTATTATCATTTTTAGTAAACCACTTTAGACAAATGTCTCATGGGATGTGACTGATAAATGCAGAGCTCGCAAAGTGTATTCAGGAAGATTTTTTTTTATTGGGGGGCACAGTTTCAAAAAACAAGGACCTGACCTTGCTTGTATGTATTTATGATGAATAAGTTGGATACTCAGTAAGAATTAATTAAGTATTAAATAAACTTGATTCACAGTTCAAAAATGTATGTCAGGAACCCCAAAAAAGCCAAAAAAAAAAAAAAGGATGCAACATGTAATGGTACAATTATCTTCATCTGGACTGAGAAATCCTTCAAACTGATGTGTAAGTCACGTCTGCAAATAAATGTCTGCAGGTGACCCCTGTTACCAAGCTCTATAAATTGGCCACCTATGTGGTCGAAGTCTGTTAGGAATAGCTGGGTATCATATAGCACCAAATGAGTTGGCTCACACCATCAAGACAGTTCAATGGAGAATAACTCTGACTGCTGTTGCTTCCCCAGTACAATGTTCATTGCAAGTCATTTCAAGGACACTGATAATGGTACCTTCAGAATGGTAGTTCAAGGAGAGGCCTCACTCTGGTCGCCCAGGGGTACAATCTCTGGTGAGGATCGCTATCTTGTTACCTTCGACCCAGACAGTCCAGAGCAGGCTTCATGCCACGGTATGTGGTCAAGAAGATCATTGATCCGCATCCCTGTAACACAGCGCCAACGACAGCAGTGCATGCAATGGGAGACGCAACATCACAACCGGAGTGTGAACTATTGGAGCCAAGTTCTTCTCACTGATGAGTCTATATTCTGAAATATAGTTCAATGACAGACATGCTAGAGTCTGGAGATGATGTGGGGAGGCATTTGGTAATGGTGGCGCCATTAGGCAGCATAATTGATTTGGTAGTTACAACCTGGTGGTAATCATTGGCACTCAAGCTTGCTGAAGAACTGAAATTGTCATCGTTTGGAAGGGTTCCTGCAGTCACCTCTCTGGCTCAACAGCAAGGTCTCTATGTCATATTTATCGATGACAATGAACAATCCACAACGTGCACCTGTTGTAAATATTGTCGTGTCAACCCTGTAGTGAAGACCTCAGGGCGATGGATGACCAAATGAGCTCAACTCCGAAGCGTATGAGCCGAATCGATGCCGATTCCTCTGTATGGCGCGTGTGGGAAATGGAGGTCCTGTGGCCTTACCTGGATGAACGGACGTGACGGGGTTTAACCGAAACCCATAGAACAGAGAAACACGACAAACAATTGAAAATGCAACATAGATGAATTTAATGAAATAAAACAAAGACTAAAAATGAACGGTGAGGTAAATTGAATATTTCCTAATGTGAAACGTCTCCACTCAGACACGAAAACAGGCAGGGGAACGATTAAAGAAAAGAAAATAAAATCTCCCCCTCACCCCCTTTTGGCCGGCACTCAGCTCTGGTCTATACGAGCACTTTGGTGGGGTCGGTCGACAAGAGGACCGCGCGTCGAAGCACTCAAATAATGGCACCGGTCAATCACGCGAGCACACCAAGCAATGCAGCAGGCAGCCAAATGTCTCAGTGCTCAATCTCAGGCCAGCCAGCACAACACGGTCCCTAGCTCCCCTGAAGAACACCAAGTGGAACAACCTCCCCTCCTTCAACGTGGCAAAGGCTCCCCAAAACAAAAAGCACACACGAGACAGCAGCAGCCAAGTGCCAGAGGGAACAGCGTCTGCCTGCCACAAAGTCAGCACAAGAGAGAGACAGAACAACGGCGATCCCTTCGCTTTCCTTCCTCTGTTCTAGATCGTTCCCTCTGACGTCATGCTCACTCAAATCACCAAGCGCGATTCAATCACCCCATCATTCCTCAACCAATCCTCATTCGGGGTGTGACCTCACGGCCATTCTTGACCGCCCATGGAGAATGTTCGGGGGTGGGGACTGTCAATTATGGTCCTTCGAGGCGGAGTTTAGCCGTCCTCCGGGAATGTTCGGCTGGGTGGGGTGTACTTGCCGGCCGTAATGTCTGGGTGCTGTCGGTGATTATGGGTGTTGTTGCAATTATTGATGTAATGGCAGCCTTATTTAGATGAAATAAAACACAAGGGAAAATCACAGGTGCAATTACACACTGGGGATTATTCTTAAGCCCGACTTAATTAGCATAGCTGCACCCCTTGTATGGAGACACATTTACGATCTTATCGGACAGTCGGCCTAACTTATATACATGAATATTCTTCTTCTTCGCGATATTCGGGGCATGCTAATCTATACAATTCTATCTCGACGAAGGTATTTCATTACCTAGCCCCACACGTAACAATATGGTATCACTCGCATGCATACTTTCCAGATATAAATCGGATTGAACATGCTTGGAAGTTGGAACATGCTCGGAAGGCCCTGTGTATGGTCTCCAAGTCCACCCATAGACTCATGATCACTGGAAATGGCCCTGGTCAGAGAATGGTGTGTTTAACATACCACACCTAGATATAGAAGGTCTGATTTGGTCGCTGCTACAGTGTGAATCAGCTTATATTAGGGTCATTTGGTGGTCACGGAAATTATTAAAATGAAATGATCATTTGTAGATGGCCAATTGGCATCGTTGTGAATTTGCACACTCAATTAAGTCAGCCATGATGTTTGTGCTTGTCAACTTAACTTGGGCTTCCACTGACATTTTGTTTGTTTATCGAATGTACAGCTCAAATGTGTGGTACTCTTCAAACAGAAAATGAACACGTTTGGACATGCCATAAATGCATTACAAGCCTCATAATTGTTGTTGCTATATTGCTGTGAGTTGTACATTTTCAGCAATGTGGCCAAAAGGTTCCGAGTAAGAGCTCACAATGACTTTCCACTTGAAAACAACCCTCTTCGTTTGTGTGCAGCACAAGGCTGTGGGGTAGCATCATTGGTTGAGGGTGCAGCTTTGGTGCTGATTCAGTGCCCTCTGCTGGTTAGGGCAGGAATTTGGAATTTGTTCATGGTGTCAGTGATAGCTCGACTACTCTTCACAAAGGACACCAAGGGATGTTTAACGTCCACCAACGAATGCTGGCAGATGGGATGCCCGGTTTATGTCCATCCAAGTGATGGCACACATTGATGAATCACCCTGCCTGTAAAACAGGATGCCAGTTTAAAGCTGAGTCGGGATTCAAACACAAGCTAGACAGCTTAGAGGCGAGTGTGCCTACCTCTTGGCCAATCTGTCAACCCACTTAAATACAATGACGTTTCAGTAATGATTCTGAAAAATGCAAACTCGAATATTTGGTGCCAGCAGTGCTGCTGGGTGGCTCTTAGGGAATTTTGTGGAGTACTTATGGCGAGTGGACACTTAAAAGGAAATGCGGGTGAAGTTGCTCGTGGACACAAGGCATTAAAGTGGAACATAAGCAGCATCCAATGAGCTCTCGGCCTCAAGTGGACGCATTAAAGTCCTGTGGACACAACATCCATCTTCTTCCAAATTCAACATGAAGCAGTGATTTCCCGTCCTCAGTTGCATTTGAACCTGCCACGTTAATAGCACAGCAGAGTTTATTAAAAACCACATTGCAATGAAATTCCTTTTTCGGACGATTTTGATGCCAACATCATGCGCCGGAGGGGTCAAATGCATTGTAATTTAGAATGCGAAAAGTGCATTAAATGACCATTGTGACATGAAATTGTCGTTATTATATAACACTCTTAACCACAAGAGGAAGTCTTCATTAAGGGGCAAAGTAATTCAATATTTAAGATACGTCGGTGGCCGATTTAATGTTTCTGTGCATTTTGTCGTTTTAATGTCAATGCGAACCTGTACAACTGGGGGATTTTTAGTGGGAGCACACGCATGGACTCAAGCTCCTCTATTCCTTTTGCTTCTCCAACACACATAATGACTGATGGTGTGTTGCGTCATGGTGTGCAAGTTAGGTAAGGTGCAAATGAAACCTTGAGGAGAAATCGTCTTGACGACATCCATTGCTGATATTTGCACCAGGAGGAATTTAATGGACCTCACGCAGGCTGCCAAGTCTTCCAAGGGCCGTAGGTCGTCATGCCAGGGCCCCGCACGCTGAGGAATATTTCCTGGTTCTTGGAGGCTCGGTGATATCTGCGATTGCAAGATTGCGTTTCTGGTCCGAAGTGTGAACAAACAACATCCCCCTAGGTCTTGGTCACATTTACACCTCCAAACAATCTCTGGGAGCATATGTACCTCACTCGGAATGTTCTAAATTTGAAGCAAATACTCAAACCACTTTCCCAATTCACACGTCATTCAAATGGAATTCAGAATCGAGTGAGACATGGGCATGATATCCTTTGTGGGGAAATACTCCTCAGGTTGAAAATATAAAACAAAAGATTTTTTACCGTAAACATACATTGGCTGCTGATCACTCAGCTTCAGATGTGGAGGGACACAAAGGGATGAGAAGCGATGTGAGGATGGGATGGGATGCAGAGAGATATGAATTGATTTTTTTCTGCTGGAATGAATAAGGAGTACACCAAATGCATAAATCATACAAGAGTTCACAGAACATGATACTCCACACAGTGTTCAGGTATATAAAGAAGGGTCTTTCTGTTTGTGGGGGTTACATTCCTGCAAATCCCAGTGAACCGCAAATCTGCAAACTTAAAGGGTAATTGGGAAAATAGTAGCTAATCGGGAATTAATTAATTAACTAAATTAACTAAAATTAACTTAAATTAAAACTTAACTTAAATTAACTTAAATTAAAATTAACTCAAATTAATTTAAAATTAATTAAATTAATTAACTAAAAATAGCTAATCGGGAATTCACCTATAAAATTTGTCAAAACTGTACCTTTAATTAACGTGTGTGCATTGTTTTTGTGCTATTTATTTTTATGAATAGAAGAGTTATTAAGAAAAGAAAATAAAGTATTAGTATTTCATATGCAGCCTGTGGCTGCTGGTTGCGTCATTGATGGGAGTGCAGCTGTACCGCTGATGGCTGAGCCCCATTTCCAGTAAGCTGGTATTCATTTTGTGGACTTCGGATGATGACAGGTTGAGTCAACCCACCTGGTATTGTTTAACAACACGACCGGTGCTCAAACTCAAGATCCTAAGATATTTTGGTAGCCACCTCAACCGTTAATACCCCCTTAACACAGGGGTGGCAATCGTTGAGCGATGAAAAATACTCAATGAGCGCCCAGCGATCGCCAAGATCTCTCAATGATCTCTCAATGATCTTCCAGTGATCTCCACGGTCTCCTCAAAGTTTTGACTCGGTCCAAAACAATCTCTCAACGATCGCCAAGGGAAGCGATCTCTCAACGAACGCTCAACGAACGCTCAACGATCTCATCGATCTCCCAATGATCTCTCAGCAATCTTTCAATGAACGCCAAATTTTTCCACCCCAAAGGGAGAGATGGCTGAGTGATCAGTGAGGGCTCGCTGAGCGTTCGATGAAAGACCAATAGAGTTCATTGAAAGACCAGGGCGGAGATTGCTGAGAGATCATTGGGCGATCAATTTCCGCTTGAGAGATTGTTGAGCGTTCGTTGAGAGATTGGGGAGAGATTTCCGCGGTGATGAGAAGTGCGGCATTGGGGGCTATGAATACGGGTGCTAAACCCCCTATTTTTCATTCTCTCTGTAGACTTGCTGAAGAACACAAGAACAAGAACAAGAACTGAACAAGAACTGAACAACGAGCGCACAAGGATCTCCCAAACATTTACACAGAAACGGCTTTTTCGAGGCTTAGGAGATCGTTGAGAGATCGGGCCAATTTTTGATCGCTCAATGGTCACCCAACGATCTCCGTGCTGTGTAAAGGGGGCCTTAGCAAACATTAGTATCATTTTCCTTTATTAAAGACATAAAATAAAGTTTATTTTCTTGTTATTAAGATCTTGAAATTTACCTTTAATTATAAGGATGATAAATTTGATTCAATAATGTGATGGCGATGTTGATGGTGACGATAAAGACGAGTTGATGGAGATGCTGATGCTGGAAGGCTTGATGGGGTTATTCTGGTAACGAACCATGCTAATTAATTAGGTGAATAAATCCCCATTAACATTGCATCAGCATTGTACCGAGCAATATAGGCGGGCTCTTCTTCATTCGATATGCTCATCCGGACACCACATGCCATGCCCTCTCATGCTATATATCTATATATTGCATGGTTTTTGGAAGGCAACTGCATGATGGCGGCGATTTGTGTTATACAATCTTCAAGTATATCATTCAATTGAAATAAAGATTTCAAGTGGTTTAAAGGTGTATCCAGTATATGTTAATGAATTCCAGGTTTTACCGCCATTTCCCCCAGTTTTTTTTTGCGCACTCAATGTAAATTCGACATTCACAGTTTCCCTGGTTGCCCATATTTTTACACAACACAAAACATTTTAAACACCAGCATCTCACACGAACGTACCACAATCCAGGGATGGAAAGGAAGTGGCACCGCCTTCCTTTTTTAAAGTGCCTTGGTGGGAAAAAGCAGTGAGTGGGAAAGTCAGTTGAGAAGTGAAGATATCCATCATCGGACTCAAAGTGATAGGCATGCACAACCAGAGATGATTGAAAGGGTAGGTAGGCGTTGCTTCTGGGAGCGCACCAATCTGAATGCTCTGTATGGGATCAGAGGTGAAGATCTGAAATCTTCACCTCTGATAAATCTGCCCCTCTTGAACTCTGATCTCACCAGACTCCACCCCGCTCAAGCAGCATAAAAAGGGGAATGCAGGGGCATTGAGCTCTTTTCTGACCGAACCAGGAGACCTGATGGCTGCCAAGAGAGGAGAATAACCTGCCTGCTAACCCCGTGACCAGAGAGAGACTCCTTGAGCTGGGACTGTGCTGAGCCTGAAGCACCATAAGAAGAGACCAGGAGTGAGAGGGGGAGACAAGGCAGGCAGAGGTCTTTGGGGAGGAACAAAGCTCCATACTGACGTAAACATCTGTCTCTTGCTGTCCTCTTATGAACGAATAATCGAATTAGTCTTCTTTCACCCTCCCAACGGTTGAGGTCATATTGTGATTTTCAAGATTCTTCTTCACTCCAACATCTGCCGTGACCAAGGTGAGTATATTCTCTCCGAAACGTCGGCTCAACTAACTTGCATGTCCAGCTTTTTCTATTATAAACTTTTACTGATATAAACTTTTAAAACTTTTACTGATATAAACTTTTAAAACTTTTACTATTATCAACAACCTGCATCGATTTATACTTGTACCAAATTTGGTCAAAATGTCATCACTGGTTCACAAGTTGGCACAGTAACAGAATTTTTACTTAACAACACCTTTGACCTCTTGACCCCATTATCGAATCCACCTATCTTTACATCATTATACATACTTGTACTAAGTTTGATTTAGCTTCCTTCAGCCGTTCTTAAGTTATCGTGGTAACAAAATATTACTGACTCTGACGTTTGACCTCTTGACACTAAAATTAAATCAGTTCATCTTCGCAACATAATACTTGTATCAACTTTGGTCAAAATGTCATCACTGGTTCACAGGTTATCGTAGTAACAGAATTTTTACTTAACAACACCTTTGACCTCTTGACCCCATTATCGAATCCACCTATCTTTACATCATTATACATACTTGTACTAAGTTTGATTTAGCTTCCTTCAGCCGTTCTTAAGTTATCGTGGTAACAAAATATTACTGACTCTGACGTTTGACCTCTTGACACTAAAATTAAATCAGTTCATCTTCGCAACATAATACTTGTATCAACTTTGGTCAAAATCTCATCACTGGTTCACAGGTTATCGTAGTAACAGAATTCTTACTTAACATGATCCCTGAACTTTGATCTCGTGACCCCAAAATATCAGTTCATCTTTGCATTATTATACAGACCTGTACTAAGTTTGACTTCGATTGCTTCAGTCATTCTCAAGTCCCAATTACGGAAATGAAAACCTATCACGGGCGGACGGACGGAGAGCCGGACGGACAAACCATAAATATAATGCCTCCGGCGACTTCGTCAGCTAAGGCAAAAAAACACTGGTAGCTTCAGCTTTTTTCATACTAACAAAATCTCGGCTCATGGAAGAGCGAGAAGACAGAGGGTAAAAAGACACCATACAGACCACTAGGCAGGAGGGCCACAGTTGGACATAAGCTATGAATGAACAGGAAAACAAAAAAGAGTAGAAAGAGGAGGGGATGAAACAGTAACCTGCAGATAAAAGGGATGGGTTAGGTAGTGTTAGGAATGGTCTAAAGGATCACAGGTAGGAATGGGGAAGGAGTAGGGATGGGCTGGTGACACCGCCCACCTGAAGTGCTGGAAGGAAGAATGTGATAGAATCATTTCAGGAAGGAAGTTTCACAAATGCAAGAAAAGAGGTTAAAAAAAAGAGTGAAGGTTAGTTTGAGTTCAACGAGGAAGGGGTTAACTGGATGAACTGTGGAGGGCCAGAGGGCTTAGCCAGCAGAAAGCACATAAAAGGGTTAGGTTATATGAGGCTCATAGATGAAGAAAAGATGACAGGTCGGAATGGCGGATGACGTGAGATGGTTGTACATCGCTTGCCTGAACCCTTTGAAGGAAAAGTGTCAATGACCCATCTCAGGAAAGCAGTTTCACAAAAGGGGGAAAAGGGTAACAAAAGAGCAAATGTTGGTGGTATGCCTGCATTATGAGAGTTCAATCAGGAGAAAGGTGACTCGATGAACAACTACATCTTGGCGGACCTGGGGAGGGCTCAATTTCTGAATGTGCAAAGGGACCAAAGGAGAGACTATAATATTGAAGAAATTATTAAATCTTTACTTTACTTTACGAAAATATTGAAGAAAATTTTTGTTATAAAATATTGAATAAGATAATAAAATAAAATTACTGATTTTTCAAGACATTACCTTGAATGATAAAATATCCCCAGTCTGAGATTGGCTATGTAGGCCAAGGCCAGTGTTGCCATATAGTCTACCTCGGAGAAGTCATGGCTTCGGGTGAGGCCAAGAGGTTGAAGAGAATGAACCTCTCCCAGTGGCTGACTGATAGTTTTGTGATCCCTCTTGAGTGACAGGGTGAGACTGAAATTACTAGATTGAAAGACATGTTCCATTTGTAAAACAGGCATTGAATCCATTTCAGATCAGCAATGAGTGACAAGGTCCAAGACACTGCATTGGAGGCACTCCAGCAACCAATGGGAGAGGAAATAAGGGGCAATTGAGAGAAATCCGTTGACTGTGCAAGTGGAGAAAGTCAGTAAGCTAGGTTTCGGGCAGCCTTGCATGATGCAGCCAGTGTAGTTTGGAAAACAGTGCAGGATGCCAGACTGTGTTTAAACCCGGGGTATATTAAGGGAGAAAGTCTGACCTCTTGCTTGAGATTTATGGCATCTGACCAATGATAAGAAAGAAGAAGCAGCATGTCCAGTCCAGAGTTAAATGACTGGGATGGAAATGAAACTGACAACCAGAGATCAAGCCGTTTGAAAAGACGAAAGACTATGCTCGCAACAATGATGGATTCCATGACTTTGCATATAAATAGAAACAAGATTACTGGTCTGTAGTTGAGAGGAGCTTTTGTGCATCCATATCATGGATGGGAGCGATGCAGGCCGGTCCACTCCGAGGGCCTGTGGAATTGCAAATGTTATCAGATTAAAAACAAGACTAAAAGTCTAACAGCGGCGTTGCCGGGCTTGTAAAATATTATAAACCACAAACACACATGATTAGCTTTTTAAACAGTCGCTGATGCTGTTTATACCATTAAAGAAAGAAATTTGGGGGAATCCTGACATCCATGAGGCAGGTTTTACTTCAAGAACTGAGCATAGATCTACTGTAATCTACATACCCCACAAGGGTTGGGGTGTGCTCATTTACCAAGCAGCTGGCTAGCGCTTGCCAAGCCAGCCATTCCTTAACGGTTTTGAATGGAGTGCTTGCTCGAATCCTTAAACCACTTGATGATCTCTCCACAAGAAACTTGGTAAATGAACACACCCAATGTTTGTGAGACCCGACCATAGATCGACTGTAATCTATATACCCCAAAGAGGAATGACCCTTTCTGCAGCTCCCACAGTGAGCGGGTGTAGGCCAACTAGTAAATTAAAATGTCGGTCGGTTAAATTAAAATGTCGGTCGGTGGAGTCAGCCGTCGTAATGACATCATAGAGGTAATGACGTAACGGACACAAAACTGCCGCTACTTTAATATGTAGAAGATGATATATTTTAACTTCCAGTACGTTTGCAGTCATTACGAAGGGTCATTAGTCACGAATTGTGTTACGATTAGATTTACTACATTATTAACGTTATATTTCGAAAATGATATTACCATAAAAAAACGAGGCTAATTCCTTACTTCTGCGATTCTTAATATTAGTGCCGAACACCGCATATCACCGATTCATGAATCATACACCGCTTCAAGCCATTCACTTTGTATTTATGACATTGGGATTAAAGTGTTATGGTTATATATACTGTATTATTATTACGAAAATGATACTACGAAAACGATACACTACTGCATAAGAAACATGGGCTTAATTTGTCCAAAGCGGTCCGAAGATGAGGCATAACGCCTAAGCCCTATACGTAACGTATCCTTTTGATGGAAGAGATGTAACGCCGATGCTTTTGATATTTGATGATCATTTTAACAATCGGTTTGTTTGTGTTTCACACTGAATGAAAAACGTAAAGGTAGACCATGGCGATTGCGATATATGACAGGTTCGACGACATGTTCGGCATGAATGGCATATAGATCAAAATGGCGGAGTGTGGAGAGTCACCTGCCTTACTGCCGTAATGACATCAGACATAATCACATCACCCTGTCATGTTACCAGATCCTCAGCTCTGATTGGTATACGTTTGAGGGGACAGACATACATACTTACATACATACATACAGATGGACAAACACTGTTCTAGATGGCTTTGTCCGATGGGCTACGCCGTAAAAAGAAAATCCATATATATATATATATATATATATATATATATATATAGTTACGGGACCGCGGCGAGGATGTTGTTTGCCGAGCGGATGGCCGCCGCGCCCGAACAGTTACGCCGACTAACCCGATTCCTGAACGTTGGCCGAATCGCGCCACAGATATTCAATGGGGAAAAGACTAAAGCGAAGGATGTGAAGAAGAAGAACACCAAAGCAAAAAGGTTGGAAAAATGCTACTAAATTTATTCCTACTATTTACACAATCAAAGAAACCAAGGAGAAGGAAGGATAATAAAATAATTTACAGAAGAAATCAGAGACAGTGAAAATCGCTAGCTTATCTAAACAGGCTTAATTGATACCCTGGACAGAACAAACAAAGACGGACTCAGACGGGGAATTGCAGAGTGGATTGGCTGGAAGGAGGTGGGTGGCTGGAGGGGGAGGAAGGCACAGAGCTGGCTGGAGCTTGATCCCGCACGGGACGTCGGGCTGGACCTCGACGGCCGCCGATGCCACCGATCCTGTCGTGTGCGCGGGGTAACGGGTCGGAGCTGCTTGGTGGAGCCAACGCTGCTGGTGGGGGGTCTGGCGTGACGGGTTCTCTCTCCCTCTCTCACAAACCCCAGGACTCTCTTCAGGCTTGTCTGTCTTCTGGTCTCCTCCCTCCTCCACTCTCCTGGGGGCGTCTGCCACGGGTTATATAAGCCTCACCCTTGACCCTTCTGCGAACCTCCCCCAAACGTTCTCTCTCCACCCTCTAAAGCCAACCCCTCGTTCTGGGTTGGTCGGCAAGGGCTGGTTCACTCCTCCCCTCTATGACAAGGTGGACACACGCCCTTCTTCCCCGACCTTACCTCATGGCCAATGGTGGTTGTGGGGCGAAAACAACAACCCACAGCTGCAGCAGAATTCAGCGAACCACTCAATGCAGTTGGCAATTGCAGCAAACCTGGCAAACCTGGCACTTTGAAGATGCCATGTCGGAGGGATCTACTTTATTTAATGCAGTGCAATGGAGTGTCAATTAATGGAAGACACAGCCTTACACGAATACACATAATAAGGATATAACTACTGAACAGGGATATATGGTGTCCTTCGTGTATGTTTTATGGAATTAACTACAGGAACGCCCTTTGACCTTTATACACAGACTGGAGGCAGGAGGGTCCAGAATAAAGCAATAATAAAAAAAACACAATAAAAAACACAATCCTCATATCCACAACAATATATATATATATATATATATATATATATATATATATATATATATATATATATATATATATATATATATATATATATATATATCTATATCTATATATATATATATATATATATATATTGTTACGTGTGTGTGGGTAAGTAATGAAATACCTTAGTCGAGGTGGAATTTTATAGAGTAGTGTGCTCCGAATGTCGCAAAGAAGAACCCTCATGTATTTAAGTCAGGGCCGGATGTCCGAGTAAGTATATATGTGTCTCCATGCGAGGGGTGGAGCTATGCTAATTAGTTATGGCATATGGATAAATTCCAAGTGTTGCCCCTGGTGTTGGGCTAGCGGTTAGGGTGCCAGCTTAGGATCCAAGGATCCTGGGTTCGAATCCCGGTCGATCGCTGAATTAACGCCAGGGGGGTTGACTCAGCCTGTCATCCTTCCGAGGTTGGCAAATTGAGTACCAGTACACTGGTAATTCCCTGTTTATCGTAAAAAGGCGACAAACATGGTTGGCGGCAGGAAGGGCATCCGGCTGTAAAACATTGCTTCAAAAAAGGGGACCAAAAAAAAAAAACAACCACGGTCCCCGAAAAGGCCAACCCCCGCTTTGCGGGGGGAAATGGCCTCTAAACGGTGGTTTATATGGATAAATTCCTAGTGTGTAATCGCCGCTGTGATTTTTCCCTTTGTTCTTAGGACATTTATTCGGCCAGCCATGCGATCGGCACATAATTAAAATAACTATCGCCAACTGGATCCCGACACCACTATCCGGACATGCTTGGGAAGAGCGCCATGGGATCAATCAGGAAATTGGTACGAGCCAAGCATACGGGGCCACGCTCTCGGCTGGCAAGTATATGGAGAAGCGCCCTTCTTTGGTGAAGATAGTGAAATGTGGAACAATTGGCACCGGTAAGTTGAGGGTTCGATATAAAATTGAGGGTGAATTTTGTGAGGCCAGGGTTGACACTGGGGACAGTGACACCATTATTGATCCAGGTGTATTAGACCAAAGTGTTGGTCTTGGAACACAAGACCAAAGGGTTGGAACACAAGGAATCTTGACTCATGGTGGTTTGGAGACATTTTCCAATGCATACTGTGTGCTATAACATCACACTTAACAATTCCATGTACCGGTAAATACAAAACAGAGGTTTTTTTTCACAATTTCTATGTATTTTTGAAGAAAAGGTTAATTTTCACCCTTCACTAATTGCCCACAGAGGGGTATTACATCAATCTTCCCTCACTAAAAACTGCTCTTCTATGTGAGGATTGATAAATAAAAGCAAATAGAACCAGTAAATTTAGTTTTATATGGCATTTTGCCTATCTATTAGAAAGTGAGAAAATTATATATTTTTGCCATAGGTTGACCTTTGACCCCCACTGTAACCATGGTAACCCCTTAATTATATATATATATATTTTAAAATACTGAGATGCATTTTGTAGGCAATATCATCAGCAACAAAATGATGTATAAAAACCCCATGTAGAGTAAAATGGCTGGGCAAATAAATGGGATATTGTTACAAACATCTCTTCTCTTTTTGAACACTTCGGAAATACTGATTTGGTTAAAAAAAAGGGTTAAAATGACCCTTTTCGAAAAAATGTCAGTTGGCATCCACCCTCCCCCGATGCACCACCCCATTCCCTACCTGTTTCCAGTGGATGCCTACTTTTAACATGAAATGTTTTTCAAAATGAATTTTCAGGCTCATTTCCTCTACTATAATGGGGGTTTTAAATTCCACGTGAGAAACTGAAGTTTCTGCAATGGAGGCTTCGCACTCTATCAGAGGAGAAGAGGTCGTTACATTTTCCGCCTCCATAGTTTCAGCCATTTCACACTCAACAGGGAGTGGGGGTGCATCAGGCACCTCATTAGAGGTTACCTTGCCAGTAGCCATGGAGGTGTTTACGATCGGTTTTGGGGCCGTTGTACGTGGCTCGCAACAATCAGGTACGGAAACGTCTTCTGCTTCGCCGAAAACACTGAATCTGTTTTGCAAAGCAAAACCAGCTATGGACAAATCCGTTTCTGAAACAGGAGGATTATGCTCCTTTGCCGACGCCATCTTTTTTGGACGGCTCGATTGCACGTCCTCACCAACCCCACCACGTTTTTGCCTCTTCTTGGAGGTCACAGTGATGAAAACCCTGTCTTCCGCCGGGAGTTCCTCAGTTTCTAGCCTCAAAAGTGAAGGCTGATCCAGCGTCCTGGATGTGCCACTCGAGGCAACATTTGGCTCTTGTACATCGTGTAGTTTCGCTTATCAGCAACCAGCGTTGCCGACGCATTGAGCGACTGGGCGTTGTTCTTTAACACGATGTAGCAATGCCGTTGGAAAGACATGATGTGGCGAACCATTGAATCGGATCGCAAACGAAGAGGAATCATGGAGACTCGTGACACCACGGTCCCAAACTGTTTTAAAATGGACACAATATCTCCGCTTTTCACGCACGGCGGAATATTTGACAAAATCACTTTCACCGCCGGCGTGTCCATCGGACTCACATTAACAAAAATGTCTGGCGGTACCGACAAACCGGTTTCGACCACCTGGGCTACGTAGCGCTCCTCTGAAAGAAAAACCACAACTCGTTGGTTCATCTTCGAAGCCGCTAAAACGTTCTCGATCCCAACGAGCTCTCCCAAGCCCAATACAATGTCCTCGACCCGAACTCCGTCGGGCGGACTCACGATGACTCCATTCCTTCGAGTCAGCGACTCGTAAATACTATTCTGCAAACGAGCGTTTGCCATAGCGGTAAATGATCCAAAACTAAGGAAATATTTGAAAAAACAAAACGGAACAGAACCTATCGCAAGCAAGGCCTGCAGGCGAAGGTAAAAAGGAAAAAATAGAAAAAGGGAGCCGATAAACGACGATGATGAGAAACACGGCAAGCAGAGCACAGGCCCGAAGAACACAAGGTTCTTTAGGCCTCGCACACAAACTCACCGTGCGCGCTCTCTTTCTCTCGCTTGTCTCAACAAAGAAAGGAAACACGGGGAAAACTTCACAAACACGTACAAGGACACAGAGGGAGTGAAATGGGGGATGGGAAAGGCAACAACACAACATAGTACTCACAGCTCCTCACACACAGCCGCCATGATTGCCACACCCATGCACGACTCACCAACGTCCAGCAGGGGTGGAAGAGAGAGAGACTTTGACTTTTGTATACCTTTATTTAAGCAAGGTTTAGAAAACAACTGCTAGACATAGCCAATAAAAAGCAATCATAAAAGGAAGGTAAAAAAATAAAGCATAAAAATAATACAAGTGCACATTTAAAAAGAAAAGGTGAGATCATTGTTGACTACTTTACACAGTGCGTTCTTGCAACACCATTTTTGCTTTAAAAGTTCTAAATTATTTACCTTTTGGTGAAAATAAAACTCTGCACGTAGCCTGACCACGGTAAGGGCCTTAAAAACTGTTAAAACATTGTAGTCGGCATCAGGGTTGGAAAGAAGTTTAGCTTTCCTTGTTTTATAAATTGCCAGCTTCCCTTCAGCTATTAAAAAATTGGTGAGCACAGATACGGCAGCATTCTTAGGATTCAATGGCAAACCAAAAATAAACATACGTAAAGAAAAATAAACATTCATATGGCAGCACAATTGTGACAACAAAGTAAAAAGTGGGGTTAGCCTTGCACAGTCAACATAGGCATGATGTAAATCTTCAGAGGCCGTACAAAAGGGGCATGAAACAGAATTTAAAACACTAAAACGGTGCAATAAAACATTGGTAGGTAAAATCATATGTACAATTCTCCAAGAGATATCACCAGTCCGTTTTACAATTCGTGGAGCATACATGGTGGCCCATTGTGGGCAAGGGGTCGGGGGGGGGGGGCCCGGCGGTAACATCCCTGTCCATCGGGATCCAAACCTATCCTTGCATACGTAAGGATGCCGAATGGCAACATAGAAGTGGTACAGGCACTTTTTTTCAGCACTAGGAAGTGGAGAGGAAGACAGGCACACAGATTCTGTTAATGCAGCTGCTGATATTTGCACCTGATGAAGGGAGAGAACATGCATTGCAGGGTCATTGTTGTTGGCATCAAAATGAAGACCCAGTCCTCTGAAGGTATGCAACACTTCTTGAATGAGCTGGGAGACAGCTCTTACAGAGCACATTCCAACAGCGGTTGCAATATGTCCTGCTGAGTGCCAAGTTTCAATCCGGTTATCCCGCAGGTCTCGTATGACATGCACACCAGAACTTGTGAAACATTGCACAAAGGCACGTGATCAAAGTATGTTGGGAAAGAGTGCATTGTAAAAGATAGGCTCGTCGAGGAAGTTGTTGGTGTTGTAATGAGCCATATCTCGGTGCACCACGAGAGGCTGCCAGGCTTGCAGCAGGTCTTGGTAGAAAGGAGGCAATGGGGAGATGTCAACATATTGCAGGTCCGTAAGAAAAAGTTCCTTGTTGAAATCAAGCATGCCAGCCATTTTCAACAGGTAGTTGGCAGTGAGCCACCATGGCAGCGAAGTGAAAAAAAGAAAATGGTGAACAGTGGCGATTCGAAAAGCCATTAGTCGGCTGACAATGTCTATGAGGCCATGGCCACCTTCTGCCAATGGAAGGTAAAGGACTTCAGGCTTGACCCAATGCTTGCCGCCCCAGAAGAAATCCAGTAGGTGTTTCTGGAGTGTCAGCAACAGTGCTTCAGGAGGGTGCAAAGCAATCATTTTGTGCCACAAGGAAGCTGCTACATTATTAATCACTAGGGCACGTCCTCTGTATGACAATGTAGATAATATTCCTCTCCACTTCTCTAGCCTATTATCAATTTTATTAACTGTGTTAACCCAGTTCTTTGCCATGAACGCTGGAGTGCCAATATACACACCCAGATAAAGATGCCTTCCTTCTCCCACTGCAAGCCTCTGGGAAGACAAGGCAAACCAACAGCAGGGAGGTGGCCAATCCATAAAGCTTTGCATTTGTTCCAATTGATTGCAGTTGTACATGCCAAGGAAAATTTTTCCAGATTATTTAGTAGCATGGTGACATCATCACTGCTACGCACCACAACACACACATCATCAGCATATGCCGAGGTGACAATTGGCCTTTCAGTTGGCAGCACAGGAAAACCTGGTAAACTAGCACGAAGGCGGATTAGTAGAGTTTCAATGCAGAGGGAGTAGAGAATGCCCGATAAAGGACACCCTTGGCGGACTCCTCTTTCAACCGTTAGTGGTGCACATAAACTGTTGTTGACTATAATGATGCTAAAAACATGATTGTACAGCAATGAAACGTGAGAAATAAAGGCTGCCCCAAAACCAAACTGTTTTAGGGTATGAAAAACATATTCATGGCTAATAGTGTCAAATGCTTTCTCCTGGTCAAGTAAAACTAGGCCAGCATTCTGTTTTAGTGCAGCACAGACATTCCACAAGTCCCGAATTAAAAAAATATTGTCATGAATCGACCGATTTAAAATACAAAAGGATTGATCAAAATGTATTAAAAAACTAAGAAGGGGCTTTATGCGGTTTACAAGGACTTTGGAAAGAATTTTGTAATCCACACAAAGCAGAGAGATAGGCCGCCAATTTTGTAAAGACTAAGTCTCCTTTCTTTGGGATAAGGCACACAATTGCACGGCGCCAACTTAGAGGTAACACACCCTCTTGTGAACTATACTTAAAAACATCTAAAAGTGTCGGACTGAGCAAGTCCCAGAATGCTTTGTAAAATTCCATGGGTAAGCCATCAAAGCCAGGCACTTTATTATCATTAAGGCTATGAAGAGCTGTTAAAAGTTCACCTACTGTAAAATCTTGTTCTAGAGAGCGCTGCTGTGATTCTTCTAATCATGGTAGATTTTGGGTAAAATCAAACATTTCTTGATCATTACTTTCCTTTGCAGTAAAAACGTTCTTGAAGAAGTCTCTGATAAGACACTTCAACTGAGCATTCTCCTCAATAATTTGTCTGTCACTTGAACGTAAGCTTAGCAACAATCTATTAGATTTTGCGGCTTTTTCGAAGCTAAAAAAATCTTTACAACACGTTTCTGAGGTAGATAAACCTTTTACTCGAAGTCGTGTTAGCGCCCCGAGAGCATCATCTTTAGTTAAAACATTCAGTAGGGCTTGTTTCTCATGAAGCCGATGGCATCGTACCTCCTCGTCAATGTTGGTCGCGTTTTCCTGCAGGTCAAGAATTTCTTTCTTTAAAATGCATACCCTGGCTTGCTTTGCATTAGTAAAATTATTACTGTATTGCTGGCAGAAGACTCGGATATGTGCCTTTACATAATCCCACCATAGGCAAAGATTGGTGAAATCATTCCGTGATTCTAGAATCCGAAGCCAGAAATTTTTAAAGGATAGTTTAAAAAAGGGGTCATTTAAAAGAGAAACATTAAAAGACCAATGAGAAGTATGCCTCTGAGGGCTAGGGAAAGAAAGACGCATTTTAATTAAAAGATGGTCAGAAAACCCGGAAGGAGTAATATCAGTAAAACTAACAAGGTTTAAAAAGGAGAGGCTGATATAAAATTTATCAAGCCTTGCAAGCGACAAGTTGTTTAGCAGGCAACGACACCAAGTAAATTGTTGAGTGTTTCCGTGCTGCAGTCACCAAACATCACCAAGGTTGTTCCGAGACAGAAGCGCAGACAGGGGCCTAGCACTAGCTGGATGGGGTTCAGGGCTGTTCCGATCTTTGGCTGGGTCTAATGTGCAATTAAAATCACCACCTAAGCACAAAAGGGTATCAGGGGCAAGATGATTAAGGAAGGTAAAGGATTCGGTGAAGAAAGCCGTCCTGGCTGTGCTGTCACTTGGGGCATAAACATTGACAATTACCATCTGCTGGTGGTGATATAAAAATTCGATGGAAGCTAGATATCCAGGTACAATTTCTTTAAAAACGAGAGAGGAGACGGGAAGATGTGCAGATATATAGAAAGCAACTCCAGCACTAACCGAGGACGTGTTACTAAAAAACCAGGTGCCTTTCAGCTTCAGCCTCCAATCTGCCATGCAACTCGCAGTCGAGCGAGTTTCTTGTAAGAGAAGAATGTCCACCTTCTCATTCTCTATCAGCTGCATCGTTTGAACTTTGCGCAGGGGATTGCGCCCACCGTTTATGTTCAAACTTGCTATTATCATGATGAGAAGAGTGGCCCACAAATGATGATAATTCATTCAAAAAAGTTTCCTTGCTTTAACGATGTGTCTTTTCAGTTGCTTACTAGAAGCGCTGGAAATGGCAAGTTTCTGGATTCTTAATAATGATTTGCGCTTTTTGAACAAAAGCGCGCACATTGGGGAAAAAATCATTCAGGTTTACTCATTTCTCACGAGTGGTTTTTTATCAAGAAATCTAAAATATCAGAGGTTGAAATTGTACCGTCGAGACTACTGTCTGGGAAGAGCTCCTCACCAAATGCACTTGATGCCAGAGAGGAGCAACCGTCTGAATCATAGCCCTCATTATCCTCAGGGCCTTCACCCATTTGCTCGATGTCCATGGTTGTTTCAGAGGGGGAAACCGAGGGTGCAGTCGGGGCAACAAACTCAGCGGTTACATGTTTGGGTGGGTCAATAGTTGTAACAATGACGATGTTATCTCTTAGCAGAGGTACTGAACAAGGGTCTATCGTGAACAAGGGTTAGAACACACAACGCATAAACACAAGATTTCTCCATCAAATGAAAAGGGGTGAAGCCCTGAAAATGAAGTAAGAGTCTAGGAAAGAGAGATTCGGATAAAGGAGGGCTAGCTTCCGCCTGTGGGGCCCATTTTAGCCCGGCTCCCTTGAAAAAACGCAGGATCACAGAAAATATCCTTCCTATGACCCGAATGGACCGAACTCCAGTGGCTACAGCAACGTCAGCAGCTGGTTTCCACTTGTAAGGAAAAGGGGTTCTAAGATGTTTAACCTTGATGCATCCGACGTCAATAAACTTTTGCATAAAAGCACGGTCACTGCAGACCCCTTCAAAAATGGGGTTTAAAAAGATAGGCTCGTTTAAAAACAGCTCAAGGGAATAATTCCTGTTGTCACGGCGAACAGTGACCGCTTGCCATGCCTCCAGCATTCTCCTATAGAATAGGGGGACTGGTGTTACGTCAACTTTCTTGGTGTCGATAAGAAACAGTTCTTGATCGTAGTTGAGTTTCCCCGCTTGCTGAAGCAGGCAGTGAGCCGACGCTTTCCACGAGACGTCTGTGTACAACAGCCTACGAAGTGAAAGGAGGCGAAAGGCCATCACTTTGCTGGAAATAGCGATCAGTCCATGCCCTCCTTGAGCAACAGGCAGGCTTAGCACACCAGGTCGAAGCCAGTGCTTACCTCCCCAAAAGAAGTCAGTAAAGGTGGCTTGTAACTTTTTAAGGATAAAAACTGGGGGCTGCAGTGCCATTAAAACATGCCAAAGCATTGATGCCGCAAGGTTATTTATAACAAGGGTTCGGCCCCGATAAGAAAGTTGACAAAGTAACCCCTTCCATTTCAGCAACCGTCTCTCAGTTTTGATTATAAGAGATTCCCAGTTTTTTTAAATGAAGTTTTCAGAACCGAGAAAAACACCGAGATAAAGGATTCCATCCCATGTCCATTCAAGTTGTTCGGGCAGAGTTGGAGGAAAGGCTCCATTTTGTGGACCAAGGTAAAGAGCACTGCTCTTCTTCCAATTGACCTTTGCAGAGCTTGCCAAACTAAATTCATGGACACATTGGACCAAGGCAGAGACATTTTCATCCGAGTGAACGATTACGCAATGGTCATCCGCATAAGCGATCACCTTAACTGGGTGCGCCATTGGTTGCGGAAGGAAACCGAGAAGACGTGCACGCAAGCGAACAAGCAATGGTTCAAGTGCGAGGGAGTACAGGAGGCCGGACAGGGGACATCCTTGACGAATGCCTCTACTAGCCGGGAAAGGTGGACATAAAATATTGTTAACCTTGAGTAGACTAAAAATATTATTATACAGTAACTGTACGTGAGAGATAAAATTTTCTGGAAACCCAAACCCACGTAAAACCGAAAAAAGATAAAAGTGATCAATGATATCAAAGGCCTTTTCCTGGTCTAAAAAAACCAGACCAACATTTCTTTGTTTAAGATCACAGATATCAATTAAATCACGCACGAGAAAAATAGTCATGTATTGTCCTTTTCGGAACACAGTAGCATTGATCGGGGTGTATGATATCACCAATCACGGGCCTGAGCCGGTTGGTGAGAGCCTTGGAGAAAACCTTGTAATCTGTGCAAAGCAGTGAGATGGGACGCCAATTATGCGGTTGTTGGAGGTCTCCCTTCTTTGGGACCAGGGCGAGTACCGCCCTACGACAGCTTAGCGGCAGTGAGCCTAGTTGTAGGCTGTCAACCAAAACTTCGAGTAACTCTGGTCCCAAGAGGTCCCAGAAAGCTTTGTAAAATTCTGCAGGTATCCCATCCAAGCCATAGGCCTTGCCAGAAGGTAGGGTTTGCAGAGCAGCATGGAGTTCTTCCAAAGTTACCTCCTTGTTCAGTTGCAGGCACGCAGATTCCGACAACGTGGGTAAGGAGGAAGTCAAGGATCCCATGATCTCGTTATCGATGCCCTTAGCACGATACAGGTCAGAGAAGTAGTTCTTGAGAAAATATCTGATGTGTTTTTGATCGTGCGTTATCCTTCCTTCCTTCCTTCGTCCTTACCGAAGTTATCTGCTGACTTCTCTTTGTTCGAACTTCCAGTCCAAAAAGGAACTTGGAGGAAGTATCCAAATGACACAAATTCTCCATACAGAGACGAATCAGCGCTCCTCAAGCTTGCTTTGCACAAAGATCAGCAAGAAGAGCTTTTTTCTTTGCCAGCAGAAGGTTCGTTCTCTCAGTACTAGAAGTCGAGAGGTTGGACTGCAAGGATAATATTTCCATGGCAATCAAGGATTGAAGGGCAGAGTTGTGCTGAGTGCGATAAGCTCCATATTGTTGGCAAAACAATCTCATCTGTACTTTGGCATTATCCCACCACTGCCCAAGGCGGGGGAAGGATGGTTTACGTTGGAGCAGGGTCCTCCAGAATACATGAAATGCATCCACAAACATTTGTTCTTCGAGAAGGCTCACATTGAAGGTCCAGTAGGCAGCGCCACGATTCCGAACTGGTAGGTGAACACGAAGTGTGACCATATGATGATCTGAGAAGGCACTCGGGACAATGTCCGCACCACTCACGATATTTAGAAAAATACTGTTAATATAAAACCGGTCCAATCTTGCAAGCGAGAGACGACTCTTCAAACACCGACACCACGTGTATTGACGGACAGAAAGATTGCGGATTCTCCACACGTCAACAAGGGAAAACTTAGACAAGGATCTTAACAGAGGCACTGTGCTTGCTGGGTGAGGCTCCTCTCCATTACGATCGAGGGCAGGGTCCACGGTACAGTTAAAATCTCCACCCAAACAGACAAGTCCATTAAAGTCAGTGCATGAGAGATGTTTCCAACTTAGTATAAAAGGCAAGTCTTTCTGTGCTATCACTAGGTGAGTAAATGTTCAGTACAGTGTGTTTAAAACCATTGTGTGTAAAAGTGACTGAAATGAAATACCCTTTGATTATGTCATTAAAAACTACACTAGAGCTGCAGAAGGAAGGTTGTAAATAAATAGCTACCCCAGCCCTTGGGTGTTCTAGACTACTAAAAAAAACCATTTTCCCTTCATCATCCTTTGCCATTCACTCATACAAGAGGAATTACATCTTGTCTTTTGTAAAAGTAGAATATCGATGCGATTTTCCTTAACAAACTGCTTAACTTCAGTTTTACGTAGGGAAGAATGTCCCCCATTAATATTCAAACTGGCGAAAGAGAAAGCCATGATGTAAGGGTGTATATAACTGTGTCAAAACAGTTTGGCTGGGCTACCTCTGCAGCTCCTTCTTCGTTTTCAGGATACATTTCCGGAGACGATAGACCTGCGATTCGGTCATGCCAAGCTGTTTGGCTTTAACAAGCAATCGCTTCGCAGAGACCACAAAGCCGATCAGGTCAGGGAAAAAATCTTTAATTTTGACCCGTTTCTTCCGAAAGGTGTCATGGAGAAATTTTATGATCTCGGAGGGTGGAACAC
Source organism: Myxine glutinosa (assembly GCF_964187855.1). NCBI lineage: Eukaryota > Metazoa > Chordata > Myxini > Myxiniformes > Myxinidae > Myxine > Myxine glutinosa. The sequence continues at coordinate 190,268,548 of NC_136264.1, read as the reverse complement.
TGGCCTCACCCTCCAAATCTTGGGGAAAGACCGGGTCATTCCAGGCTTCGACACTCCCGGCAGAGGCGAGCGACGAGGTCCCGTCCGAATCACATTCCGAGTGTCGGTCCATGTCCATGACATCAATCCTTTGTTTTCACTGACGTCACAAATTACCCATCTCGCATTGCGCGGCGGCCATTTTGATACCCAAGCTAATCTGTCCGTGTGCGCTGATATTGATTTGTTGCGTTGGTTTATGGTGAATGCGGATCGCAAAAAGTCTGTTTTATAAAGTAATTTTGTTTGTTTTGTCACGTTCATGTGGAGTGTGGTGCCATCTAGTTTATATTACGTATTGTTGCCCAACAAACACAGAACATTCGGTTTAAGTTTGCCGTGGACCAGTGAACTGGTGAACACCTGGGCAGTGGGTCAACCTGCAACCAACTACCTGTAGAACAGACTTGGAGTGTACGTAAGGATACGGTAGATCCAGGCTTGAGTATGGCTAGCAGTGCGAGTGCAAACCTTGGCTACCAAGAGACGCTCCCCCCGGACGTTCTTGTTCGTTACAAAGAGAAGATTTCTGTCATTGGGTGTGACCCTTATGGTCTATCAAATGATCAATTTGAGAAGAATGTGAGCAAGTGGCCTCAGGTGACCCACATCGACGTGATCAACTACCTGTTGTTCAGCAAATCGGCCTATACCAAAGATGAGTTGAAGAAGTATAAATCCCTCGAGGCATACAGGTTGTACCAAGATGGATGGGTGCGACAAATCCTACACAAAGAACTGAATGACGTCCACTTGATTCGATCCAAGGTATTAATATATTAAACAAACATGTATTTTTTAAAGCTGCTTGTGTTAATGTTATGGACCTGATTGATTAAGTGCCCTCCATTTGTTCAAATGTATGTATTGTATTCAATATCATTAATGATTATAGTAATTGTATGGTTATACAATGAAACATGTTCTTACTTACTGTTAACAAAATGCTCGGAGCAGACAGGTGTGCGATCCCACTGTGATTCTGTTTGGATGTCACTGCGATTGATGGCAGCCTTCCACAAACGCCGCCTCTCTTCACTTAAATTTCTTGTTTCCTCACCCTGATTCAGTAGAAGTTTGGGCGTTTTGTAAAACTTAACTCCTGGCCTAACGCCTGGCCTGTTTGAACAACGAAATACGCCACAAATTGGCATGACTGGTCGTGAACAAAAACTATTTAATGTGAATCCGCTGACGACGTTGTTCGAGAGGGTATCAAAATGGCCGAGGTGTCCCAGGGTGCCCTGCGCGCGTGCTCCGATGACGTCACAAGAAAACAAGCAATTTCATGCTCCTGAGATGGAGCTGGTGGTTCCACGAGGGAAATGTCACATTCTGCATCCAAAGCAGAAGGAAGAGGAGTATGTGTGGGAGGAGGAGGAGGGGGAGTGGGAGGAGAAGGAAGGGGAAAGGGAGAAGGAAGGGGAAAGGGAGGAGAAAGGGGAGTGGGAGGAGGAAGGGGGATGGGAGGAGGAAGGGGAATGGGAGGAGGAATGGGAGGAGGAGGAGGAAGAGGAAGAGGAGATATACTATCGGGAGGAGTTTCACATTCAGCTGGGGGCAAACCCGGCACGTCATCAGCTGATGCCTTACATTCTGATTCACCTGGGCTCGAGGTTGTCTGCAACTCAGGAACGTCACACACCTCACCCCCAGCAAGAAGAGGGACACGAGTGGACTCGACGTTCACATACACGGTGCCTGTGACCACGGGAGAGGTCACGTGCACTTCCTGTTGCACCACACCAACTTCCCGCTCGAGTTCACCAACTCCACAAGCAGGAACATTATCATCCTCCAGAGCAAGAACATCGAACCGATTTCTTGTTTTAAAAACAGTAGATATTGCTGCTTCCAAACGGGACTCGTCGTGTTCGTCAGCCGGCGCCATCTTTTTTGGACAGCTCGCCGTCACGTCCTGACTGTTATCGGTTAAATGCTTTAATGTATGTTTCCTTTTATAGGAAACAACGGTGAAACCCTCACCATCTGCCTGGGGTTGAGCCACCCCCGCCACCGATGGCTCAGGTAAATTACTCGTGTTTGAGGCATCACGAGGGTCCCTGACTCTAGATGGACCACTTTTAGTGTTAATGGTCTTCACCGGTATCGATGCATCACCGGCGGTATTCTTGGGGCAAACGTTTTTTAAATGCCCCGATTCACCACAATTAAAGCAAGTTATAGTTTCCGTCGCAATATAGATTTGATAACTGCGGTTTTTATATTTCAACGTCATAACTGCATTGAGTGATTGAGCGTTATCCTTTAAAATGATAGAACAATGACGTCGGAACGACATAACATGCCGAACCGAGGCGTCAGAGCGAAGAGGAAGCGGACCCATCGAAACCCGCGACACAACTGTGCCAAAGACACTTAGTGCAGAGACCATCTCTTCACAAGTGAAAAAAGGAGGAATATTGGACAGAGTTAACCGAACGGCCATTGTGTCCAAAGGATTAACGTTAACAAAAATGTCCGGCGGGATGGTTAGACCGATTTCAACCGCCTGGGCCACGTGTCGCACGTCCGACAGGAAAACCACGATGCGATGATTCATTTTTGAAGGTGCAAGAACATTCTCGATTCCAACAAGGTCTCCTAAACCAATCACCACATTCTCAACACTAACTCCATCAGGTGGAGTAATTATCACTCCCTCCTTACGAGTGAGTGACTCGTACACACTATTGGACAAACGTCCGTTTGCCATAGCTGAAAATAAAATAAGGGAAGTTTAAGTTAAACAAAAGAAACCTGTCACAAGCAACCAGCAAGTGGAGGTAAAGGAAAAAGATAAGTAAAAACAATATATAAATGAGGAATCGAAACCACCGACGAGCGGCTCGACCAGAAAAACAAGGCAAATGAAACGCAGGCCCAGAAACCGAAGGTTTCAACAAGAACCTGCGAAAACACTTACCGTGCGCTCTCCCGCTCTCTCTCAAGTCTCAACACACACAGGAAACAAGGGGAAAACTTTACAATCAGAAACAAGGACACAATGGAGCGAATAAGGGAAATAGGAAACAGCCAAGACAGAGCACTCACGACACGAAGCGAGCAGACGCCATGACACCGCACCCAACGCACCGACAGGTGGCGACAGAGAGACTTTTGTATCCTTTTATTATAAAAGTATAAAACCATTCCACAAAGCAGTGTTAAACAAAGCAACCAGTTTAAAGAAACATTGTATAAGGATCATGAATACCCCAGAAAAGAGCAAAGGATATTTAAAAGAAACCAGCAAGTATAAAAACATTTTACAAACCAAAGGTGAAGACAGAGAGAGAGAGAGAGGGAGAGAGAGAGAGAGAGAGAGAGACAGAGAGAGAGACAGAGAGAGAGAGAGAGAGAGAGAGAGAGAGAGAGAGAGAGAGAGAGAGAGAGAGAGAGAGAGAGAGAGAGAGAGAGAGAGAGAGAGAGAGGGTGAGAGAGAGAGAGAGAGAGAGCTTTTGTTGAAAGTATTTTGAGGATAAATCAATTTTAGATGCTGGGGAAATGGCAGCCTCATCCTTTGTGAGATGGCATATTGCAGTTTCTGCCAGATGGCCTGTGCGAATAGATATATTCTGTGGCATTGACATTGCTCACTCACATTATAGCCAGATAAATATGGGCTTTTACAAGAACATGGCCAGAGGAGCAAGAGGGGCAGATGGAGAATAGAAGAGGTTGGATGTAAAGTTTAAATCTAAAGTTACTTTTGTCCACACATGACATAACAGAGGCTGCAGGTTTGCGAGACGAAATGGGTCAGGAGGATTGTGGGAGTGAAGAGGATGGCTAGAAGGAGGATGGATTAACTGAGGGAGGAGATTGGTGTGCAGATGAGCTTGACGGGGAGATTGGTGAAATGACAGCTGAGCTGGGCTGGACACGCTGTGTGGATTGGGGGGTGCGGGGGGTGGGGGGGGAGAGAGAATGGCAAAGAGAGCAGACAGGTTGAGGGAACAAGGTAGGAGGAAAAGAGGTAGAATGTGGGTGAGATGGGAGGGTTGTGTGAAGAGGGATATCAGTAAGGCGGGGGTGGTTGGAGAATGGAGAGAGTTGGTTGAGGACAGAGGGGAGAGGAATATCATGGTCAAGGCAGGGCAGAAGCTTGGTAACACTGAACCTCACCCCTTATAAAGGGAAGAGGAGGAGAAAATATGCCATCACATTGAGAACGACGTCTTTAAAAAGAGTTTTGCTTAATAAAATACTGGCACGTGTATCTTGAATATAAAAGGATAAAGAAAGAAAATTATACACAGGAGTAGGCCCCTTGCCCCATCACTCCTGTGGCATATACGTTACCGAATAAATATATTTATTAATATATTTACCTTCAATGTCCTGATCTTATTGTTCCTATAAGCTTTCTTTAACTCAACATTTGTTGTCCCTTTTATAGTTAACTTACATATCTCAATTAATCTCAAAGCAAGGAAACAAGTCAGGCTACCATCACACAATGGCTGAGTCTTTTTGAAAGGATCTTTAAAGTCTACAACCAAAATGCAGACAGAGAGCCACCTTTACGTCCTGCTGATCCTCGTCCTGTAACATCACGCAGGCATTCCGTAGACGTCTCTCATCCAAGTACTAGTCGACTTTGACTCAGTTCTGAAAACTGATGGCATCAGGCAAAATCAAGAAAAGAACGGCACTCAGTAGAGTGCATACCTCCATCAAGTATAACAGTTTACATTTTGTATTCCCACTGATAGGCCGGATCTGGATTCGAACCTGAACCCAAATCGAATTGGCTTGTTCTTCTCACCTAACAAATTCATCCACCAAGCTTTGTCATTATCTGTCCACAACTTTTTGAGATATCTGTTACGGATTCGTCACTTCCGGCATTGTGGTTTTCATCCACTGTAAGCACTTTTGGTTCCATGTACTATTATTGTTATCGTTTAAGTGAAATGGAGATAACTGTTTTCAAAAGGTAAAAAAAATTAGTGTTTTAAAAGAAACCGGAAACCGGATCGGGAGAAAACCGGAAGAAGAAGAGGAGGAAGAAAAAGCGGAGCAAGAGAGGTCGGAAAAGAAAAGCCGAGCTGCTTTAAGGTCTCGAGGAGATGCTGGCGAACGGGGGTCACGAGCGAACTTTGGGTTTCCTGGGAAAGGGATTCCTGTGACAGAGTGGTTATCGCTGTGACAGATAAATCTGCGTGACAGGTTTTGCGGTTGATTCCGAAGAGAATCGTTGTTGGAGTGCAGGTACGCCTTCAGTACGGGCCCGTCGGCCATTTTGCCTCGCTCCCGCCAATTTCGCATCGCTCCAGCCATTTCACCGCACCCAGTCGTTAACCTGGTTTGCGTGTGTAATGTGGATTTCGAGTGGGAATTTGCAGTTCGCCGTTTGGGAGCCGTTGAACATTCATACCGGAAGGTGTGATGTCCCAGTCGCCTTTTGAGGGCACCTTTGCGCATCTTTGGCAGCGTGACTGTCAGCCGAACTGGATTCTGGTCTCAATACGACATCGTTCTTACGATCACCGGAGCGTGGACCGGCTTTGACTTGGTGCGGGGACAGAGACTTTGGGAATGTTATTTTCTAGTGAGTTATATTGTAAGAAACTGATGGTACCATCATAGGAATGATATAATATTTGTTGTTCAATAATTGATTAATATTGTTCTTGTGCTGTTATTCTTGTGTGACCTTAATACAATACTTGTTTTTTGGTAACAATTGGTGTGGTTTCACCATTGGTCTTTGACACACAGAATAACACATCTTTCTGACGTGACTCCTTTCGGGGCTCGGAGGTACACCGTGACCGGGGTTTAGGGAGGAGCACGTAACAGAAATCTGCAATCTGTCCACAACTTTTTGAGATATCGTTCTATACATGTTTTTGGTCCTTTCTCTCAATGGTTAAGTCACAACATCACTTAAAATATTATTGAATCTGGATTCGGATCTTCACCAAAATCCAATCACTTTATCCTTGTCACCTACCCAACCTGTCCACCAAGTGTCATCCCAATCCGTCCACAACGTTTTGAGATAACCTGCTCACATACAGACAGACAGACAAACAGAGGTGAATTATACATACACCTTCGGTGGTGGAGGTAATAATACATCATGACAGCTTTATACATACAGACTTGGCATTTAATATGGAATATTTTTTTGGTGGGGGTGAACTTACTTTTCAAGATGACTTAGAACCAAAAGTTAATTGGAATTATGTTGAAATTATTCTAGATTTTGTTAATGTGACCATTAAAAGAAACAAAAACCACATTTGACATTTCGAAGCAAATAAATTGATCCTTGAAAGTGATGTAAACTGATATCGAACTCAATTCACGGACAGTACTGTGTTGAACTTCTGTACGTTTTCCAGAAGTATCTCTTTATTTTGCACATTAGCCAAAATAAAATTCAACAAAAACAAAAGTTAAATTACGACTGGGATTACGGACAGTAAAATTACAGTTCAGTACTTCGTGTAACCACCACGAGCATTCAGGAGAGCACGTACACGTCGAGGCATGCTGTTCACGAGATTTGCCAAGGTTTCGACAGGAATCGCTTGCCATGCAGTGACAATAGCCTGCTGCAATTCACGCACAGAGGTAGGCTGCTGGTCCAAGTTGTCGATTTGACGCGTTAATTCTGCCCACAAGTTCTCTATCGGATTCATATCCGGGGGACATGGCAGGCCACTCCATATGCTCTACACCACAGTCAGCAAGAAAGTGTTGGATCATGCGAGCACGATGAGGCCGTGCATTGTCATCTTGGAAGACAAAGTTTCCTCGAAAGGCTGCACGAGAAAATGGAAGCAATGTTTCTTCCAGAATGACCCTGTACTTGAACTGGTTCAGGTTTCCATTCAGAACAACCAGGTCAGTTTTGCCCCCTGCATGAAAAGCAGCCCAAACGGTCACCCCACCACCTCCAGCTTGGACTCTTGGCACTATACAATCTTCGTTGTGGGCTTCATGCACTTGTCTGCGCACTCGGATGCGGCCATCTTGACGATAGACCAGAAATATAGACCCGTCACTGAAGGTCACGTGATTCCAGTGTCCTGGCTGCCAATGACGGTGCTCTCTGGCCCACTGCAATCGGCGCTGGCTGTGTTGTCTGGTCAGGCGTGGCTTTCTCAGGGGATGCCTGGCACGATAGCCTGCTTGAACCAGTCGTTGGTTGATTCGCCTTCTGGATACAGGCACATTTGTCAGTTGCTGCCACTCAGCCCGAAGCCGATTAGCTGACTTGGTACGGCAATTGCAGACTAACAGGTGCAGCTGGCGATCATCTCTCCTTGTGGTTCTGCGTGGACGTCCTGGCCTCGGTATAGGAGTAGGGACACCCATCTGAGCATTTCGTTTCAGGATCTTTGACACCTGACCTTGAGTGATGCCATACTGCTGAGCAATAGCACGCTGTTTCATGCCAGAATTTCGTAAAGCCACCACTCCATGACAAACAGCATTGTCGAGTTGACGGACCATCTCCAGAGGAAGCGGCAATAACTTTTGTAGACGTGCAGCAGTTGTTTTCCACTAATACAGAACGCAACAACCCTTATATACCCGATTGTGAAGCCAATCGTCAAATGTACCTGTCCTTACATTTTGTCACGCCACCTGTGATATAATCCTGTTATTGACTTCTTGCTGCGAAAGTCAATCAGTGACATGGTTCTTTCAACAAAGACATCACCGAAGGGTAAAAGAAACTCACCAGATTGATATAATGAGTTCAGAAAGTAAACCCAACTCAAGAAAAAAAATATATTCCATATTAAATGCCAAGTCTGTATATGTATATATACTAGCTGCGGTACCCGGCTTCGCCCGGGTTGAATTAGAATAATACAAATATATGATGAAAAGAACATGTATATTTTAGAGCAATATCACAGTACATTTCCTACATGACGTTTTTTCAATTTTCAATTTCTCAAAACCTCTGGGTATACAACATTTCTGGTTTTCTTACTTGCTGCCAAGACATAAAGATTGCTTGGTTTTCCAACCCTCGAGCAGCCCACGTACAGCTGGCCATGGGCAAACACTTGTTCTGTGAAGTTCAGACCTACAACCTCCATTGATTGCCCCTGCGCCCTGTTGATGGACAAAGCAAAACATAGCCTGATGGGGAACTGAATCCTCTTGAAGGAGAATGGAAGGTCAGGTGGAATAAGTGGTATCCTTGGAATGAATACTTTCTCTCTTCTGTATTGTCCTGAGAGGATGGTTGCCTCTAGGACATGCGGCATCATTTGCTGGATTGTCAATCGTGTTCCATTACACAGCTTTGGTGGATCAAGATTCCTTCGAAGCATGATTGGTGCTCCCACCTTGAGAATCAACCTGTGTGTTGGGAGTCCTTGAGGCTGACGACTGTTGAGAAACTCAGTTGGGAGGTTTACTGCCTGATCTGCATGTCACTTTGGCAAGAGAATCATAATTTCTTTCATGACCGGGCAGCGAACGTCATTATGTGCGACATTACGTCACTCCTACGGACGTGAAAACATTTGTTTTCCTTAAAAATATATTTAAAATAAATAATTTGAATGTCATTTATAGAGTGATCCGGTTGATTATCTGCCATTCAAATGTCATTCAAATGACATTCAAATCTCTGCCATTGAATCAATCACAAATCGATCACACACCACGATTCTGAAACGTGAGTCCTTTTGGATACATAAACTTCGGACAAAAATCCCTCATGGCAGAAATTTTGATGATTAAAGAATGTTCCAACATCAACCCAATCAAATCATTAACCGTACCCTATTCATTCACCAATTCATCCATTCACCAATTCATTCATTCACTCATTCTTTCATTCTACCTTCATATGTCATTTATATAAATATATAAATATATTATATGAATATCAATGGTATATGAATATATGCTTGTGTGTTTATGTATGTGTGTATCTCTATATTTGTATATGCACGTGCACCGAACTGGAACGCGACCGGAAACTGTAAGCTGCGCTCACATCCGTTGAACTTGGGGACGGTGAGTGAGCTTCAGCGTGGCTCTTCCTTTTGTATGCATTTTCTACACATATCACACATCTTACACACATATCACTATACATACTTGTCTGATATACATGCCTGTTGTTTATGTAGACTAAGAAGAAGACCTTTGTTGGTCGAAAGCTTGAAGACAATTAAAGATCGACGTCCTGAAGCTACGTCCGCATCTGATTTAATCTCCCGATTATTTATTTAATGCAAATGAGACGCCCTGCTCGTACTGTGGAGTTTCTACTATTTCTCACAGTTATATATATATATATACATATATACATATATACATATATAAATATACATATATAAATACATATATAATTTTTTTTTTTCACTACTATAGAATAACTTTTTATTCACGAAAATGATTAGATGGAATGTAAAACAAAATTAGGTCACTAAACTCGTTTTGCCTTAAACATGGACTTCCCTTTCCGGTCTTGCCGGTGAGGTTTACGTTTTTTCGCAGCTGTCCACGATCTCCATGCTATCAAAGTTAAGTAATTGTTCCCATTTGTATTTTCGTCAAAACTGTATTTATTTTATGGTGTGTGTACCTACAGTGGGTCCCTAGGAAAATTCTCAGTGTAAATCTTTCATACCTGTATAGAAAATCGTGTTAATTCATGTCGTGTCTTTTGAGGCCTTGTACCGTGTCTGACCTTGAGGCTTTGTTTTTCTCTCAGCGGTCTGTCGTTTTGTGCTCCAATAACTTTCGTTCTCTGTTTTTCCCAGTCTTTTCACCCCATAGCCTACTTCCTTGTTTAAAATCTCAACTAAAAAACAAACAAACCAAAAAAAACATTTCCTTCTCTGTTCTTATTCGTTGTTCTTCTTCGCTTATTCGTTATTCTTATTCGTTGATTCGTTGTTCTTATTCGTTTATTCATTGTTCTTATTCGTTCATTCGTTCTTCGACCACGTGTTTCTCCCCCATTTCCCCAGATAGTTTTCACTGTTAAACTTTAAAATGTTTAAACTTTCCCCTGAAGTACTGTATTCTGTCGTGTATTACAACACCTTTTTCTTCTTCTTCTTTAAAAGGTTGCTTTCGACTTTCTCACCAAATCTATTCATCCCCAAAAAAAATTTCATCTCTGACAGTGCCTCTTTCATACATTCCCAAAACTCTCCTGCACTCCACCCCACCCCCCCCCCCCCCCTCCAGCGTCCTTATACGTATTTTTAACTCGAAGGTTACAAGAAACTCATTTTGCAATAAATGTTCGTTTCCCATTAATCGTACACTTTCCAAAATCCAATCTCACCCCTCCCCTCCAAATCTTCCCCATCACCCCTCCCCTCCAAATCTTCCCCATCACCCCTCCCCTCCAAATCTTCCCCATCACCCCTCCCCTCCAAATCTTCTCCATCACCCCTCCCCTCCAAATCTTCCCCATCACCCCTCCCCTCCAAATCTTCCCCATCACCCATCCCTTTCAAATCTTCCCCCTTGCCCCTTCCCTCCTAAACTCCCCCCACACCCCTCCCCTCCTAGACTCCCCCTCACCCCTCTGCTCCTAGACTCCCCCCTCACCCCTCCCCTCCAAATCTCCCCCATCTCCCATCCCCTTCAAATCCCTCCCCTTGTCCCTTCCCTCCTAAACTTCCCCCTAACCCCTCCCCTCATAAACTCCCCCCTCACCCTTCCCCTTCAAATCTCCCCACCCTAATTTCTTCTCCATTTCCCCCCTCTCACCCCTCCTCCTCAAAGCATCCTCCCCGCTTCTTCCCCATTCCAACTCTCACCTCCATCTCCCCCAACCTTCTGCCTCGCTCTTCCCCCTCCTCAAATAACACCTCATTGTGCCTCACCCAATCACCATCAAACCTTTTGTCCGCCCCATCCTTCCCTTTCTCCGAGCTATTTTGAAATCTCTGACACACCTTCAACAGCTCTCCCTACCTCTTCCTCCTCTTACACATCTTACCCTACCCCTTCTCCCCCCTGTTCTGTATCCAATGCTCCCCCTTCCTCTTCATTGATGGTATGGACCTCAATCATCCGGGGCCTTCGTTCAAACTTAACTGATCTCTCCAAACAGGTTGCCTCTGACAAACCAGACGTGATCTGCTTAACAGAAACTTTCCTCCTTCATGATGTCTCTGATTCCTTAGTATCTCTCCCGGTTACTCCCTCCTCCGGTATGATAGACCTGAGCCTCGTCCTGGAGGTGGGGTTGCTATCTTTATCAAAAACTCTCTTTCTCACTCGCCCTGCACTGCCCTCTCTCCACCTCACCCCCAGGAATACCTCTGGCTACGGCTTCCCCTTCGCTCCCCCTCTTGTTCATGTGTGTTGTACCGTCCACCAAACAGTGATGACTCCATATACATCTCGCTGTCTGATAATATGGACCAATACCCAACTCTCTCTTCCTCATATGTGGTGATTTCAATTGTCACCATGCCAGTTGGCTGGGTGTGGGTACCTCTCTCACCAGCCATGGCTCCTCAGCAAATGACTTCTGCGACTCACTGGGACTGACACAATCTGTCAATTTCCCGACCTGGATCTCAGTCAACGGAGCATCTTCTCTTCTGGACTTGGTTATGACTAACTTCCCTGAAAATGTCTGCTGCTCTTCTTCTGCTCCAATCGGCTCATCTGATCATGTGCTTGTTGAAGCGGACATCTCTCTGACCATTCTCAGTGAGCCTCCTCAGCGTCGACGAGTCTGGCATTTCACTTAGGCCAACTGGCACGGTCTTCAAGCAGCCATCAATCATCTGGACTGGTCTCCCATCTCAACCACCTCTGACATCAACTCATCCTGGGAATTCTTCCACAGTAAATTGCTCTCTCTCATGCACAGATTTATCCCATCTCGTCTTCAGTTGCCAGACCCTTCCTCCCTTCCATGGCACACGGAATCTTGTGGTGAGGCTGTTGCCCAGAAACAACTTGCCTTCGTCTTCTGGAAAGCAAATCCAACGGAAGGAAATCTCATTTCCTTTCACAAAGCCCGAAACAAGTGTGTGTCCACCCTCAGGAGAGCCAGGAAACAATATCTCTCTCCGTTCTCAAGACCGAACTCTCTTATCTGTCTCCCTCTTCCAAATCCTGGTGGCATCTGGTCAAATCTGTTTCTGGTGTTTGTTCCCCCTCCATCCCCTCCCTTACCTCAAACGGCTACACAGCTGACTCCGCACATGAAAAAGCTGAATGCCTCAACTCGGTGTTTGCCTCTAAATCTTGTGTCCCAAACCCATCCCTCTCTGTACCCACCGTACCCAGTCATACCCAGCTGCTCCTGGACTCTGTGTCCTTTCGTCCTGACAAGGTGGAAAAGTTTCTGTCAACCCTCGACTCTGATTCTGCAACTGGACCTGACGGCATCAGCCCACGGGTCCTAAAATCCTGTTCTTACGCTCTTTCACTCTCTCTCTCTCTGTTCTCTTCACCCTCTCTTTTGCTCAAGGTCATCTGCCATCTGCTTGGAAATCAGCCAACATCACCGCTTTACACCAAAAGGTGCAAAAACAGATCCTAGCAACTACAGACCAATCAGCCTTCTCCCAATTATCAGCAAAGTCATGGAATCCATCATTGCTTCGGAAATGAAATCTTTCCTCTTCTCCAATGGCTTGATCGCTGATCATCAATTTGGTTTCAGACCAGATCACTCTACTCTGGACATGCTGCTTCTGCTGTCTCAACAATTGATGGAGGTCCTCAATGCCAAACAGGAAATTAGAGCTGTCTCCCTCGACATATCCCGTGCCTTCGATACGGTCTGGCACCCCACTCTGCTCACCAAACTCTCCTCCTTTGGTATCCATGGAAATGTCCACGCAAGGCTGGCGGACTTCCTCTCTAGTCGTAGTCAACGTGTGGCCCTGAATGGGTTTCTCTCATCTCCTCTTCCTGTTCAGGCTGGAGTTCCCCAAGGCAGTGTTCTGGGCCCTGTGCTTTTTCTCGTCTTCATCAATGATCTCTCCGACTCTCTTGAAAATCCTCTCTATCTCTTTGCTGATGACTCCACTCTCTGCTGCTCCATTCCTTATCCCTAAGATCGGCAGTCTGCAGCCTCCTCACTCTCTGCAGACCTGGACAAAATCACTGACTGGGCAAACAAGTGGAACATGTCATTCAATCCTGACAAATCTCACACTCTTACTATGTCTCTCCGAAAAGACCGACTGGACAATCCTCCCATACACTTTCTGAATAATCCTCTCCAAGAAGTTCTGTCACTCAAGCTTTTGGGTTTCACTATCTGCCATGATCTTTCCTGGGAAAACCACATTTCAAATCTGGCCTCCAAAGCCAGTCGCCGACTGGGCATCCCCCGTCGTGCGAAGTCCTTCCTTGGCACACCTGAGCTCCTCACCACATACAAGGCTTTCATCCGCTGCTCAATGGAATACTGCTCTCCCCTCTGGGCTGGTGCTCCTGCCTCACACCTAGCTCATATTCACGCTGTTGAAACCAAAGCGTTCAGAATCATTGGAATCTCCCGTGATGAAGCTACCTCTGAGGGCCTTTCACTTACTCACCGCAGGCAGGTTGGTGGTCTTTCTGTTTTCTACCGACTCCTCTCCGGCCTTGCTCCTCCAGCTCTCTCTGGGCTCTGTCCCCCAAATATTCCTACAGGTCGCACAAGATCTGCCTGCAACCCTCTTATGGTTAAACTGCCAAAATCAAGACTCTCTGCTCACCTTCACACCTTCATTCCTCTTTTCTCCCACCTCTGGAACAAACTCCCTCACTCTCTTCAATCCCACTCCTCCCTCCAGGTCTTTAAAACAGCTGTTCACCACCATCTCTTATGACAAACAGACTGGCATTTCACTAACAACCCCCATCCAAAAGCTTGATCATTTCTACCCCCGCTAATTTCACCCCAAATCCACTTTTTTGAAATACCAACTTCTTTCCTGGAACTCCTTGGTGTCCTTGTGTTTGTACCTCTCCCACCTCTTCCACTTAAACCCCCCCCCCCCCCTTCCCACGCCGCTTCCCCCCAAGCCCTCTCCCTCCCACACATTCCCGAATGTTGTGTTTGTTGTGTTTATGTGCTTCCCCTTCTCTCCCCATCTTGTCTACCGCTCCCCTTTTTATGTACTTTGTTTGTTTGTCTGTTTGATTTGTTTGTGTGATAAATGTTATCTCTTTCACGAGGCTCGATTATGCATACAAAAAAACCCCCCCAAAAAACAAAAAAAAACATTAACCTCAAGAGACATATGTATGCTTGTATGTTGCCTGCTGAAGTGGAAGAGCATGAGATGGGGGAGTGTTGGAAGGGAGCTGGGAGGGGTGAGAATAACCTCGTCATTCCGTGATCAAGTTATGACGTATTTTTCCAATTACACGTGTGATTCACAATATGAGGCCCTTTCCGAAAATGGCAACAAATCACAACAGTCTGCACTCAAATCCCTGCGAAACACTCGTGAGAGAGTGCAGCTCAAAATCCCCATTTAATCTGAACTCTTATTATCACCTTAGTGAGCCATCTGTGAACGTTCATTGCCAGCTTTTTCTATTTGCAAAATGCACTATTTTTGATGGCAAAGAGGTGCAAATTAATGCAGATATGGTCACGGATTTTAACTATTTTTAAACACGTGTCTTCTTTTTGTTCCAGTGTAAAGTTTTGCTAAATGCTGCATATTTTCATTGACCAATAAGGGGCGGACAGAATTGCACATATTTCCATACTCATGACTACAAGGGACATTCAAAAAGTTCTCCAGACAAGGGACTCACTAAAGTTAGTACAAGAGGTGACAATGCTGATTGTTTTTCCATAAATATGAGATTGTTTAGGATCTGGCCGAAAAATGATCAACTGCGGATAAGTTAGTGGTAATGTGGTCCTCTGGTCTTTCACATCCATGTCTAGTACCAGAAGGTTGCATACACTCCTGTAGCTGTTGTTTATCCCTGGACAGTTCTCTCCAACAAGTTCGTGGCACAGAGAGAGGCGATCGATCTCCCAGGAGTGACCCAGATATCCCCCGCATCCAGGATGGTGGACCGCCACCTTCACAAAGTCAGGGCCACGACGGAGAGAGAGAGACAGAGAGACAGACAGAGAGAGAGACAGAGAGACAGACAGAGAGAGACAGACAGAGAGAGACAGACAGAGAGAGAGAGACAGAGGCTTTTGAAGCTCTTTTATTATAAAGGTAAGAAACCCATACAAGTCATGCAAATAATAAAGTCACCACAATTCAAAACATGTGCAGCCAAACAACAACAATAAAAACACCAAACACTAAAATAAAAAACTTAACAAACCATGATCAAGTTTACAAAACCCACCCTTTGCACACCATTTTTCCACAAAGGTTTGTAAATCATCTTTCATTTGGAAAAAAGAAAATTCCATGCGTAACCTTGCCATGACTAGAGCCTTAAACACAATTACCACATCACATAAAATATCAGCATTTGCCAGGAGCTTTGCTTTTCTTGTTTTGTAGATTGCTAATTTTCCAATAGAAATTAAGAAATTAGCAAGAGCAGTCTCAGAGCGTTTTTTATAACTAAGTGGTGTTCCAAAGATAAAAACACGTGTAGAAAAAGAAAAGTTCATACGATTAAAAAAAGTTGATAAAAAACCAAAGAAGGGAAAGAGTCTTGCACAATCTACGTAAGCATGGAAAAGGTCTTCAGAAATCATACAAAAGGGGCATTCCACTGAATTATCCTCATTAAAACGATGAGAGAGACAGAGAGACAGAGAGACAGAGAGACAGAGAGAGAGAGAGAGACAGACAGACAGACAGACAGAGAGACAGAGACAGAGACAGAGACAGAGACAGAAAACAAATATATTAGTCAGGTTCACTATGTTAACAAATATAATTTCGTTCAAAGTTTTGGTAGATTAGCAAAACTATACATTTTTGGAATATTCAGAGCACGAGGAATCCAAAAATTAATGTTTACATTTGCGTAGACACCTTTGCGAAAATGACACTCAGGACAGTGATGAAGATAGTCAGGTTCACTATGTTAACAAATATAATTTCTTTCAAAATTTTGGGATTAGCAAACCTGTACATTTTTGGAATCTTCAGAGCATGGAGAATCTGAAAATCAATGTTGGCATTTGCACAGACACCTGCATGGCCGCCATTTTGGATTTTGAAAATGGCCGCCATAAAATACATATTTTGCGCGATCTCGGCTTCTAGTCAACCTAGACCTAGAGACTTAATTAAATATGCTAATCCTATGTTTTCTGGGTCAAGGAATCCAATAAAGGCCTCAAAATAGTGCTCAGGATTATAGAAAAGCAACAAACAAAGGTAATTGAAAACCATTGTCTTTATATTTGTGATATAACTGTATTACATAATACATTATATTGCAAGTCCTTTGAAGTTATAGGTTGTTATAGGAAGTTATAGGTAGTATCAGATTGAACTATAAGTCCTATACACAGGATCTACGAGGTCTATACCGTTCAGGAATATGCTTTTACAGATCTTCATCACTGTCCTGAGTGTCATTTTCGCAAAGGTGTCTCCGGAAATGTAAACATTAATTTTTGGATTCCTCATGCTCTGAATATTCCAAAAATGTATAGTTTTGCTAATCTACCAAAATTTGGAACGAAAAAACATAGTAAACCTGACTATGTATGATCAACTTGATCAAAAGCCTTTGTTTGGTCAAGAAACAACAACCCAAAACTGGCATGCAAGTACTTATTACAAGAAATAATATCCCTTATCAAAAATATATTGTCATAAATTGACCTTTCTGGTACACAGTAGGTCTGGTCAGGGTGCACAATAGAGCTGATCACAGTTCCCAAACGGTTTGCTAAAACCTTCGACAAAATCTTGTAATCCGCACACAACATTGAGACAGGCCGCCAGTTCTCGACTAGTTGAGTGTCCCCAGCCTTTGGCAAAAGGCACATGACTGCTCTTCTGCAGGGCAGGGGAAGCTCTCCAACATGAAGGCATTCATGAAATACCTCAAAGCAGGTCAGGTCCCACAAGGTTCCAAAAAGTCTTATAGAACTCTCCGGGCAAACCATCAATCCCAGAGGCTTTACCATCCTTCAAGCTCCGCATAGCAGTTTCAAGTTCAGCAGCCGAAACTGACATGTTCAGTGTGCGTTGCTGGTCCTCCTCAAGTCTTGGAAGCCCAGTAGTCAGCTCCTGCAAGGTCTCATTACTTATGCTCTGGGGGGAGTACAAGCTTGTATAAAAACCCTTCAAAACAGACTTAATCTCCTGTTGGGAGGTCACTATTGACCCATTAGCAGCACGTAGCCTGTGAATCTGTTGTGATTTTTTGACAGAGTTCTCCAAACCAAACAAGGCCTTATTTGGCATATCCAACGTTAAATAACTCATTCTCATGCGTACCAGGGTGCCCATTGCCCGCTGCCGTACCAGTTCAGTCAAGATTGCCTTTTTAGTCCATAGCAGCCGGTCACCTGTAGTGTCTTTCCCAGCCGTATTAATGTTTTCCTCCAGGGCTGCAATTTCTGCCTTTAATGAATCAATCGAGAGATTTTGCAATTTAGTGGCATAAAGACTATATTGTTGACAGAACGACTTGACCTGACCCTTTGCGAGGTCCCACCACAGTCGAAGGTTAGCATGCTCAAATTTGGAGGACCGAATTCTTTCCCACACGGCTCGAAAAGCATCTTTGAATTTCATATCATTCAGCATGTGGGTGTTAAGTGACCAATACGCACTACCACCTGAGGCCAGAGGCAAATTAAAACCCATTGAAACCAGGTAATGGTCTGTGAAACCAGTTGGGAGTATCTGGGTTGTGGCCATTACATTTAGCTTTGGCTTATTCACGTGGAATCTGTCTAGCCTTGCCATTGATATCCTCCCATCATGGCATCTGCACCAAGTATAGCACCGTGAAGTTGGATGTTGCAACCTCCAAACATCTTTCAAATGATGATTCTTGATGATGTTCTCCAAAATCTTCGTAGAAGCCGGATGGGGTTCATGACCGGTCCTGTCTACGGAAGGATTGATAGTGCAATTGAAATCACCAGCAATACAGATGAAAGCAGTTGTATCTAGTCCTTTTACAAAGTCATGCAGAGTGGAAAAGAGCACTCTTTTTTCCATGGGTTCACTCGGTGCATATACGTTCACAATGATGATCTTTTGTGTGTTGCAATAGAATTCCACCGCTATCAGATGTCCCTTATAAATTTCCTTAAAAACAATCTTCCGAGCAGGGATTCTATCACTTAAGGCGATGGCAACACCAGCTTTGGGTGTGGTAAAACCACTCAACCACCACTGTCCTCGATAAAGTTTTCCCCATTCAGCACCAGGGTGTTCGTAGCATGAGTCTCTTGTATCAAGTTGATGTCGGCTTTCACCCTCTCCATTGCCTGAATTGTCTGAATTTTTCGTAAGGGGGTACAACCCCCATTGATATTCAGGGATGCAATACATATCACTCGCATTGCCATTTTACAAAGGTAACTTACCCTCCACCTGCAATTCCTTGTTCGCCTTTGTGACCGCTTTCCGAAGACGCTGAAATTGGGCCTCCGAGATTTCCATTGGGTCATTTCTTTGCAGGAGGGGTCTTGCAGCCCTGATGAAAGTTTTCACATCGGGAAAGTGGTCTTTGATTACAACATAACGTTGCCTAAACGTCTCGTTTAGGAACCTGATGACGTTTTCCTTTGTTACTTCCATCTGGTCTTCTTCCTGATGATCGTTCACAGAAACAAGGCTTTGAGCTTCCTCATCCAGCTCCCTAACCACATCAACGTTGAAACTCCTTTGTTGTGTGTCAGGTGCTGGCACACCTTCTGTGTCATCAACACTGCAGTCTTCTTATTGCATCACCAGGGACACATCTGTGCCACCACTGTTGCCTATTATAGGTCTGCTTAGACCATCATCCTTGGTCGTTACAACCGGATGTGAGCAACAACCATTGTCACTCAGGACGTGAGACTGCTCGTTGTCACAAGGGACAAGGGTCCCATCATCACAAACAATACGAGTGCTTTGGTTTTCTTCGACGAGAGCAAGGGGCGAAGTGCTACTCTCCTCTGTTTCATCACCACCTTGCCCATCTTGCCGAGAATCATCAGGATAGTCTGAGATACTGTTTGCTTGTACGAGTATCACTTTGCTACCTTTGTCTTCGATTTCTGCGCTCAAAAAGGTACGTTTTAAGTTCTTCTTAGCCTCGGTGCCTTTCATCAATACTTTCTCATAGACCATATTATCTTGAGGTTGCAGCCTCTTGTCCACATCGACTGGGTGCTCCGCTGCTGCACTAACCTCAGCAACATCGCCACCACTTTCCCCATCCTGGTCTTCTGGTGTGGATCTCTGTAACCCACCAGGCTCATTAACGGGGGGGCACTGCACCAGTCACAGGGGGGGCCGACCCAGATGCTGTAGCGTAAGTCTTCTTAGCGTCTGGACAATACTGCTTCGTGTGTCCGTGTGCTCCACATCCATAGCAGATCAAGGTCTCGGTCGCCATGAAGATTCTATATTCATGTTCACCTACTTTAAAAGTGTGGGAGGTGTTCAACTGCTTCGCTGCGTCTTTCAGAACAACAAAACAAAACCGTCTAAACGATTGTACGTGCTTCAACCTGCCGTTTCTCGTAGAGGAACCCTAATGATTCGAGAGACGACAGTACCAAACTCACCTAGCTTGTGCAGGATTTCCTCGTTACCTAGAAAAGGCAGAACGTTGCTCAGAATGACTTTAACTGCCGGTGTCCATCGACGACACAGGAATGAACATATGTCACCCACAGGGTGAACCGTATCTTGCCATTTGACCTTGACCTTAATAATTTCGTATGGTGAATAGTATGTCTTCATGACCAACGCACATGAAATATTGAAAGATTTTGATGAGAACTGAGGAAATAATTTTTTCATGAAAATTCCGTTTTTTCGTCATGACGTCATCAAATGACGTCATAGCGTCAAACTGTTTACAGATCTGGGAAGCACTCATCAAGGGCATTCATATGAGGTATTACTCGATATGGTACCTACGATTTCAAAATTTGACCTTGGGGTCAATAATTTTCGACCTCCAGCGCTAACCATGAAGGTCAAGGCCGATCGCCACCAAAAACTAATCAGCTGAGCGCCGGACCATATACTAGATTCCCATGAAGTTTGGAGACGATCCGATCAAAGTTACTCAAAAAATTAGTGTTTCGTCGACCTCCATGATTGGCCGCAAAGTGACCTTGACCTTTGACCTTGACCTTCATAATTTTGTGTGCTAAAGGGTATCTCTAAAAGACTCTGATATGCGAACTTACAAGAGTTTCCAAAGGGAACTGTGCTCTACAGAGTGACCTAAACAATGCGAACTAAAGCAATACAATATACATGAAAAGTGCAGTTTTTTCGTCATAACGCCGTCAAATGACGTCACATTGTCAAACTAGTTATATGTTTGGAAAGCACTCAACAAGGGCTTCAATTTGAGGTACTACTCGATATGGTAACTGAAACTTGAAAATTTTACCTTTTGGTCAAAATTGAATGACCTTCAAAATGACCTTGAAGGTCAAGGCCGATCGACACCAAAAACTAATCAACTGAGCGCCATACCACACCCTATATACCCACCAAGTTTAGAGATCATAAGATCAAAGTTACTCAAAAAATAAGGGTTTCGTAATTTGACCTTGGGGTCAATAATTTTCGACCTCCAGCGCTAACCATGAAGGTCAAGGCCGATCGCCACCAAAAACTAATCAGCTGAGCGCCGGACCATATACTAGATTCTCATGAAGTTTGGAGACGATCCGATCAAAGTTACTCAAAAAATAAGGGTTTCGTCGACCTCCATGATTGACCACAAAGTGACCTTGACCTTTGACCTTGACCTTCAAAATTTTGTGTGCTGAAGGGTATCTCTATAGGACTCTGATATGCGAAGTTACAGGAGTTTCCAATAATAACTGTGGTCTACAGAGTGATCTAAACGTGAAAAAAAAATGATTAACCACAAACAAAAAAACAAACAAACAAACAGACAAACAGACAAACATACAAGCTGACTGATACATCTTGCAAAAACTTCGTTTTGGCAAGATAAAAACAAACAAACAAACAGACAAACAGACAAACATACAAGCTGACTGATACATCTTGCAAAAACTTCGTTTTGGCAAGATAACAAACAGATCGTCTCCCAAGGTCAAACCATTCTGCACAACAATATCGGCCAGACTTATTTGCGAGACAAATACCACAATTTTGTGATTCATATGGGACGCGGCACGAATATTACTCACGTCGATCAAATCCCCAATCGCGAGCAAAATGTCATCCATTGCAACTCCCTCCGGCCAGTCCGGTGGGACAAGGCACAGCCCGTGCTTACGCGATAAACCCTCATCGGTAACACGATCGGCAGGCCTTTGGCTACTCCTATTAGCCATATCGTCAAAGGAGTAACGAAGTGAAAACAAATAGATTTGTATGAGAGAGAGAGAAAAAGAAAGGGCCGATCAATGGAGATTTAGCCCCCGACTGGCATTGGGGGGTACAACCACCACGAAGTGCCGTCCCCAATAGTTGTACTCCTGTAGTAGATACCATTGCCAAATTATGAAATCAATTGTCACTTTCCTTTGTTTCCTTATTCTCATACCTGTGGAGTCACCTTGGGTTCAGGGTCAAGATTTTCCCTTTCATTTCTCTAAAGTAAAGTGATGACACCTTTTTAATCATGTCTTCCAACCTACCTGTGCTGTTCTCTATTCTTATTGATACCATTCTCCTCTGGCCACCCATACTATGACAATGATAATTTCGGACAAACTATCTTCTTCATTTCACCATTGTGCTCTCTTGTCCGTGTCCCTTATTGTTCCTGCCCGTCTGCGTGCCAATTGCTTGTTGTCCGCAGAATCCGACATGTTGTTAATGTGCATCGATGCCCCGTGACAGATTTTTCATCTCTTCTGCATTGCCAGTGCATTACTTCTTCACCCGAACTACATGCTATCTTGACTCCATGGATATTGTATGCAAGTGCCCTGTGAGATAGAACGAGCATGGATTAATCTCCACTTACATCTTAAACATTAAAAAAAACACTGCTTGTCATGTTCATCAGTTGCTTAGTGACTTCTATTTACACCTTATCCCTATCATTCCCCCATTATCAATGTTTCCTACATGTATCTGTTTTTACTTCCGCCATCAAAGGGGATTGGTGGACACTGGACATTATGTTTTCACCCCCTGTATGTCTGTCTATCTGGTTGTTAGTCTGTGAGCAGGACATCTCAGGATATTTTGATTCGATTTTGGTGAAGATCCAAATCCAGAGCTAGGTTGGGGTACTATAATTACCTCCGACACTGATAGACCATAGGATGAAAAGGTGAATATACCCTATTTTTTGAAAACTGTGACCCCCATCTTGGAATTACATGAAATTTAGAGATTAAGTAGATTTAATGGTGCTGAACCCAAATATGAATGTTGCTAAGCCGTAAATCTGCACGTTTTAATTATAACGGTCACTTGATGTTTTTCTTCGAAATTTGACTATTTTTCCATCCAAAATTATATTTAAAACTTTTAAACAGCTTATGCAGGCATAGTGAGTCTCAAAATGTTATTTTGCAATGACATCTATCAAACTGAGAAGAGGCAGGACTCAAAAGGTACAGTTAAGGTAAAACAGCGTGAACTTGATGTAAATTTACAATGTTGTCAGTGAAATTTGTTCAACAAGTGATCGTCTTTGCTTGATGATTCACAAATATTTACATGGTCAACATCCTCCACTTTCAGGAAATGAATTTTTATCTTAAAGTTGTGCATACCAAAACAGCACAGTTGACAGACCTACTCACATGACTTTAAAAGTTAAAATGTTCAGGTAAGTACACATACAACAAATGGCATCAAATACAAACAGAGGCTGCGTTGAAGAAGTATCTCCGCATCTTTATCATCATGGTGCCTCTGTTGACATGTTCATTCTTCATCAGAATCATCTCCTGTGTCGTCATCAACATCTTCTGTTTCAAAGTCTTCTGTCTCTCTTTGCTGCTTGTTGGTACAACCCACACATTTACACAGGTCTGTACATGACAAACCTTTTCCTACACAGCCACAGCTGTTGGTTTCACACTTGCCTCTTTTACACGCACACTGCGTTGCTGCAAGTAAGTTGTCAGGAGCAGGAGGTAAATCTCCCCAATGGATAACCAAATCATCACCTTCCATTTTCCAGCCATGTTGAGAGAGATCTGGTATCTCTGGAAACTGTTCAAGAGCTCTTCTGTGAATGGCTGCTTGGTAATTGGCATGCAAGATGTGTTGTCTGAGAGAGTCCTGATTCGGTGGCATTGATGTCTCAAATTTGCTGTCCATACGAAACATATTGTAACGAATGTGGAAACGTTACAATGTGAACGTTACAAAAGTATGGTAACACCCTGTTAATGTAAATAATGGTCGCAGCTGTCCTCCTAGTTAATTCCATGAAACTTACACGCAGGTCACGATATATCTTTTAAATAGTGTATTTCCTTATTCCATGTAGGCTAAATATGTGTTTCCCACTAGATTGACTTTGCATTGTATCAAACAAAATAAGCGTAGGCCCTTCCAATTTCCCCAAACATCTCCGCTCTCCAAAGTTCCTTTCAAAAGGGGAGTTGTTTTCAATCCCGCAGGCCGCCATTGCCCCTGTGCTAATCTCGGAGAAGAAAGGCGTGTCTCCACCTCGTCATAAGAGGGGAGGAGTGAGCCAGCCCTAACAGCCAATCAGCACCGCGGTGAGCGACCCGTTAGGCGTGCCCTCGGAGCCGGCGGCTTAATTCCGCCCGAGGTGATAAAAGCGACTGTGAGGGACTGCTTTACCAGATGACCTGGGAGATGAGCAAAGAGGCGGCACCAAGAGGAGCGGTGAGATGCGAAACGCTCCAAGCCAAAGAGGAGAGGTACTCGGCAAGGAAACCAGCTTTGGAGAGACGCGCTGAAAGGAGGGAGACGGCTCCACCACAAGAAGAGGAGCAGGTGTGCCGACCCAGCGCGTGACGTCTACCGCAGCGGATACGCGACGGAGGGTTTTCCCGCCAAAACCGCGAGGAATTGAGAGCTGCTGCCTCCGACTTTGCCTCCCTCTCAAGCAATCCACCTCAAGCCCTACCTGCCTGCAATATCCCCTGTGTAAGTGTGGACGTCCTGTCCTGCTCGTTGTCTTGGGGTTAAGTAAAAATGAATAGTGTAAGTTAACGATTCGCTGTGTTACTGCTTCTTCCATCCATTGCTTGTGTGTGTATAATAAATCTGTTCTTCCTCCGTATTCTTCTTCTTCTTCTTTTTCATTCTCTTTCGGTCGCTTTAGAGGTTTCCCGATTGAATATCTGTGGGGCGATCTGGTCAACGTCGGGTGGAATCGGGTTCTAATCGGGGAGTAACTGTTCGGACGCGGTTAAATACACCACCGCTCGGTCAATATAACATCTAAAACCGCGTCTGTAACAATTGGTTGTCAGGAGTTGGATTCGGACCTGGGACTAAATTTGTTAGGCCCAAATTTTGGAACACCAATTGTACTATTAGAGTAACAATTGGTGTCGAGGAGGGAGATCGGACCCGAAATCGGACCCGAAGCGCGCTTAACGCGCTCAAAATTATAAGCTGCCGAAATTTATTTTGTTTTATAAAACCCGAATTTTGAGATCGCGCCATGGACAATCAAGGCGATCGGATGTCGGTGGGGGAAATAGACGGGTTAGGGGTAACCCAGGACTTAGGGAAAGAAAGGGAGGAGGAGAGCAATGAGGAGGCGGTTGAGGGGGTATCAGGCGCACGAAATGGCGTCCTCGCGCACGTGGGTGTAGCGGCACCAAATTTAGCCGCGGCCGTGGTCGTGGCAGCCGAGCCAGAGATGCCAATGAATTTGGACCTGTTTATGAAACAGATGATGGCCTTCATGGTAAAAACAGACGATAATTTCAAAGGGATGGAAAACAGGATAGGGGGCCAAATGGGGGCAATGAGGGACGAAGCGAGGGGTACGGGTGAGGGGTTAGACAACGGGATAAAAGAGGTAAAGAATGGGTTAACGGGGGTGGAAAACAGAATGGCTGCCCAGGAGAATCAGTTAGAGGGGGTGAAAAATGGGTTAATGGGGTTAGAAAATAGGATGGAGGACAAATTGCGGGAAATAGGGGAACAATCTGCCAGGGAAATCAAACAAATGGGAGAGCAGATAGAGGAGGTGAAAATCGGGGTAGAAACCAAACTGGATGCTCAGAGGGATGAATTGGGACAGATGAGGGTGGCATCTACAAAAGAGATGGAGGAAATACGACGAGGGGTAAGTGAGGAGGTTTCGGGGCTACGCGAGGAGGTAAAGCGAGGTGAGAAGCGTATGGAGACAGAGGTGAGAAATAATACGGCTAAGTTACAAGGGGGAATAGAAGATCTGACGGAGGAGGTGGAACAGCTGACAGAGGGACAAACGAAGTTAGTGGAGCAGGTTCAAAGGAACACTGCAGTACTCGGAGGGTTAAAGGCGACACAAAAAGAAATTAAAAACGAATTAATAGCGACGCAGAGGCAATGTCAGATGGTACGTGAGGAACTGACAATGAGGGTGGACGAGGTGACAGAGATAATGGAGACAAAGGACCGGCAGGTGAGGATGCACATAGAGACGGTTACGGTAGCCTTAGAGGACGAACTTGAGGAGACGCACCGAGAAATAAAAGAGGTTAAACAAAAATTAGAGGAAGTGGAAGAAGAGGTGAGTGAAATTAAGAAGGGACGAACAGAAACTAAAAGAGAAATCCAGGAGGAGGTGATGGAATATGTGCAAGGTCGGTGCTCAACTCATGATGTGATGCTCACTAACCGAATAAAGAGTTTGCAGGTGGCAAAGGAGGTGCGGAGACGAAGTACGGAGGTGAGTGGCAATGTATATGATGTGAGGAAAGCTTCAGTCGGCTTGGGGATTGGTTTGGATCCGGGTGTTCGTGAGAGGCCGTTGGTGAAGTGTGCGACAGGTCAGGTGTGCGAAAAAAGAGGTGTGCGAGAATGTCCGACCATGGGGTGTGTGAGGAAAAAGTGCACGCCGAGGAGTGAGTGTGCCGTCAGGAGCGAGTTGGTCGAAGCGCGTGTGCGAGGGAGCACAGGGAAGCGCGGTGTGGTGAGTGTTACGGAGGAAGTAACGAAAAAGTGTGCGCAAGAGGATGCGTGAGAAAGGTGTGTAACGGACGGGTGCATGGGGAAAGCGCATGCTGTCAAGAGTAAGGGAGAATGCATGCCTGTGGTGAGTGTTACAGAGGGTGTAACGGGACAATGTGCGGAAGAGTGTGCGCGAGAAAGGTGTGTAACGGACGGGTGCATGAGGAAAGAGTGCGCTGTCGAGAGTAAGGGTGAGTGCGCTGTCAAGAATGGTGGTGAGAGTAGTGAGAGTGAAACGGAGCGTGAGTTGGTTGTGACAGGTGAGCGAGGATGTACACCTGGAATGGAAGGATGCACACCTGGAATGGTAGAGCGTGAGTGGGAATGCACGCTGGAATTGGTAGTGAGGCACGTGGTTGGGTGTGCGAGTGAGAGCACACCTGTGATTGTCACAGAGGGGGTGACCGAGGAAGGGGCGCGAAGAGGTGTGTTGGTGAGGTGTGCGAGCGACGAATGTGTGCCAAGGTGTTCGGTGGTCAGGTGTGTGACCAAGTCGGCGAGCGGAATGAGTGTACCGAGGTGTGTAAGGAAAGGTACGAGGAGCATTGGAACGGCTGCATGTATGAGCAAGAAAGGGGTAGCGTATGCATGTAAGCATCCAGGTGAAGCATCGACGGTAACCAGGTTAGAGGTTAGAACGACTTATAGCCGAATCGGGCCCTCGGTGCGCGTCGGGCGGCTTCGCGTGCCGCGAGGACCAGCGGGGATCCGAACCACGGCGGTTTCGAAAGAACCGCCGTACGCGATCCACGCTGTGCCTCGCTTGGAACGGCCGCGTCCGGGCTCCACTAGGCGGAGCGGGCAGCTGGATAGGAAGGGTCGTCATGGCGACCACTTGCTATTGAGACGTGCCGGCAGGTCGAGATCGGGACATTGGATGGCTCCACGCCGAGGTGGTGCGTGGGATCTCGGCCCGGGTAAGCCCCCGTCCCTGCCACGAATGCGGGACGTATCCAGCCGCTGGCACAAAAGAACCTGCGTTCATTGCTCGGCTGTACGAAGCCGGGCTGTAGATGTGAATTGGCGCACCGAGAGGATGTAATAAGTAGACGGGTAATGGTGATAGTGATAGTGATTTAATGCGAAATTTAGAAAAGTGAGTAGAATTGCCAGTAAATGGAAAATTTTTGAATTGGTTGGAATTTGGACGAGCAAAATTGATAGAGAGACCCCCGATGTGGTGGGATGGCAAATCCACCATCCCTCACAATGGGGGCAAATGCGCAATAGTTTATGGGGTGGCTATGACAACCGAGCCAGGGAGGGCTTGGATAATTGTAGGGATCTAGCGAAGATGACATTAGGTAACGTTAAGATTAGTTAGTGACTGATACCTGTAGTGGGGACGCAGGTAGATTAGTGTGGATGATAATGACGTGGGAGCGCAATAGTTTAAAGGGACGACTGGGAAGCGCAAGTTTCAGAAGGGAGTAGTTAGCTGAGATGATGCCGTGTGTGTGAAGATTGAACAGGTGAGAATTGAACAGGTGTGATTGCACAGGTGTGCAACTGAACAGGTGGATGGAGCAGTGTATGAGTGAGTGATAGTGATTGCGTGTTGTGTTGACCAAATGGTCCAGGAAGAAAGGAGGGTGCAGGTGGCACCAGGTGTGAGGGCACAGGTGTGCAACAACAGGTGTATGTGGCTGTGTGGAATAAATGGTAGTGTGGAATATCTGGAGTATTGGAATGGATGGTCGTGGAGTGAGAATGGTGGAAATTGTGGAGTGGAGTGGATGGTGCGAAGGTGTGAATGGGGGAAGAGTGCACCCCCATCACGGATACCCGGGGCGGGTAGTGTAAGTGTTAGGTAGAGGGTACAGGTAAATTGTGGTTGGATATTGGCATCTGTGGTGCGGGTGACAGAATGGTATTTGGATGGGTGCATTAGTATTGTGGAAATGGCTGGGCGTGTAGCCTGTTAGTGTGTGTAGTTGTTTGGGCGCTCCACCACTGTAAGGATGTCGGCCAGGTGAGGCCGCAGGTGGGCTCTGGGAGCCGGTAGTAGTTGTTGTGGATGGGGCCCGAGGATCCGGAGGACGGACCCGGGTAGCCCAGTGCCAGAGGGCACCGAGTGGGGTGACAGAGCCAGGAGGGGCCTGCCCCAGTTAGATAGGTTAGGGTGAGGAGCTAGGTAAGCTCGGGTGGCAACTACAGTGGTGGAGGTGTGCAGGTGGGTAGACCTGTTGGGAGAGCTAGACGTCGCAGCCCAGAAATTGTGCGAGAGCACCGGGAGATGAATCGGGGGAGTGAGACCCCAAATGGAGAAGCACCACAGTTTGGTCAATGGGAATTGGTTATTAGAACCCATAGTGTAAGTTGGCCAATGGATTGGCAGGGAAAGACCCCGGGTAGTGTAAAGTGTGTTAAAGTCATTTAGAAAATAGTTAGGATGAAGGATCTCCTCGCACCATCTGCATCCACTCACCTGAGGTGACAGGTACTCCACACCATGCCATGTTTTGATTATTTTTAATGATGCAAATGTTTGGATTGTGAGACGCATCATGACGTGGGTGTGACATTGTGCTTTGATGTTCCATCTCTGCCTCCTTATGAGGATTGATGACGAATTGGGTGATGGCAAATTTTGGTTAGAGGGATTGTGGAGACGAATTTGGTATAGGGGAAATATGGGGAAGACGTGACAGTAGTGACGAATTGGTAATGTGTAGATTTTGTACATATGGGGTAAAGGCAAGGGTAGGGTAGGTGACAGGGGGGTGACGTACGGTAGGGACGAGCTTTCTCACTTCGCCCTCCGTACGCATTTCGCCTTGCATTGCCTTATTGACGTGTACCCTTGTGACCTTACCCCTCGCTCAATTGTCTTTCTTTTGTCTCCCACATGACCTGTGCGCCATTGGGTGCCGAGGGGAGCGTGCGTGAGGTGGCCATTGTGCGCCCGAGATTCCCAGAACCAGCATGCATTGCGTTGATGTACCACTTTATGGACCGCTGTTCTGCGGCCAAGTACCACTTGATGGACCCCAGGTTCTGGGGCAGGGCACCTCTGTTGGAGACCGGCCATAGTGGCCAGGGAATCTTGCTTGCGGACCTCGGTAAGGTGGCACCTATGCCAAACAGGTGGACCACCCTTAGTTGGCCCCTGAGGCCCTAAATAAAAACGAACACAAGTTGTGCTTTTTATTATGTCCAAATAGGCCGCATGAAGCCAGAAGACGTCGGGAAGAACATCGGCCCAGCAGAGAAAGTGAAGACCACCACCAGTTGTTTTGTTGTGTTTATTAAGAACCATGGTGACTGCGCACCGAGTGGTGTTTTTGGTGCTTTGTGGTGCTTGTGGTGTTTTTGGTGCTTTTGGGTGCTTTGGTGGTATTGGTACTGGTGCATCGATGCAATGCGTGCTGTCTCCTCCCTCCCAACAGGAATTTCTTTTTTTTTCTTGTTCCCTAAAAAGGAAAAAAAAAAAACACAGGTCCTGGGTTGCGTTGTAAATAAGAAATCACGTCATTGTAAATAATGCTCCCCACCGTAAATGTATAGTTTGAGAATAATTCCGTAATTCGGTTAGCTGTGGGCTTGAGTCTGTTAGACAGGGTGCAATGCAATAGGGGGACATACTTATTTGTGTTTTAAGATTGTCACACTCAGGGTCAGGTTAATTGTAGAGGGAATTACACCTACGTGTCACACTAAGTTAAAGTTTAGTAGGCCCGAGTACGGACCTGAAGAAAGGAGGGTGCAGTGTAACGAATGTGGAAACGTTACAATGTGAACGTTACAAAAGTATGGTAACACCCTGTTAATGTAAATAATGGTCGCAGCCGTCCTCCTAGTTAATTCCATGAAACTTACACGCAGGTCACGATATATCTTTTAAATAGTGTATTTCCTTATTCCATGTAGGCTAAATATGTGTTTCCCACTAGATTGACTTTGCATTGTATCAAACAAAATAAGCGTAGGCCCTTCCAATTTCCCCAAACATCTCCGCTCTCCAAAGTTCCTTTCAAAAGGGGAGTTGTTTTCAATCCCACAGGCCGCCATTGCCCCTGTGCTAATCTCGGAGAAGAAAGGCGTGTCTCCACCTCGTCATAAGAGGGGAGGAGTGAGCCAGCCCTAACAGCCAATCAGCACCGCGGTGAGCGACCCGTTAGGCGTGCCCTCGGAGCCGGCGGCTTAATTCCGCCCGAGGTGATAAAAGCGACTGTGAGGGACTGCTTTACCAGATGACCTGGGAGATGAGCAAAGAGGCGGCACCAAGAGGAGCGGTGAGATGCGAAATGCTCCAAGCCAAAGAGGAGAGGTACTCGGCAAGGAAACCAGCTTTGGAGAGACGCGCTGAAAGGAGGGAGACGGCTCCACCACAAGAAGAGGAGCAGGTGTGCCGAACCAGCGCGTGACGTCTACCGCAGCGGATACGCGACGGAGGGTTTTCCCGCCAAAACCGCGAGGAATTGAGAGCTGCTGCCTCCGACTTTGCCTCCCTCTCAAGCAATCCACCTCAAGCCCTACCTGCCTGCAATATCCCCTGTGTAAGTGTGGACGTCCTGTCCTGCTCGTTGTCTTGGTGTTAAGTAAAAATGAATAGTGTAAGTTAACGATTCACTGTGTTACTGCTTCTTCCATCCATTGCTTGTGTGTGTATAATAAATCTGTTCTTCCTCCGTATTCTTCTTCTTCTTCTTTTTCATTCTCTTTCGGTCGCTTTAGAGGTTTCCCGATTGAATATCTGTGGGGCGATCTGGTCAACGTCGGGTGGAATCGGGTTCTAATCGGGGAGTAACTGTTCGGACGTGGTTAAATACACCACCGCTCGGTCAATATAACATCTAAAACCGCGTCTGTAACAATATTATACCTTGCTAGGTTAACACGCTCCACATCCTGGCCATACAACCTGCAAACGAACTCTTCCAATGTGTTCACAAGTGTATCTGCGATAGTAAAAGATGACCCTAGTTCTTTGAAAGCATCCTGGTATTTGTCATCAGACAGCATCAGTTTGTAACTGTTTTCCTCTGCCATAGAAGGCACTAACAGAGTCACAACCTGTAAATACATGAACGCCTATCAACGCCTGTGATACTGAACTACCAAGATGTCGACGCACAGCCTGTATATCAATTGTGCACTGCAAATCTCCCTTTCCTGTGAAGAAGAACAAGTTCCCATCTACTTTGCTTGCATGGCCGACGGCAACGTTGAAAACATCAGAGTCAGGGCTCTTGATAATGACATTTGGTTGCAGCTCATCTGTTGGTTCCAAAGTTGACGATGCCTGAATGTCACGTGCTGCGTAGACACTGTGCAGCAGTTGTCGAGTGTCAGCCTCTTCATGATTTGATGCAAGTTCTGGAATGGCCTCTACACACAGATTCCCATTCTTAACGCAAAAGGAGTGACAGAGCTGGCCATGTGCATAGTAGAGTTTAACCCCTTTTAACTTTTCGAGTTCACATTTTGACCACTGCACTAACATAAATTCCACTAGAGCTTCCTTGTTGGAACCACATGACAGGAATTTTTTCCACTGACGTGGGACTTGCTAATCAGAGCCATATATCTTCACTCGTTGTACCCCATTGGCTGCTCTCCTCCCTCTCTCTGCATTGTTATGCTTTTTGCTGGGTAGTTGTCAGTTAAAAGGTGAACGCTTGCAGCATACAAGTTGGTAGCCATACTGATAACTTTATGCATGATGTGCTCTGCCAAGTCACCAAAGGTCATACAAGAAACCATCTTTGCATTTAGCTCTTGAAATAGTGCAATGCCATCCACTATCGATACGCTTCCTTTTGGCAATGATTCCACAATAGGGCATGGCTCTGTTTCATCAGACTAGCTTTGTTTGTTTTCTTGAGTCCTCCATTGTCATTGGCTAAAGGTGGAGGAAGTGTGTTCAGGCAGTGGGTAAGCATTTCCTGCAAATCCAAATCACGGTATCTTGAGATGATTAAAAGCTGTGCAAACAACTTACGATCCTGATTCAATACTATTTCCTTGCCACTTTTTGTCGTCGATTTGCTCTCTTTTGTCATGCTGGAGAAGGTTTTTAGCTTCTGTTCTTTCAAGGGTGAATGTATATCAACAACACCCTTTTGAAGCCTGTTTACCATAAAATCCTCAGCAGCAGACTGACCAATAAAGCCAGCGTTCTTGAGATCTGCCTCTACGTCAGCAGGTGCAATTACACCTGAGGTGATATAGAGGAGTTGAGGTCCTGTCTCTTCAAATGGGTTAATCATACACCCCACGGTGTCACACAGACAGCAAGCACATCCGCATTGTTCTTCTTTATTCTGGAGGCATCAAGGTCCTTGCGTTTAGTTTTCTGTTGCCCCTTTCCTGCCATTATCTCACATTCCACCTGAATGGCTGCTCTTAGGTGCTGAGACAAGATCCACCTGTGGCAATAGGCTGCGTTGGTGGTATGTCCAATCATACCCCCTTTCATCTTAGTGTGTCGATTGCAAGTCTGCTCAATAGTCTGGTCAGCAGCAATACGAGCAAAGCTGTGATCTTCTTGCCTCTGCACAGCAAATTGACCATCAAGAAAGGCAGCATGAATGTCTGGATGTGTTGTTGGAAGCCTCATCATCTCTAACCAGTATGGAGATAGATAGCGAGCGTAGTTGGTGTGGTCATAGGCGAAAAACCATGGTATGATTGTTCTTGTCGCCGAAAGATGTAGGTTCCAATCTGCCTCTCTGGTGCCTCTTACAAAAACCAAAAGTTCCTGGACCATCTCTATATATGAGGACCAGAATGCATAGGTTGGATGTGCTGATTGTAATTGGATGTGTTCCAGAAATGATTGTGTGTGCTGATTGATTGTGGCCAGAAATTGCAAATACAGTACATGCAAATGACATACCACGAAAAGCAGTATGCATTGGTATGTATCTGCATTTTAAAGAATGTAGCTCACATAGGCCGTCATAGCGCCTATAAAAAAAAAATTAAATGCTTAAATTTCAACGGACAGCATGGTCCCTCTCTACTTAGTGTTAGGCACAGGCCAGAAATTACAAATAGATCTAGATCTAGGCCTACATGCAAATAAATGACACACCACAAAGAGCAGTAGATTTCTATGCATTTGTATCCGCACAGAAAGAAAATGTACCCAAAGGCAAAGCAAAACACTAGGCCTGGGCCTGGCTAATCTTTAATTTTTATTTATAATTAAGAAAATTACATTATACACGATGGTCATATTAATAGCCATTCAGACATCGGTAGTTCATAACATGAGACAAATTTTAGTCAGAGAGACACTGTGTGTGTGGCCGAACTAGGACTCTGTTCACTTCAAGGTTGTAATTTGTAAACAATCGTCAATTGAGAAGCATGTCGACGTCGACTCAACATGCTCAACTCAAGTGACTCAAGTCATGCCTGGTCAGAATGATGTGAACTTGAAGCTTATTTATTATTTTGAACGCCATGGCACTATGTCTATCTCTATTAATACACCAACAATTAAGCTTACCGTCAACTTCGTCAATTTTTCGTTTCTTGATTTCCGCTGCTGCTAGCTTGCTAATGTTGCAAATAAGTTGACAACATTCACGATGGTAGCCGGCCCTATTTTCTACAGCAACCTCAATTGGTGTTTCCAACGGCAACACATCGCCATCGGCAATGTCGGCGTTGAAATTGATGCTCAGTAACTGCGATGATTTCAGGATAGTTTCACTTTCTGAACACGCGATACTTTGCCAGCGTGATCCACGTTCAAGAAACTTCTTCCAGCTTTTTTGCTTAAATGCAATTGAAGACCATAGAATTATAATCAGGCTAAGTCAACCCCCCCCCCCCCCTCTGTTTTTCACGTTTTTCACGTTTTTCAAAATATTTTGCACGTTTTTCTCGAAAGACTAAAATGTGACTTAGCCTGGTTATAATTCTATGGTCTTCAATTAGATCCCCTTTCGGTTCAGAAATCGCATGCATACAACACCACTTCGGAATGACGTGGGACGCCATGGCCAGTGCCATGTCAGGGGTGGATCCAGGAATTTCAAGACGGGGGGTGCATGAAACTATAGCGCTGGGAGGGGGGGGGAGAGGGGGTCTGGGGGTCCTCCCCCAGGAAATTAAAAAAAATTGATCGTCAGAAACGGCATTTCGTGCGTTCTTGGAAGTTTCTGCAGTTCCTTGTGTTCTTCCCTGGTTCAACAGTTCAGCAGATTCGCACCGCCTGCACCCTCATCCTGGATCGAAGGGGGAGGGGGGGAGTGCGCACCCCCTGCACCCCCCCCCCTGAATCCGCCCCTGAATGTTAGCTGTCGACAAGATTTTTGTGCGCGCGACCGAGGCTGCTCAATATCCAGGAAACGAACGCTGATTGGTTCACGGACGGCATGAACGGACAACGAACCGATCTATGGCGCGATTTAATTGGACGAGCTAAATGTTGGTCAATGAAATTTTTATAATAATTATCGGTGATTTTATTTCATTTTCTTCGAAACGCTCGTTATAAACGCCAAACAACATTCATAATATGTTCAGAAATAATATTTAACGAATTTACGTGCGCTCATATTGTAATACCAAGCAAGGGACTCCGAAATGGAACGATAATGCACACCATCCTATGGTCTATGAAGGTGGATGGAGGTTATGTTTTCGCCGCTGTCTGTTTGTATGTCTGTCTGTTTGTTTGTGAACAAGATATCTCAAAAAGTTGTGGGCGGATTCGGATGAAATTTGGCAAAGATGTAGCATGTGTGACAAGGACGAAACCATTAGATTTTGGTGTAGATCCAGATCCGGAACCGGCTAGTAGAAATTTTTAAAGTGATTCTTCCCCATTGGGAGATAGGGCCAAAAACGATTTTTAGCAGGATATCTCAAAAGGTTGTTGACGGATTTGGACGAAACTTGGTGCGGATTTTGGGTGTTTGAAAAGATCGAATCGATTAGATTTTGGTGAAGATCTGAATATGGATTCGGATACGATAATTATTTAATTTCTCAAGTGATTCTTCACCACTGAGAGATCGAATGAAAAGCGTTACATAACTTCATATTTCAAAAAGTTGTGGACAAGTTATGACTAAACTTGGGTGATGAGTTGGTTAGGCGACGAACAAGCTGATTATATTTTGGTTCAGGTTCGAATCCAGATCTGGCCTATCAGTGGGATACAAATCCTGAACTGTTCAGTCTGGCAGAGGTACACGCTCTTCCCGTGCTGCTCTCGCATCCTGTTCATACCAAATTCCAATTAAGGAGTTAGAAATATGTCACAGTTATATCCTGATGAGTGAAAGATTGATTTGAGAACCAAGAAAGATCTGTTCAACAGGATTTGGGTTCTGTTCTGTTCTGTTCTGTTAAAAAAAAAACACAGTATATGGTTTTCCAGTATATAGACATATAGTATATGGTTCAAAATACTTGTGGTGTGGAAATAATAGGCCTAGTGTACCTACTAGATGATGCTGAAGGTCGAGGAATCAGGTTAGGGTTATCCTCAGTTGGGTTAGCATTTCCTTGTTGTGAAAACAAGCTATTGTAGCGGCTGCCGCTGAGTTTTCACAATCGCCTTGCACCTATCAAGGACGCGGAGCGATCACCATGCCGGGCTCGTCCAGGACGCCCAGGCTCGCCCTCAACTTGCCAGGCCGCAGCCAGGACGCTGGGCCACGCCCCCTGGCGCCGGGCCTGGGCAAACCCCCTGGCGGAATAGATATATATTGCTGACTGATAAACGGTTTTTCAGAGTGCCTGAGTGTTTGATTTCATTAAAGCAACTCAGATGAATTCTAGCTTTTTGTCGCGTCCATTCTTCCGATCGACGTGGGAGCCCCGGCTCCTTCATTGGTGACCTATCGACATGGACACGGCAGTCGCCCTTAAACTGCCTACCTTCTGGGAGGCTCACGCGGCGGTTTGGTTCGCACAGGCGGAGTCCCTGTTCGCCCTGCGAGGCATCACGGCCGACGACACCCGCTTCCACCATGTGGTAGCTGCGCTCGGGTCGGTTACCGCGGCCCGCGCCCTGAGCCTCCTCGAAAGCCCGCCAGCCGCTGACAAATACGGCGCGATTAAGAAGCTGCTCCTCGATGCTTTCGCCCTCCCATCGGCGGAACGCGCACGGCGCCTGCTCGATCTGCCTGAGCTCGGCGACACGCGCCCTTCCGAGCGCATGGACTACATGCTTTCACTGCTCGGCGAGCACTCTCCGGCATTCCTGTTCCGGGAGCTGTTCTTCCGTCAGCTGCCTAACCCGGTACGCCTCGCCCTGGCAAGCACGACGATCACAGATCCCCGGGCCCTTGCCAGAGAAGCCGACAAGATCTCCGCCGCAGGACAGCGCATCGTAGCGGCGACATGGGACCCACCGCCGTCCGACGCAACACCCAGGGCGCCCGAGCACCCGGCACGGTCGACGGCCGAACTGCCGACGCCATTGGCGGCCGCTCTACCGAGCCGACCACCTCCGGCACGACGACCGAGGCCTCCACCTGACCAAGCGTGGTGTTACTATCATGCCAGGTTCGGACAGAAGGCCCGGACATGCCGACCCCCGTGCACCTTCGGCAGGCCGGGAAACGGCCGGGCCGGCGTTCATTACCAGCCATGAGCGCCGGCCACACGGGCAACTTACTGTTCATCACGGATAAAGCGTCCGGACGGCGCTTCCTGTGCGACACCGGCGCCCAACTGAGCGTCATACCCGCCTCTGACCAGGACAGGCAATCCGCGGTTTGCGGCCCCTCCTTAGTTGCGGCCAACGGATCGACTATCCGCACCTTCGGCCCGCGCAACGTCACCCTCTGCTTCGGCGGCCAACGCTTTGCTTGGACGTTTGTAACCGCCAACGTGCCCGTGGCTCTGCTAGGCGCCGACTTCCTCTGCGCACACGGACTGCTGGTGGACGTCCAACGGCGTCGTTTAATCAACGCTGAAACCTTCAGCTCCCTGGTATGCACATTGAGCAGCTCCGCGCCGACCGAGCTGGCATGCGCCGTCCCGGCGGCGAACGAGTTTGCTCGCCTGCTCACGGAGTTCCCGGCCCTCACGCGGCCGACGTTTTCGGCCGTCACAGTACGGCATGGGATCGAGCACCACATACCAACCACGGGCCCGCCGGTCTACGCCAGGGCCCGCCGCCTCGACCCAGCCAAGCTCGCCGTAGCGAAGGCCGAATTCGACGCGTTGGAGCACCTCGGCATCGTGCGGCGCTCCAATAGCGCGTGGGCCTCGCCACTGCACATCGTGCCAAAGCCGGGGGGTGGATGGCGCCCGTGTGGCGACTACCGCCGTCTCAATGACGCTACCACCCCCGACAGGTACCCGATCCCGCATATCCAAGACTTCTCCGCCCGTCTGGCGGGACGGGTCATTTTTTCGAAAATTGACCTCATACGGGGATATCACCAGGTACCTGTCAGGGCGGCCGACGTCCCTAAAACGGCAGTCATCACGCCGTTCGGCTTATTCGAATTCTTGCGGATGCCGTTTGGTCTCAAGAACGCGGCTCAGGCGTTCCAGCGCTTGATGGACGGCGTGCTGCGTGACCTGCCGTTCCTTTTCGTTTACCTGGACGACATCCTCGTTGCCAGCACGTCCCGGGCCGAGCACCTCCTCCACCTCCGGACACTGTTCGAGCGCCTCAGCGAGCACGGCCTCATCGTCAACCCGGCCAAATGCCACTTCGGCACGACGGCCGTTGATTTTTTGGGCCATCACATCACCAAGAACGGGGCCGTGCCGCTGCCAACCAAGGTCGAGGCCATCACCCCGTTCCCGCGTCCCCGCACCATAAAGGCCCTGCAGGAATTCCTGGGAATGGTGAATTTTTATCACCGCTTCGTGCCCCGCGCTGCTCAGCTCATGCGGCCCCTCTACGAAGCCCTCCGGGGCATGCCGGCCAAGCACGACATCGCCTGGTCCGCAGCAATGGATGCGGCCTTCCAAGGCTCAAAGCGGGCCCTCGCCGACGCAACACTGCTCGCTCACCCGGTGCTCAACGCTCCCATCGCCCTCACCACGGATGCCTCCGACTACGCGGTGGGCGCCGTACATGAGCAATGGGTGAACGGGGTTTGGCAGCCACTCGCTTTTTTCAGCCGGCAGCTCCGGCCGAACGAGCTCAAATACAGCACGTTTGACCGGGAGCTCCTCGGTCTACACCTGGCCGTCCGCCATTTCCGCCACCTCCTGGAGGGCCGACCTTTCACGGCGTTCGTCGACCACAAGCCGTTGGTTTACGCCATGGCCAAGGTCACGGAGCCATGGTCGGCCCGCCAACAGCGCCACCTCTCCGCCGTGTCGGAGTTTACCACGGACATCCGGCACGTCGCCGGCAAAAACAACGCCGTGGCCGACTGTCTTTCCCGGGCCAGCGCGAACGCGGTCCACCTGGGCGTGGATTTTGCGCTTATGGCGGCGGACCAAACCACCGACACCACGGTGCAAGCCCTCCGGGCGGCGGACACGGGCCTCCGCCTGGCCGACATCCCCTGCGCGGACACTGTCCTGCTCTGCGACGTCTCCCAAGGCCAGCCTCGCCCCATCGTGCCCGTCGCCTGGCAACGCCGCATCTTCGCCTCCCTCCACGGCCTTTCCCACCCGGGCCGGAAAGCTTCCCAGAAGCTGGTGTCGGCGCGTTTCGTCTGGCACGGCCTTCGTCGGGACGTCCGCGATTGGACCAGCGCCTGCACGGCCTGCCAACGGGCCAAGGTCCACCGACACACCCAGGCCCCGCTGGCACCTTTCACCGTGCCCGAACGACGTTTCGACCACGTCAACGTGGATCTGGTGGGCCCCCTCCCCCCGTCACGGGGGTTCACACACCTGCTCACCATGGTGGACAGGACCACCAGGTGGCCGGAGGCCGTTCCCCTCGTCTCCACCACCACCGCCGACGTGGCGCAGGCTTTCATCGCCACCTGGGTCGCCCGCTTCGGCGCACCGGCGGACATCTCGTCAGACCGCGGTCCACAGTTCACCTCCGAGCTGTGGGGCGCGGTCGCCCGCAACCTGGGGATCAAGCTCCACCGTACTACGGCCTACCACCCCCAAGCAAACGGGTTGTGCGAGCGATTCCACCGCTCCATGAAGGCCGCGCTCATGGCCGGCCTTCAAGACGTCGGGTGGGCCGACCAGCTGCCGTGGGTCCTTTTGGGCCTTCGCACGGCCCCCAAGGAGGACCTCCAGGCATCCACCGCCGAGCTTGTCTATGGCCAGGTGCTACGCGTCCCGGGCGAATTTGTGCCCGACGCTACCAGTCCCTGGTCCGCAGCTCACCAGCGCTCGGACCTCCAGGAGGCCGCCCGACGGTTTGCCCCCGTGCCAACATCCCACCACGGTGACCCCCAGTCCTACGTCCCCCCAGCACTCCGCACAGCGGAGTATGTTTTTGTGCGTCACGACGCACATCGGTGGCCACTCCAGCCGCCGTACGACGGGCCCTTCCGGGTGCTGCGACGGGACGACAAGTCGTTCGTCATCGACATCGGCGGCAGGTCGGACCGGATTGCTGTGGACCG
This sequence comes from Myxine glutinosa, assembly GCF_964187855.1. Lineage (NCBI taxonomy): Eukaryota > Metazoa > Chordata > Myxini > Myxiniformes > Myxinidae > Myxine > Myxine glutinosa. The sequence goes on along the minus strand of NC_136264.1, from coordinate 190,228,839 downwards.
CCTCAAGCCGGCGCACGTGGACGTCGACCACCCACCACGGGTGGCCCTTCCGCCGCGGCGAGGCCGTCCCCCGTCCACGGTGCCCCCCACTCGACCGCCCACCACCTCACCGGACCCCCTCCCACGACCCGCCAGGGGTCGCTTCGGCCGGGTCATCAGGACCCCCCTCAAATTGACCCTGCCGGTGCAAGTCGATTCTGGGGGGACGTGTGTAGCGGCTGCCGCTGAGTTTTCACAATCGCCTTGCACCTATCAAGGACGCGGAGCGATCACCATGCCGGGCTCGTCCAGGACGCCCAGGCTCGCCCTCAACTTGCCAGGCCGCAGCCAGGACGCTGGGCCACGCCCCCTGGCGCCGGGCCTGGGCAAACCCCCTGGCGGAATAGATATATATTGCTGACTGATAAACGGTTTTTCAGAGTGCCTGAGTGTTTGATTTCATTAAAGCAACTCAGATGAATTCTAGCTTTTTGTCGCGTCCATTCTTCCGATCGACGTGGGAGCCCCGGCTACTTCACTATTATGTTTTGGAGATAATGGAGATATGCCATCCAACAGCGGATTTGCTCTCAGAAGTTGTACGTAATATTGAAGGAGCCGGGGCTCCCACGTCGATCGGAAGAATGGACGCGACAAAAAGCTAGAATTCATCTGAGTTGCTTTAATGAAATCAAACACTCAGGCACTCTGAAAAACCGTTTATCAGTCAGCAATATATATCTATTCCGCCAGGGGGTTTGCCCAGGCCCGGCGCCAGGGGGCGTGGCCCAGCGTCCTGGCTGCGGCCTGGCAAGTTGAGCGCGGGCCTGGGCGTCCTGGACGAGCCCGGCATGGTGATCGCTCCGCGTCCTTGATAGGTGCAAGGCGATTGTGAAAACTCAGCGGCAGCCGCTACACACGTCCCCCCAGAATCGACTTGCACCGGCAGGGTCAATTTGAGGGGGGTCCTGATGACCCGGCCGAAGCGACCCCTGGCGGGTCGTGGGAGGGGGTCCGGTGAGGTGGTGGGCGGTCGAGTGGGGGGCACCGTGGACGGGGGACGGCCTCGCCGCGGCGGAAGGGCCACCCGTGGTGGGTGGTCGACGTCCACGTGCGCCGGCTTGAGGCGGTCCACAGCAATCCGGTCCGACCTGCCGCCGATGTCGATGACGAACGACTTGTCGTCCCGTCGCAGCACCCGGAAGGGCCCGTCGTACGGCGGCTGGAGTGGCCACCAATGTGCGTCGTGACGCACAAAAACATACTCCGCTGTGCGGAGTGCTGGGGGGACGTAGGACTGGGGGTCACCGTGGTGGGATGTTGGCACGGGGGCAAACCGTCGGGCGGCCTCCTGGAGGTCCGAGCGCTGGTGAGCTGCGGACCAGGGACTGGTAGCGTCGGGCACAAGTTCGCCCGGGACGCGTAGCACCTGGCCATAGACAAGCTCGGCGGTGGATGCCTGGAGGTCCTCCTTGGGGGCCGTGCGAAGGCCCAAAAGGACCCACGGCAGCCGGTCGGCCCACCCGACGTCTTGAAGGCCGGCCATGAGCGCGGCCTTCATGGAGCGGTGGAATCGCTCGCACAACCCGTTTGCTTGGGGGTGGTAGGCCGTAGTACGGTGGAGCTTGATCCCCAGGTTGCGGGCGACCGCGCCCCACAGCTCGGAGGTGAACTGTGGACCGCGGTCTGACGAGATGTCCGCCGGTGCGCCGAAGCGGGCGACCCAGGTGGCGATGAAAGCCTGCGCCACGTCGGCGGTGGTGGTGGAGACGAGGGGAACGGCCTCCGGCCACCTGGTGGTCCTGTCCACCATGGTGAGCAGGTGTGTGAACCCCCGTGACGGGGGGAGGGGGCCCACCAGATCCACGTTGACGTGGTCGAAACGTCGTTCGGGCACGGTGAAAGGTGCCAGCGGGGCCTGGGTGTGTCGGTGGACCTTGGCCCGTTGGCAGGCCGTGCAGGCGCTGGTCCAATCGCGGACGTCCCGACGAAGGCCGTGCCAGACGAAACGCGCCGACACCAGCTTCTGGGAAGCTTTCCGGCCCGGGTGGGAAAGGCCGTGGAGGGAGGCGAAGATGCGGCGTTGCCAGGCGACGGGCACGATGGGGCGAGGCTGGCCTTGGGAGACGTCGCAGAGCAGGACAGTGTCCGCGCAGGGGATGTCGGCCAGGCGGAGGCCCGTGTCCGCCGCCCGGAGGGCTTGCACCGTGGTGTCGGTGGTTTGGTCCGCCGCCATAAGCGCAAAATCCACGCCCAGGTGGACCGCGTTCGCGCTGGCCCGGGAAAGACAGTCGGCCACGGCGTTGTTTTTGCCGGCGACGTGCCGGATGTCCGTGGTAAACTCCGACACGGCGGAGAGGTGGCGCTGTTGGCGGGCCGACCATGGCTCCGTGACCTTGGCCATGGCGTAAACCAACGGCTTGTGGTCGACGAACGCCGTGAAAGGTCGGCCCTCCAGGAGGTGGCGGAAATGGCGGACGGCCAGGTGTAGACCGAGGAGCTCCCGGTCAAACGTGCTGTATTTGAGCTCGTTCGGCCGGAGCTGCCGGCTGAAAAAAGCGAGTGGCTGCCAAACCCCGTTCACCCATTGCTCATGTACGGCGCCCACCGCGTAGTCGGAGGCATCCGTGGTGAGGGCGATGGGAGCGTTGAGCACCGGGTGAGCGAGCAGTGTTGCGTCGGCGAGGGCCCGCTTTGAGCCTTGGAAGGCCGCATCCATTGCTGCGGACCAGGCGATGTCGTGCTTGGCCGGCATGCCCCGGAGGGCTTCGTAGAGGGGCCGCATGAGCTGAGCAGCGCGGGGCACGAAGCGGTGATAAAAATTCACCATTCCCAGGAATTCCTGCAGGGCCTTTATGGTGCGGGGACGCGGGAACGTGGTGATGGCCTCGACCTTGGTTGGCAGCGGCACGGCCCCGTTCTTGGTGATGTGATGGCCCAAAAAATCAACGGCCGTCGTGCCGAAGTGGCATTTGGCCGGGTTGACGATGAGGCCGTGCTCGCTGAGGCGCTCGAACAGTGTCCGGAGGTGGAGGAGGTGCTCGGCCCGGGACGTGCTGGCGACGAGGATGTCGTCCAGGTAAACGAAAAGGAACGGCAGGTCACGCAGCACGCCATCCATCAAGCGCTGGAACGCCTGAGCCGCGTTCTTGAGACCAAACGGCATCCGCAAGAATTCGAATAAGCCGAACGGCGTGATGACTGCCGTTTTAGGGACGTCGGCCGCCCTGACAGGTACCTGGTGATATCCCCGTATGAGGTCAATTTTCGAAAAAATGACCCGTCCCGCCAGACGGGCGGAGAAGTCTTGGATATGCGGGATCGGGTACCTGTCGGGGGTGGTAGCGTCATTGAGACGGCGGTAGTCGCCACACGGGCGCCATCCACCCCCCGGCTTTGGCACGATGTGCAGTGGCGAGGCCCACGCGCTATCGGAGCGCCGCACGATGCCGAGGTGCTCCAACGCGTCGAATTCGGCCTTCGCTACGGCGAGCTTGGCTGGGTCGAGGCGGCGGGCCCTGGCGTAGACCGGCGGGCCCGTGGTTGGTATGTGGTGCTCGATCCCATGCCGTACTGCGACGGCCGAAAACGTCGGCCGCGTGAGGGCCGGGAACTCCGTGAGCAGGCGAGCAAACTCGTTCGCCGCCGGGACGGCGCATGCCAGCTCGGTCGGCGCGGAGCTGCTCAATGTGCATACCAGGGAGCTGAAGGTTTCAGCGTTGATTAAACGACGCCGTTGGACGTCCACCAGCAGTCCGTGTGCGCAGAGGAAGTCGGCGCCTAGCAGAGCCACGGGCACGTTGGCGGTTACAAACGTCCAAGCAAAGCGTTGGCCGCCGAAGCAGAGGGTGACGTTGCGCGGGCCGAAGGTGCGGATAGTCGATCCGTTGGCCGCAACTAAGGAGGGGCCGCAAACCGCGGATTGCCTGTCCTGGTCAGAGGCGGGTATGACGCTCAGTTGGGCGCCGGTGTCGCACAGGAAGCGCCGTCCGGACGCTTTATCCGTGATGAACAGTAAGTTGCCCGTGTGGCCGGCGCTCATGGCTGGTAATGAACGCCGGCCCGGCCGTTTCCCGGCCTGCCGAAGGTGCACGGGGGTCGGCATGTCCGGGCCTTCTGTCCGAACCTGGCATGATAGTAACACCATGCTTGGTCAGGTGGAGGCCTCGGTCGTCGTGCCGGAGGTGGTCGGCTCGGTAGAGCGGCCGCCAATGGCGTCGGCAGTTCGGCCGTCGACCGTGCCGGGTGCTCGGGCGCCCTGGGTGTTGCGTCGGACGGCGGTGGGTCCCATGTCGCCGCTACGATGCGCTGTCCTGCGGCGGAGATCTTGTCGGCTTCTCTGGCAAGGGCCCGGGGATCTGTGATCGTCGTGCTTGCCAGGGCGAGGCGTACCGGGTTAGGCAGCTGACGGAAGAACAGCTCCCGGAACAGGAATGCCGGAGAGTGCTCGCCAAGCAGTGAAAGCATGTAGTCCATGCGCTCGGAAGGGCGCGTGTCGCCGAGCTCAGGCAGATCGAGCAGGCGCCGTGCGCGTTCCGCCGATGGGAGGGCGAAAGCATCGAGGAGCAGCTTCTTAATCGCGCCGTATTTGTCAGCGGCTGGCGGGCTTTCGAGGAGGCTCAGGGCGCGGGCCGCGGTAACCGACCCGAGCGCAGCTACCACATGGTGGAAGCGGGTGTCGTCGGCCGTGATGCCTCGCAGGGCGAACAGGGACTCCGCCTGTGCGAACCAAACCGCCGCGTGAGCCTCCCAGAAGGTAGGCAGTTTAAGGGCGACTGCCGTGTCCATGTCGATAGGTCACCAATGAAGGAGCCGGGGCTCCCACGTCGATCGGAAGAATGGACGCGACAAAAAGCTAGAATTCATCTGAGTTGCTTTAATGAAATCAAACACTCAGGCACTCTGAAAAACCGTTTATCAGTCAGCAATATATATCTATTCCGCCAGGGGGTTTGCCCAGGCCCGGCGCCAGGGGGCGTGGCCCAGCGTCCTGGCTGCGGCCTGGCAAGTTGAGCGCGGGCCTGGGCGTCCTGGACGAGCCCGGCATGGTGATCGCTCCGCGTCCTTGATAGGTGCAAGGCGATTGTGAAAACTCAGCGGCAGCCGCTACAATATCATATAATTGTTGCCATGAGTAGATGTCCTTGTATACCTGGGCAAGATCAAGTTATTGGGCTGCTAAGGTATAAAAACTGAACAGAAAAGGAAGGTGTATGGAGAAACAAAGTAGCAGTAGAAACCTCACACAAAATAAATGTTATGTCAGAGACTTTGAAGCCAAAATTGAACTTCTCCATGTCGGCAATTAGTGGGGCCTGTCGCTGGGGTGTAAAACTGTGCTGCACGGAATAGAATTATCAGCGGAATGGAGTAGAAGGTTGTCCGCAGAATCTGACATGTTGTTAATATGTGCAAATAATATGATCAGACTATTCAAGCTAGCCTGTAGGTACGATCTGCCAAGAAGAAAGAAAACCCACATAAAACACATCAAAATGGCAAAGCACCATGCTGCTTGTAGACAGAAATGAACTCGATCATCCAAGAATGAAGGGGACGATCGATGCCACAAGAAGAATGTTTCACAAGAAGGCGTACATGCTAATTGACAGCATGTAGAAAATCCTGTCCAGATACTGAAAGTTTTCCTCAAATGTCAGCTCTTTTCCTACTCTTTACATAATTTTTATGCCTCCACCCCCGAAGGTGGCCGGAGGCATTATGTTTTCGGGTTGTCCGTCCGTAAAGGCTAAACCTTGTTTTTCTCAGCAACCACATGTCCAATTGAGACGAAACTTTCAGGGTAAGAGTGACACCCATGCATAATGTTTTTATTTTAATTGTGACGTCACAGGTCACGTGGTAAGGCTGCCATCTTGGATTAAACACAAATAATTTAAAAAAATATTTCTCGGAAACTGCTGAATGGAAAAAATTGAAACTTGGCACATTGTCAAGTACTCCCAATGGGGAACAAAAGCATGATAATGATGACATCATAGGTAAAGTGATATATCAGCCAAAATGTTTAAATCGAATTCCTTATCCTAAAAATCTGAAATTGCATGCACATGATCTATATCCCATTTGTATTGAAATATTAAGTTCATGACATCATAGGTCACATGGTTTGGCAGCCATAACCTAAAACCTTAAAAAAACATCTTCTGCCAAACCACCAAATAGTTTGCCTCAAAACTTTACCTGTGTCATTGACTAGGCATGGCGATTAAGAGATGATCACGAAAACATCATTGGTAAAATGGTGTGGCAGCCATATTGGATTGAAGGAAAATATTAAATAATTATATCTCTGAAACCGCTTACACTATCGATGCGAAATTTTACAAATATAATCTAACACCACTGTTGCATATAGTTTGAAAATGATTATGTCATAGGTCACGTGGTTTGGCTGCCATCTTGGATAGAAAAACGAAATTTATCTGATCAATGCGAAACTTCACAAATGTGATCCCCTACCCATACATATGCAGAGTGTACATTTTTAAAGGTCATGTGGTATGGCAGCCATATTAGCTTGAAAGCCCTTCTCTTGAAATCCCTTCTCTGAAACCACTTCACTGATCGATGTGAAACCTGTAATGGCTGGTGAAAATGTGATACTTGAAAACAGCTGAAGGGATTTAAATCAAACTTGTTTATTTTTAGGACAGTGAACGAGGGCATCTACCCATTGTGGGACTATGCGGATACATATTGTCGACACAGTCGCATTGCTCTAGTTTTTTGGGGGGATACATAGTCGAGGTTTATGGAAGAGCGAGTGCACTGAATGGATCAGGACGTAACATGAAAAAGTGAATAGCAGAGGGGGAAAACATCAACAGCAGAGTTGAAGGCCAAGATGAAGGGGGACTTGAACAAACAATGGATGGGAGGAGGAATAGGGGCGGGGGGGGGGGTGCAGGAAAGGATGCATTGTGTGGACAAGCTGGATACAGAAGGAGCTTCTCAGGAGAGAAATCTGGAACTTTGGAAGGAGAACTCGAGTTGGATGGGTTTGGAATGGGGACAATCTGAAATGGTGGTAAACAGCTGTCTTGAAGACCTAGAGGTGAAAATTAGTTTGAAGAGGATGTGGAAGTTGGTTCCACAAGTGGGGAAAAAGAGGAACAAATGAGTGGAGGTGAGCAGTGATTCTGGATTTTGGGAGTTTTACTAGAAGGGGTTTATGGTGGACTTTGTGAGGGGGTGGGGGCGAAGGTTGGATGGGGGACAACGCACAGAAAGAACAGAGGGTGCAAGACCAGGAAGGAGGTGGTAGAAGACAGAGAGACCACAGACCTGTCTGCGATGTGAAAGTGATAGACCCATAGACTTAGGTTCGTCATGAGAAATTCAAATAATATTGAAGGTCTTAGTTTCCATGGTGTCGAGGTGAGGAGGTTGTGAGGCAAGGAAGCCAGCCCAGAGGGGGTAGCAGTGCTCCATCAGGCTGTGGGTGAAGGCTTTGTAGGTGGATAGAAATTCAGGTGTGTCAAGATAGGACTTTGTATGATGGAGGATGCCCAGTTGGCGGCTGGCTTTGGAGGCCAACATTGAAATGTAATTTAACCAAGAAAAATCATGGCTGATAGTTAGACCAAGGGGATTGAATGACTGAACTTCCTCAAGAGGATTGTTAAGAAAGTAGATGAGAGGGTTTGCCACAGTCTTTTTGGGTAGAGATGGTGAGAGTGTGAAAGTTGCCAGGATTGAAGGACATATTCCAAGTGTTTGACCATCTTGTGATTTTTTTTCAAGGTTTGAAGAGAGGGAAGAGGCTGCACCCTTCATGTCTGAAAGATGAGCGATGTTTCGGCAGATGGTGGAGTAGTCAGCAAATAGATAAAGGGGATTTTCCAGCGATTCATCAGGAATAGGACTGGGCACAGGATGCCAGACTGTACCAAAAGCTCGAGATATGACATCAAGAGAATAAAAGGATGCCCTCGATTTGCAATGATAACCATAATAATTATAATAAAATAATTACCTTCATTGTTAGTTCCCCAACCAGCAAGGTGGCTCTGATTTTATTCTTTTTTTTTGTTTGGTGAGAGACTGGCAACCACTGAAAAAAAAAAATCAATAATTCAAGGATGCAGTTTTAAGTTGGCCTCATGCGTACCACGGGGACGTTACAGATATTCCAATAGAAGAGTGACTTCTTGATGCCGTGCAGCCCAATCTCCAGTTTGAATTAAATGATCACCTCGGAACTGAGTCAACTGCTATGAGAAAACTTTTTAATTGGACTCATATGGTTAAAAGAAAGCTTTTCACCGCTTTAACAATGATCTGTCCTCAGGAGACCTTGGGTGTATCATTGGGAATCATCAGCAATTTGCATTTTCCCATCAAAGGATCACCGGTTTATTTATTTAATGCCCTTTGTTTTTCCCCTTTATTCGTTGTAAGGAACGTTGTGCAGGCAAGGCAAGGGGCTGTGCACTGCTGGAGACTACGTCGAAACACTGGCAATGTTAATTGTCTTTTTACGTTTTTCACATATAATTGTGTCCCCCGTCGTTATACTTTCCGTTGCTGCAGTTTGTGGAACCACTAAGTCACGAAGTTTAACCCGCCATGGTATTCCTATGAAAATATAAGGCTACACCATCATCCTATGGTTATGTGTTGCCTCATTGAGCTCGACCTTTGTTGTAGTAATTTGGGGGATGCATGTTCAAATCCCGACCCCATTTGAAAGGCAAAGGTAAACCACACAGTGTATTACTTGCCTCATTGACACCTGCCTTGGTAGCAACTCCACCCCTGCTAAGGACTTACACCAAATTAGCATGGATGGAACATCCCTAGTGGATTTGCAGCAAGCAGAAATATGTTTTACCCTTTTTTGGATATTTTTATTCTAATTTTGGTATTTCAGCGCTATTTATAAACAATTTTTAAAATAGCATAAAAATAGGTTATATTTTTTCTATTTTCTTTTAGTATTTTGCGGACTATGATGGTTGCATTGCTATTTTCACTATTTTCCTAAACTTGGTTTTTTACACCAAATTAGTTTCTATTTTTCACTATTTTCCTCGTCTGTTTTTTATACACCAAATTAGTTGTTATTTTTTCACTATTTTCCTGGACTTGGTTTTTTTACACCAAATTAGTTGTTATTTTTTCACTATTTTCCTGGACTTGTTTTTTTACACCAAATTAGTTGCTATTTTTTCACTATTTTCCTCATCTTCACAAGTCAGTTGATCAAGCCCAACTCAACTCAACTTCTTCACAACTTCACTACCTCATCTTCCTCAAGTTATGAAAACCCGTGCCCGCCAACTTGAAAGACTCCGTAATAAAACAGGTCTCACAATCCACTCCCAAGCCTACAAAGACCACCTGCAGCAGTACAAAGATGCCCTTTCCCGCGCCCGCTCCACCTACTACTCTCAAATAATCCACTCTGGCTCCGGAAACCCAAAAGCACTCTTCTCCACAATAAACAAACTCCTCAGCCCCCTGGATACCACCACCCAGTCATTCACAGTCGACAATTGCATTTCTTTCATTTCATTCTTCCAAAGCAAGATAGACAACATCTACAGCAGCTTAACCACCACCTCACCTGCTCCCCCTCAAACCATCTGCCCCCCCTTATCCTGCCAACCCCTATCTCAGTTTTCCCCAGTCTCCCCTACTGACCTCTCTGAACTCCTCACATGAATGAAAACTGCCACCTGCACTCTGGACCCCATCCCCTCCAGCTTTGTTAAAGCTTGCCTTCCTGCTCTCTCTCCACTTATCACTGCAACGATAAACTCCTCCCTGTCTACTGGCGTCGTCCCACCATCCCTCAAAATCGCTGCTGTTACCCCCATTCTGAAAAAACCTGGACTCAACCCTGACACCCCAAATAACTTCAGACCCATCTCCAACCTACCCTTTCTGTCAAAAGTTTTGGAAAGCGCTGTAGCCATTCAATTCAAACATCACATCTCTGCCAATAACCTGTATGAAACATTCCAATCCGGATTCCGCCTCAACCACAGTAAAAAAAACCTCAACCACAAAATAACAAACGACCTTCTCCTCTCCTCCGACGCCGGTAACCTCAACATTCTCATCCTTCTCGACCTCAGTGCCACCTTTGACACCATCAATCACATCATCCTCCTTACCCGACTTGAAACCACCTTTAACATCACTGGCACTGCCCTTTCTTGGATCAAATCATACCTCTCCGACAGGCACCAGTTCATCTCCATCAATAACTGCAAATCCCCCACCGCTCCCCTCCCCCCAAGGTGTCCCCCAAGGTTCAGTTCTCGGTCCCCTCCTCTTCATCCTGTACCTGTTCCCCCTTGGTCACTTAATCCATCGTCATGGTCTCCAATTCCACTGCTTTGCCGATGACATCCAGCTTTTCATTTCCGCCAAGTCAATTTCCACCGTCACCCACTCTATCCTGACAAACTCCATCACTGAAATAAAATCCTGGCTTCAAATCAACTTCCTCAAACTAAACTGTGATAAATCCGAAATAATCGTTATTGAACCAAAAACGCTCACCAAATCCACCCACAACTTCACCCTCAACATCGACGGTATCCCAGTATCCACCTCCCCTCACATCCGGAATCTTGGCATCATCTTTGACCAAACCCTCTCCTTCGACAAACACACTAAACAGATCACCAAGACAGCCTTCTTTCATCTGAAAAACATTGCCCGTCTCCATCCATCCCTCTCCTCCACAGCTGCAGAAACCCTCATCCACGCCTTCATCACTTCTCGTCTGGACTACTGCCACAGCCTCCTCTATGGTTCACCCTCAACAATCACCAATAAACTTCAATACATTCAGAACTCTGCTGCCCGTCTACTCACCCACTCCCGGGCCCGGGACCACATCACCCCCGTCCTTCACAAGTTCCAGTGGCTCCCCATCTCCCAGAGAATCCAGTACAAAATCCTCCTCCTGACCTACAAAGCCCTCCATAACCTGGCCCCATCCTATCTGACTGACCTCCTCCCCAGACACACTCCCACCCGCACCCTCCGCTCTGCTGCTGCCAACCTCCTGTCCCCCCCCCCCCCCCCCGATCCGGACCAAACTCAGATCCTGGGGGGACAGGGCCTTCTCCATCGCAGCTCCCACACTCTGGAACTCACGACCTCAAACCATCAGAGACTCCTCCTCACTCACCGCATTCAAATCATCACTCAAGACCCACCTGTTCAACACTGCATTCAACCCCTGACCGACTCTTCTCCTTCTCCTTTCTTTCTGTTTGGTTATTTAATAATGTATTTTTGTCTTTTTTGTCTTTGTTTTACGTACTATGTCAAAGCGTCTTTGGGTTTCTTGAAAAGCGCTATACAAAATAAATGTATTATTATTATTATTATCTGTTTATTTTTACACCAAATTAGTTGCTATTTTTAAACTATTTTCCTGGACTTTGTTTTTTTTTTACACCAAATTAGTTGCTATTTTCACGCTTTTCCTCATGTTTTTTTACACCAAATTAGTTGTTATTTTTTCACTATTTTCCTCATCTGTTTTTTTTTGCAACAAATTAGTTGCTATTTTTTCACTATTTTCCTGGAATGTGTTTGTTTACACCAAATTAGTTTCTATTTTTTCACTATTTTCCTGGTCTTTGTTTTTTTTACATCAAATTAGTTGCTATTTTTTCACTATTTTCCTGGAATGTGTTTGTTTACACCAAATTAGTTGCTATTTTTTCACTATTTTCCTGGAATGTGTTTGTTTACACCAAATTCGTTTCTATTTTTTCACTATTTTCCTGGTCTTTGTTTTTTTTACATCAAATTAGTTGCTATTTTTTCATTATTTACCTGAATATTTTTCTTTGACTAGAGATATCATCCTAATGTCTTAACCAAAGCTTATGCTTAAACTTTATGTAAGATAGTCTTCGTTTCATTGTCATAATATGATGCTAAAAGTTTGGCGTTGGCTTAACGTTTAAGGTTAAGATTAATATCTTCGTGTATTGAGTTTTAGCTACCGTCAACTAATACCAGCTGGGTTGATTCAGCCTGTCATCTTTCGATGTCGGCAAAATGAGTACCAGCATAATGGGAACAGGGGGAACTGCATGAGCTGTACAGCCATGCCCTCAGAAATGATGCAAACAGTAGCCACAGCCTCCTTATGAATATTTTTTTTACAATAATATGTGACTTACTATTGCCATTATTACCCCGTGCACGTGAAGCAAAAAGTGGGATTCAGCAAAAAGTTCACATATTTCTGTCCGTCCATCCCTCCATCCATCCACAAACGTCAGTTTATGATCGGGGAACAACTCATGTTTTGAACATGAATTGGAAAACGAACCTGCCGTTTAACAGTATTTGCCTCTGAATTCATCCCAATTGCACAATCGTAGAGAGGATTGAGATAGTTTTCTACTCTGTCTGCCTGTCTGGCAGTCAAGCAAAGTTAAAAATCATTTAAAACAAGAAACCTACTGATTTTAAGGACGTCATAAAGGACACAAACAACAGGTACGAACAACTAATATATGTGTTCGATAGGATAGTGTAATAGACGCTGCATCTTCCGGAATTAGCAGTTAATTTCCAGATTATTTTTTTATACAACCTTTTAAATCTTTATTTTATTTCAATCCAATTACATACTTGAACACTGCAGAACGCAAATCACCTTCTTCCCAATTCTAAAAAAAACTCCAGTTTTGCAGTACTTGGGCATGCTTAATACTTAATACTTGCAGTACTTAATCAGGCTGGGGTTATTTTGGTCCTTCTCAAAGCCGGTAGGTGGGGGTAGGTGTCCTTCTCAAAGCCAGATATTCTTTCGTCTTTTATAAAATTATTATCAAATCATGCGCATGAGTTGAAGAGAGAAAGTCATGAAAGCTCAGCATGAGAAAAAAAATCTGTGAAAATATGTCAAAAAAAGTAGGGGGGAGGGGGAAGTAGAAGGGTGGAATCTGTCACGTGGCCTGGTTAGGGTTAAGTAAGGCAGTATACACTACTCACAATAAGCTAGGGATATTGTGGGAGTGAGTTTATGTTTTTTATAGGGTTTAGGGTTAGGGTATTGAAATCAAGAATGCTGTGTTTTTTCACACTCATTAATAACCATAGAATTAGGACCAACAACATTTTTCAACATAATTAATACACAAAATCAACCACACCGAAGAACCTGCCAATATCCCTAAGTTATTGTGAGTAGTGTATATGACTACGTCAATAGCGGTAAGTTTTTTTGAAATTTCTTTTTTATGCGACCTTTAAAATCATAATGCTATTTCAGTTGAATTATAAACCTGAACACTGCATGGGGTTAGTGTTCTATGAACTCTCTAGTTATGATAGCAATTGTTGATGTGAGTATTTTACTGTAGTTATGCAATTTTTATAAACTTGTCCAATCTTTAAAGGCATATGGAGCTATATTTTTTTAATTTGGGATACTTTTTACACAGAGTGAGTTTTATGAAAAGTATTTTTTCAAAGCAGGAAGAGATAAGGACAGTGGATCGGTTCAAAAAGAAATCAGATTGGAACCTCGACTCAGAGGTAAACCGGAGGTTTGAACCCAACTCCGGCCGAATCATACCAAATAATAAAAATGGTTTGTGCTGCTGCCTTGCTTTTGCTCAGCATTTTAAAAGGATAGAGCACAGACAAAACAACAATATGTCAGCAATCCTAGCACAGGCTTTGATGGGCACCTAATGGCCTCCCCCTGCATTGAAGTTCCTATTAAGGGAACTTTAATTATTATTACATTATCTCATTCTCCTCTGTTTGTCTCAAAGATGAATTGCTCCACATCTGCACTAGATACATCTGCCTTGTCATGCAATCTTAGCTTTAGTGAAGGTAACCATTAGCCCACTGACTTCACACCTGATGGTAAAGTGCCATGTATTCAATTCATTGATTTCTTGGTGTAAGCCAAACAAGGCATCTGTCACCTGATGCAGCCAAGCCTGCTGTTTGTGCGTTTCTGGAGCAATCTGTTTGAGGTGTGTGATCACAGACGTTGTTTTGATGTCACTGAAGGTCCCGTTTTCTTGGGACCCCTATTGATCGCATAAAACATGGACGATGCCTGAAGATGCCAGTGTGATGAAAACGTTCAGATATTCTTACAACTGACTGCTACCCCATATGCATCTATAAAGAATGGCAGCTGGTGCACAACAGTGCGCAACAGGGGAAAAAGAGCCAAATTGGATCTAAGAAATGCGTAAATACAGAATTTATTAACTGGAAAGCATGTGAAAATGCAAAGCTCGTCCGTGACTATTTGTATTTAGTTGTCTTTCTCTTCGTCTGTATGTTTAAAATATCGAAAAGAATTGTTGATTTTATGCAGCCTTGACCTTTGAGCTTTAGATCTAAAAAATAATCAGCTTCTAGCCTTTGATTAGTGAACCAATTAAGTGACCCGATATGCAAATTCCTGAAATTTCAGGTCACCCATGTGAAAAGTGGTGATTTTATGCAAACTTGACCTTTGACCTTTTGATCTAAAAAAAGCAACAATCGGCTTGCTGCTTTTGATTAGTGAACCAACTCAGTAACCCAATATGCACATTCTTAAAATTTCAGCTCAATCGGATTAAAATTGACAATTTTATGTGACGCTGACCTTTGACCTTTTGACCAAATTATTAATTTACCTTCTCCATATTATCATAATATAGCTTTTTTGAAAGTTTGATGACAAAACTCAAATGGTAAATTGAAATTTCAGGTCAATTGGATGAAAATTGATGATTTTATGTGACGCTGACCTTTGACCTTTTGACAAATTTATTAATTTACCTTCTCCATATTATCATAATAAAGCTTTTTTGAAAGTTTGATGACAAAACTCAAATGGTAAATTGAAATTTCAGGTCAATTGGATGAAAATTGATGATTTTATGTGACGCTGACCTTTGACCTTTTGACCAAATTATTAATTTACCTTCTCCATATTATCATAATAAAGCTTTTTTGAAAGTTTGATGACAAAACTCAAATGGTAAATTGAAATTTCAGGTCAATTGGATGAAAATTGATGATTTTATGTGACGCTGACCTTTGACCTTTTGACCAAATTATTAATTTACCTTCTCCATATTATCATAATAAAGCTTTTTTGAAAGTTTGATGACAAAACTCAAATGGTAAATTGAAATTTCAGGTCAATTGGATGAAAATTGATGATTTTATGTGACGCTGACCTTTGACCTTTTGACAAATTTATTAATTTGCCTTCTCCGTACTATCATAATAAAGGTTTGTGAAAATTTGATGAGAATAGTGTGATTGAATGAAGGAGAATATCCTCGGTGTAATTCCCTCTCTCGTGGTGAGCTTCCCCAATAAGAGGGACTGCTTTGGGAGTGATGGATCACTGCGCTGTTAAATGTGACTGGACTTGAGTTTGGTAAGTTGAATAATATTGCTTATGGGCTTGCTTGGGATGTGATCGTGAATTATGTTAGAGTACTGTTGTATTGATTATTCTTGTTGTAGATGATGTTGAGATTGATTTCAATAAAGCTCTATATCCTGAGAGAGGTTGTAGAATGAAATTCTACCATAAATAGCTCAAATGGTTAAAAAAAAATTACGACACACACACACACACACACACACACACACACACACACACACACACACACACACACACACACACACACACACACACACACACACACACACACACACACACACACACACACACACACACACGTGATTACAATACACCGTCTCCTGCTGTGGACGGGATAAATATAATCAATCCCAACAATTTGATTCAAGAACCGAGAACTATAACCTCAATTTCAAAAAGAGAAAGAAGGTGTGCTCAATACATACAGCAACTGGTGCACAATACACAATTGTGAACATGATGCACAAGAAAAGATGTTTGATGACGTCAGCTTGTAGATTTCTAACTTTTATGACATTTTCAAGGGGAAGGTCAAAGGAAAAAAAGGCAGGACAGAGAATATGTAATTATGAGGTGTGTGAGCGGTGTTACTTATACTGCGGGCATTCTTGGACCGGGATTTTGGGAGGCAGACGTGGCAGATGCTCTGAGCCAGACCATAATTACAGCTTGCCCAGCATCGCATCGTTAACATCATCTGTCACATCAAAGCCCATCATAACAGCATGACCAAACCAAATTGCCCATTGTCTTTTGCCATCGTCACATCCTCATTTTTATACCACGCTCGTGCCACTCCATACCACAATTGCTTTCATTAGAGGGATAACTGCTGGTAAGGAGTGGGATGGTGTGGGGTATGTGGTTTAGAATCAATACTGTAAGTGTAAGGTTTACCACTGGTAAAGCAAACCGTGGTAAAACCCACATTCTTCGGGTTCATCGGCGGCTTCAGGTGGTGCAAAACACACCACAAGCATCTAACTCAATCTAGAGAAGTAAAAGTGGCATGGAAGTGACTCTGTGTCACATTTGGTGAGTTATGGACAAATAAAAGGAGACTATATATGGGATTTGAACCTGCGATCGCAATTCGATATGATTTGCGTTCAATCAGCAGATTAAACAATATGAGGATGAGCTAATTTTCAGGAACTCTGCAAATATTCTTCCGAAAGTTATTGCGAAAATAGAGTTCACCAAACACTTCCTATAAGCAGGTTGGATTCACACCAATCAATGCACAAGGTATTCCTTTGTGTGTGTTTCGTGACGTCCGTGACGTGCTGCGACTGCGTAGTTTGCGGCACTCTGCATTAAAGGCGGAATGGAACTGCAAATGAAACGAAATGTTTAAGCAACACATTTTAATTAAAAAAAAAAAAACTTTATAAGATAAATTATAAAATAAAAAAATAAAATTGCATTTGTATTCATGTTGAGGTGTGCGTTATCCGAGTATGCCTCGCTTGAACCTGACATTGCGGATGAAGAAAACCTTTGCTCCTGCATTTCGCAACGAATGAAAGTTAATTTAATTCGGCAAATTGATTCAGCAGATAAAAGCTGAGAAGGAAATTAAAATTCGCGTTTTAAAAATTCCAGCATCCTCGGGTAGTTTATGACGTCCCTGTTCTCATTTTTCTTTCTAATTATCTGTATAATAACATGATTGTCTGTCTGTCTGGACCTCTGTCACAATCTCGCGATATTCCATCATCTCGTGAGATTTTGAATTTGGACCTGAAGGTAGTTTGGATAATTGTTCTCGTGAGAATGTGGTGAAAGGAAAAGTTGGGAGGATGGGAAAGCAGGTTATTGTGCAGGTAGGAGTAGGTGAAGTTAGTAATGGCATGGAAAAGAGAGATAAATAATGCACTATTTTAATGAGGTAATGAAGAAATAACATGTAATGATGTAAGAATGCCGTCTTGCTTTGAAGAAGAGGAAGAAAGGGGAAGATGGGGAGAGAGAGTTGGGAGAGGGGGGTTGAGACTTTGCAAGGTGGTTTGAGGACTTGTGATGTGAAAGGGTTGTGGACTTGTGGTGAGGAGGCCCGGTGGTTTAAAGACTTGGAGTGATGAGGAGATTGAGTTTGAGGTTGATTGAAGGTTGAGGTGGAGGGAGGGTGTGAGTTGAGGAGTTTGGTGTGGAGTAGGGGGGTTGATTTTATCAAGCATCAATTTTACGGAGCACATTCAGATGGTGAACAAAAACATAGGGGCAATACCCCTGGCGCTCACCTGGTAGAATAAAAAGTATACTGCACTGATGAAGGGGGATTTTAAACCAATTTCAATGCTTGCTAGAAGACAGGACAGCATGTAGAATCATATTAACATAATCATCAGACTTTAAACAAACAAACCCAAAAATACCTATTTTGGGTGGCATGCGGCACCATTCTTCCACAAGAAAGTCAATCGACTCACACCTGTTTCACGGAGGTGGAAAACGTCGTTCTAGATCCAGAACATCCCATAAATGCTCGATTGGGTAAGTTCTGTTGACTAAGAAGGCCATGATATATGGATAACATCAGCATCATGGTAATCAAATCAATGGGCGACCACACGTGCTCTCTGGATGGGGGCATTGCCATCCTGGAAGACACCCTTCTTGGCAGGAAATAAATTCTGCAACATGGGGTGAAGATGATCACTCAGTACCATTATGTAGCGATTAGCATTGACCTTGCCTTCTAAGGGAATAACTGCACCAAAACCGTACCAGGAAAATGTGCCTGGGGACAACATTACGGAACCACCAGAACCCTTCACTCATGGAACCAAGCACTCAGGGTTGCAGAGTCCCTTAGGTTGCCACCACATGTGTACTCATCCGTTAGTCGAGAATATGGCGAAGGATGATTCATCTGACCATATCACATTTATCCACTGCTCGGTAGTCCATTTGCTCGGTAGTCCATTTGCCCGGTAGCCCATTCCAGTGTTTTTTGCACCACTGGACTCGCAAACGTGCATTGCCAGGTGTGATGAGCAGTTTTGGCACTGCAACCTTACTATGGTATACTGCTCTGTGGAGGTCGAGGCTGACCGTTTTTTATGAACTGGCTGCTGGTGCCCCAGGTTGAAGTTTACAGTCAAATGATATACGGTTGATCACCTGCTTTTCCTTTCAAATCAAACGCACGGATATCACGATCCTGGAGTATGTGCTTCTGCCCACTTTTGCCCTTTACTGATGTCTTTCCCTCGGTGTTCTGTGCAAACCTCACCTAGGACACATTTGCTCATGAAACATCAGAAAGTTAACCTGTCTTTGTCATTGAAGCTCCTGCCAAACATGCTCCCAACAACCACCAATCTTTAAAGTCACTGAGGTCTCCACTTGCAGTCATGCCAGCCATATCTTTAGGCATCCAGGCCTGTGCAGTATTTTATACATGACCCTAAGCATGCTGGGATGCTACTTGCTTAATTAACGCATGGGCCACACCTGTGCAGAAGCCATTGCTTTCAATATACTAGGTGTCTCTCATTTACGCAGGTGTTTCGGTTTTTTGTCCACTACTCGTAGCTAAACAATTTTAAAATATGATAAACTTATTTAAGTATTCTTTGCATAATATTGTTGAAGTCACATTTTACATTATGCCGAATTTCCACAGTTACGTGCCATATAGTTTTCTATATTGTGCGACGTTTTAAGAAACCAAAGATGTGTATGTATGTGTACGTGTGTGTGTGTGTGTGTGTGTGTGTGTGTGTGTGTGTGTGTGTGTGTGTGTGTGTGTGTGTGTGTGTGTGTGTGTGTATGTCTGCTGTGGACCCACTTGTTGGAGAGGTTCTGAACTTAAAGGGTTGAAACCTCAATGATGGATGGAGACTAACTGATGTTCCGGGCAGTCCGAAAATCAGTCAATAAGTTACAGATTGTGGAAGGTTTCACTTTCAACACTCCAGCACAAAACTAATTATCACGACTGTTATGAGGAATATATATGGCCAGTTATGGGAGAAAGGGAAGTATGGGAGAGAATGGATGGAGTGATGTGTGGGGCGCTTCATAGGTTGAAAGGAAGGGTGTTAGATAGATTGAGAAAGATTAATGAGATTGTGTTTGAGTATGCATGTGTCACGTTTGTCACGTTTGTGTCATGTCAGACCTGGACAAAATCACTGACTGGGCAAACAAGTGGAACATGTCTTTCAATCCTGACAAATCTCACTCTCTTACGATGTCTCTCCGAAAAGACCGACTGGACAACCCTCCCATCCACTTTCTGAATAATCCTCTCCAAGAAGTTCTGTCACTCAAGCTTTTGGGTCTCACTATCTGCCATGATCTTTCCTGGGAAAACCACATTTCAAATCTGGCCTCCAAAGCCGTCGCCGACTGGGCATCCTCCGTCGTGCGAAGTCCTTCCTTGGCACACCTGAGCTCCTCACCACATACAAGGTTTTCATCCGCAGCTCAATGGAATACTGCTCTCCCCTCTGGGCTGGTGCTCCTGCCTCACACCTACCTCGTCTTCACGCTGTTGAAACCAAAGCGTTCAGAATCATTGGAATCTCCCGTGATGAAGCTACCTCCGAGGGCCTTTCACTTACTCACCGCAGGCAGGTTGGTGGTCTTTCTGTCTTCTACCGACTCCTCTCCGGCCTTGCTCCTCCAGCTCTCTCTGGGCTCTGTCCCCCAAATATTCCTCAAGGTCGCACAAGATCTGCCTGCAACCCTCTTATGGTTAAACTGCCAAAATCAAGACTCTCTGCTCATCTTCACTCTTTCATTCCTCTTTTCTCCCGCCTCTGGAACAAACTCCCCCATTCCCTTCAATCCCACTCCTCCCTCCAGGTCTTTAAAACAGCTTTTCACCACCATCTCATATCTTCCCCCATCCAAAACCTTGATCTGTTCTACCCCTGCTAATTTCACCCCAAATCCTCTTTTTTGAAATACCAACTTCTTTCCTGGAAGTCCTTGGTGGCCTTGTGTTTATACTTCTCCCACCCCCCCCCCCCCCTTCCCACGCCGCCACCCCCCAAGCCCTCTCCCTCACACACATTGCCGATGTCCCTCACAAATGTTGTGTTTATGTGCTTCCCCTTCTCTCCCCATCTTGTCTCCCGCTCCCCTTTTTATATACATTTGTTAGTTTGTCTGTTTGATTTGTTTGTGTGATAAATGTTAGCTCTTTCACGAGCCTCGATAATGTATACAAAAAAATATATATATATATCTCCTCTATTTTGTTTGTGCTGATTATGGAGTTGTTGATACGTGCGGTGAGTGGACATGGGAAAGAAGTGGAGCTAGCCCCTGGTCAGAGGTTGCCAGCAATGTTTGCTTTCATGGATGACCTGACAGTTGTCCAACAGTCCGCTGATGCAGCATGGAGGTACTGGGACGACTGGAAAGGTTGATGCGGTGGGCACGAATGGGATTTAAAGCAAGAAAGTCGAGGAGTGTGGCAGTGAGACGAGGAGTGGTGGATAACATGCACAGGTTTGAGCTGGGAGGGGAGGTGGTTCCATCATTGGTGGAGGCTCCTGTGAAGAGTTTGGCAAGATGGTATACAGTGGAGTTGAATGATGTGGGAAGAGTGGAGGAGGTCAGAAATAAGCTTTTGAGAGGTTTGAAGAGGATTGATGGATGTGGTTTGCCAGGTAAGTTGAAGGTATTGTGTTTGAAGTTTGGATTGATGTCACGAGCATTGTGGCCATTGATGATGTATGATATTGCGATTGGGCATGTAGAGAGGATGGAGGTTGTGGTGAGCGGGTTTGTGAGGAGGTGGTTGGGAGTGCCACGCTGTTTGACGAACATTATCTTTTATGGTCAGGGTGGAAAACTCCAGTTTCCCTTGACATCATTAACCGAGGAGTTTAAGGTGGTGAGGGTGGGGGAGTTCATGATGTTCATGATGCAGTGGTAAAGAATGCTCTCCCAGAGAAGAAGGGAAGTCGGAAGTGGAATGCAAGAGCAGAGGTGGACGAGATAAAGGAGCGGTTGCAACAGGAGGAGGTCATGGGGATGGTACAGTACGGGAAGCATGGCTTGGGGTGGATGAAGCATGAGCGATGGGGAAAGGCATGTGTGAAAGAGAGGAGGAAGATGGTTGAGAGGGAGGTGAGAAGAAAGGAAGAGGAGGGGAGATATGTGAAAGCAGTCGGTCAGGCACAGCAAGGTGCTTGGACTAAGTGGGAAGGTGTGCGGGTGAGGATGTTGAAGTGGCAAGAGATTTGGAGGATGGAGCCAATATTGTTGAATTTCCTGTTGCGGGCAACGTATGATGTGCTTCCGTCACCAGTGAACTTGAGATTGTCGTGGTTGTTGCAGGAAGAGATATGTTATTTGTGTGGAGGTGTGGGAACGGTGCAGCATGCACTGAGTGCATGTTCAGTAGCATTGGCAGCAGGACAATACAGGTGGCGACATGATCAGGTGCTGGCGGTGGTGGTGCAGATGCTGCAACAAGAGGTGCTGAGGTCGAGAGAAAGAAGAGTGGAGAAGGAGACTGATGGGGGAGAGGTGTGGTTTGTCAAGGAGTGCCAAGTGGTAAGAGGTGGAAAGAGGAGGAGGTGGAAAGCAAGAGGGCTGTCAGATGCTTGTGATTGGCAGGAGGTGGCAGACCTGAAGCCACAATTGGTATTCCCAGAGGAGATCTGTGTGACAAGGCTGCGGCCTGACATTGTCATTTGGTCAGGTACAACAAGACAGGTCATCTTAGGGGAATTGTCTGTACCTTGGGAAGAGAACATGGAGGAGGTGCACGAGAGGAAGAGAGGAAAGTACAGTGAGCTGGAGGCAGAGTCCCAGGAGAAGGGTTGGCGAGTTTCCTGTCAGCCATTTGAGGTGGGGTGTAGAGGGTATGTTGGAAATTCCTTTTCCGCATTTCTTGCTCGGGTTGGAGTGTGTGCGACAGAAAGAAGGAGGATGTGTGACAAGGTGGCCCAGGTTGCCTTGAAAGGCTCACTTTGGATTTGGAGGAGGTTTATGGAGGCACGTCGAACGGTGTAGGTTGAGGTTATGGAATAGAAATGGGTGTGTGTGTGTGTGTGTGTGTTTTGCAGGAGTGGGTCATGAGTGGGTGTGGTTTTACATGAATGGTTTTGTATGTTTGCATGAGTGGTGCATGTTGGTACGGGTAGTTGGTTGGTTGTGTGTGGTTTTTTTTTTTTTTGTTTGTTTGTTTTTGTTACTATTATTATTTCTTATTTTGTGTATGTGAGTGAGCGAGTGGGTGATGGTGTGTGTCTTTAAAAGGAATGAATTTTTGCATGAGTGTGTGTGTTTTTGTATGTTGAGTGGTGTAGGTTGTAAGGGTAGGTGGTTGGTTGGTGTTGTGTGTGCATGTGTGTGAGTAGTGTAATAATGTTGCTTCTGGGACACCTCCGTTTAACATGGGAAATCCCTATCTAATGTCATTTACCCCCTTGTCTTTTTCAAAAATCATAAACACCTCTATTTCTCCCACCCTCATCTTTATGAACCTTTTGTCTGTAGTACCTATCCTTAATGTTGTTCATTAGACCACTCAAACACTACAAATATTTGTTTTCTCTTATAGACCTATCATCCTTCTTCTACATATCATCTGGCAGATTAATCTTTGACCCACTCAAACATTGACCCATTCACTTCCATATTAATTCTTTCCCTCCCTCATTGCCCCTAAAGACCTCTATTTCTCTCACCCTGTTCTTTACGAACCTTCTAACCTTTTGACATGTTATCCTTATTCATTAGACCACTTAAACACCTGTGATCCTTCTGACCTTATGGACCTTTTAACCTTTTACTCTTAATATCATCTGGTGAATATAACCCACTCAAACAACGACCCTACAAATATTTGTTTATGTGTGGGAAATAATTTAATTCTCCTACAACTCTCCTCACCGTCTCATCCAACTCACCGGTATTTAAATTAATTCTCTTATTTGTTTTGTGAACTTTTTTACCAGTTGCCTTTTCAATTATACTTATTTGATATTTTTTACATTCATTTTGTTTTCCATTTATATACCACTCGAACCTTTTCTAATTAATAGCTCACTGTTGAGAAATGACGTTGTTTCACTTGGATAACTTCCAAGGAATTCTCTTTGTCTTGTTTCCTGTTTTTCACAAACACACGCCCTCAGTTTCCAAAAGCTGACAGGCACTTCAGTTCCCCGAAATACATTTTGTTCATTATAAAAAGAGAGGTCTCCGAATGGGACATTTAAACATTGTGAACGAAGATGAGCTTGTCTTATTCCAGTCTTTCCTCTGATGAAGAATACTCGCCAGGACATTGGTAAGTTCATTTGGTATTAAACACTGTTAATGAGAGCTTTGTATGTGATTAATTATACAACTAATAATTTATTTTTCCTATTCATTGCAGCAATTCAAATATTGTAAATATCCTGGCAGAATTTCAAGTTGTTTCTCAAGAGTTCCACAACGAACTGAATACGGGTTTGAATAACCTACCTCCGAGATGGTGGGCTCAGAATGAATTCAATGTTTCACCGTTCTTAGAAAATTCACGTGAAAGGTATGATAGAAAATAAAAAACGAGAGGTGTGTGCATGTGTGTGTGCATGTGTGTGTGTGTATGTGTATGTGTGTGCATGTGTGTCTGTGATTAAAATAGAGAGATCGAATTGTGAGGAACAGAAATGAAAAAATGAGATTGTGTGTGTGTGTGTGTGTGTGTGTATGTGTGTGTGTGTATGTGTGTGTGTATGTGTGTGTGTGTGTGTGTGTGTGTATGTATCTGTGAATGTGTGTGTGTGTGTGTGTGTGTGCGTGTGTGTGATGTTTTGTCAGGCTTACTTCAGCATATAATAGTAATTTCTCCTTATTTTGTTTGCAGTATTAACCTCGAAGACCAAAATTTTGAGTGGGATGATTTTGATCCCCCAAGGAGTGGTTATTTCCTACCAACCTGTGAACCTCTACATTTTCAACTCAACGATCTTGACGCTAAGCTGGATTTTTTCGAGGTAAGCATGTGTGTACGTGTGTGTGGTTCACCGTTTATAATAGGTACACCATATCCCTGCGCATCGTAAGAGGTGATTCAGGGTTGGTGTCAGGAAGGGCATCCGACCCTATATTAATAATAATAATAATAATACATTTATTTTGTATAGCGCTTTTCAAGACGCTTTGACATGGAACATAAATATGAAATAAATATCTCTCCCCTCTTGTCTTTAATAGAAAGAGATTCAAAACCTGAAGACATCTGCTGAACCAACCTTTGACTTGTGCTGGGAAGAAATTGATGACTTATGCTGGGGAGAAGTTGAATGTATACCTCAAGAAAAATGTTTTAATAATATAAAGATTTTAATGTTTTCAATATTTATATATATTTGTTTTGTTTACAATTATTTAATTCTTAATTACAAAAAGAGAATAAAGGAAAAGGGACAGGAAGGTGCGTCCCCCTCCCTTGGCCCCCCCTCATCCCACCCCTCCCCTCCCCTTGTGTGTGTGGGGAAGGTGGGGGTGGGATGAGGGGGGATCAAGGGTGGGGGACGCACTGGGGGTGGGGGATGATGGGTGTGGTCTGTGTGGGCGGGGTCTGTGTGGGTGGGGTCTGTGTGGGTGGGGTCTGTGTGGGCGTGGTCTGTGTGGGTGTGGCTTATGATTTTTGTTTATTTAATATTTTTTTTATTACCACTAATTAAATTAGCTAATCTGGGTGGGGTGAATAGAAATGTTGTTTAATGAATTATTAGCTTTGTTTTTTGTAATTCTTGCGAGTAAAATGAACCCAAGATTTCTTCTCCATTTAAATCATTTAATTTGTAAGTCCAAGGGACTGTATCCATTACATCAATGATTTTAAATAATTCACGAGTCCATTTTTGTGTATAACCTTTCTCAAAATGGCTTTTCCATTTGTATATCCTTACCATATCACCAACTTTGAACTTGGGCTTTCTCAAATTAATCTCCTTTTCATATTCTAATTTTGTAAATGTTTCTGATGGTTTTGATTTTGTTGATGAATGAACTGTATTATTGTAATTATCTACAATATCCTGAATTAAATACACCCATTTTTGAGAACCGAGTTGTGTGAATTTTTTATATAATTTCTCTTTCAAAGTACGATTAAAACGCTCAATAACAACTGCCTTTCCTTCATTAAAGGTGCTGTATAATTTAATACCCTTCCCCTTAAGAAATTTCATGAATATTTTGTTATAGAACTCTGTTCCCTCATCAGTCCATAACTTCTTTGGTTTCCTTTTATCCCGATCAAATATTAGCTTAAAGGCTAACATTAAAGTATCACCCCTTTTTTTTTTAAAGGGACAACCCAGGCAAATCTACTCCTCAAATCAATAACGGTTAAAGCATACCTGTATCCCCTGTCATTATTCAATTCAATTAAATCAGCGGACCATATGTGGTCGGTGTATTTAGAATAAACCTTCCTTCTTTTAAACTTTGTGATTATAGGTTTGTGTAATTCTTCAGCCAAAAGCTCCTCAGTCTTGACATCATTAGAGCCTAATAGTTTTTTGAGGAATAACCAAGACCAAGTTTCAATTTAGCATTTATCAAATTTCTCACAATAAACCTATCAACTTTCTCTCTCAACGTTGGATTTTGTATCAAAGACAAATTATACAACATTTCGCTGTCGGCTTTATGTTTTTCAGTCAACGTAGTGGTTTTCCCATAAGCAATATCATGCTTCATACACACTTCGTCAACCCTATTTGTAGGTTTAGACCAAGGTTTAGGATTGTCAGCCTCATCTAATCTTTTATCCAAGTTTGTTCCTGGACCACAGAAAGAATACCCTGGAAGGTGTAATTCCCCTGGAATTCCAGTTGTTGTAAATTTACTTCCTGACAGAAACTTTTGTATGTCTCCTCCTCTTTTAGGAGAGATGAATTGGCACTTTTTAGAGCCACATACTTGACATATTCCTTTTTGATAAACTCTATTATTTTTAGCTTTAACATAAGAGATATTTTTAGATTTAGTTTTCTTTTTACATTTGAGACAATAACTCATATTTATTTATCAGAAAAATTCCGACAGAGTATCAAAACCTTTTTGGTTTTCAACATATACATTTCAATCTTTATTTTTAAAACATAAAGAATCCTAAGGAATGCCTTCACTCTCTCCTCCATTTATTTACAAATAAAAACTAACTAAAGTCAATGACACCAACATCATCAATCACATAATCTTTTCCTTCTTCTTCTTCTTCTTCTTCTTCACCACTTTCTCGTTTAAATCTCCTCCCTGAAATTGAAGACATTGACGTTCTTATTTTTGAAACCATTATCTTCATAAGAGTTGTTAATTCTTTAATTTCCTCTTCGGTGCGTTGAGATTGATTTATTTGCTTTAATACACTCAATCTTTTATGAATCTCACTGATTTCCATCTTTTTATATTTTTCCTCCCTCTCTCTTTGCTCCCTCTCCTCCTCCTCCATTTTCTCCCTCTCCTCCTTCTCCTTTTTCTCCCTTTTCTCCCTTTCCTCCTTCTCCCTTTTCTCCCTTTCCTCCTTCTCCTTTTTCTCCCTCTCCTCCTTCTCCTCCTTTTTCTCCCTCTCCTCCTTCTCCTCCCTCTCCCTTTCCTCCTTCTCCTTTTTCTCTCTTTCCTCCTTCTCTTCTTCAACTCCTTCCTCATCCCTTGCTACCCTTGAGTTTGAACCCCAAAGAATATTATACATATACTCATCTGGATTTTGAGATATTCTTGTATCTATAATTATTTTTCTCATAATAGGATACCAATAAGATTTGTTGACGATTTCTAAAAGAGTTTTATATTTCATAACTTTGAGAAGTTCATTTTTATTTAATATTTTAAACAAGTCTCTATTTGTGGGTTTAACAATATCAGTATAAGGCCAGTTTTTAATGACAAAATTCCCATGTATATGCTCCAAATCATAAGGTATGTAATACCGAGCACCCTTTTCTTGTAGGTATCCTTGAATACAAAAATTATAATTCTCTTGTAGTCTTCTTCCTGCCATTTATGTATCAGAAATATATGTGAGATTAATATTATGACAGGTAATACCACCCCATCTTCCCACTACCAAATCGGTTTGTATTCCTCGGCTTTCTATCCTTATCTCATTACCTTCCTTCTTTGTCATGCGAACCATCGCTATACTATCATATATTTTTATTTTCTTAAAATCACGTATTTGTTGTTTACTAATTGTACTTCCACATAAATCCTTATCTTCACCAAGTGGATAATATTCTTCTTTACGAGACTGATTTAAATCATGTAGGTCTTCTATGTTTATTGAAAAAGACCAATTATACCCTAAATCAGGCATATCATACCCCCATTTATTAATTCGCATATTAACTAAATGTCCTTCTTTATAAAATTTAATTGTAAGCAGGTAGTTAAATTCAATGAGGAAAGGTGTATGGTCAGTATAACCAGGTGTTGTGGTTGTAAATTTTACTTGTTTCACAAAACGTGCTGTTTTCTTTAAAGATATATATTGTGATAAATCACTGAATCTAATCAAGTCATTCGCATCTGTAGGGTTTGGATAATTGATTAATTTATAAGTATTCTTCATATTAATATTTTTACTTACACTATATTTTTGTCGTTCAGCCTGTGCCTTTGTATAATAATTTGATAAATCAATATCCTGAGAGGATTTTCCAAAGATAGAACCATCTTTTCCAACATAGGTCATTTATATTAGATAAAAAATGATATCATAAAAATTTTCATTATTGTTGAGTTGAAATAATACATATAAACATAATTGGCCACAACATTTAGAATTAATTTCTTGAACTTGGAATGTTTGATAAACACCATTCTGTAAGAATTGTATTACTTCAACAGGTGGTGGCATACCATAACTATCAAAATAATATTTATCCTGACTATTATGAATACAAACCCAATGAGAACCATTCTGTGTGTCTAAATTCATAATAATATTCTTTGTATTCTTATTTATATGTGTTAATTCATCTCTCATACAAATAACCACATTATCAATTTTTAGTGTTTTACAATACTTAGCTAGTTCTATATTTGACGTTGTATTCTTTCCAAATTGTTTAAACCATTTATCTATTTATTTATGAGAAAGATACAATCCATTACCCCGTTTAGTTAGTTTAACACCCGCTTGAGCGATAGAGGAAAGCATATCTCCAACCAACAATCTAGCTTTATCAGGTAGACTTTCAAGTTTTTGAGCAAAATCTACAATTACACCACTTCCACTAATTTGTTTCTCCAACTCCTTGTTATGTCTTTCCAATTCTTTTTGAGCTTTTAGTTGTGCCTTCCTTTCGTTAGCAGTTTTTACCGCTGCTGAAATACCACCAGTCAATGCTCCCGCCGCACTTAAACCAGCAAATAAAGGAATTAGAAACGGGAGAAATCCTCCTCTTGACTCGTCTATTGAATATTTCTTTAACATAGGTTTCGTCATTTTAATTTTAAGTGATCCAACATCATTTAGTGTTTTTACTTGTGTGTGTGTGAGTAAAACATCAATTCTTACAGCTCCTTTTCTTTGAATTGTATTAACATTAATAATACAAGGCTTTTGATTTTGAATACAAGATGTTAATTTATTAAGATTGATTTGATTAACATATACCCCAACCATTTATTTATGAGAAAAAACCTATGTGATATTAATCATAACACCATTATCTGTATTAATCTGTAATTCTGTTTCCTCCAAAAGCAAACAATATGCATTAACCTCTTCACTCTCCCCTCTTTCAATGTATAGAGAAGTATCCACTCGATTAGACTTTATAGTTTCCTTTTGAGAACTCAGGTCAATTGCGTAGATTGTATATAAACCTTTAAATGCAACCATATCCAAAATAGGATCATTATTACCATTACTTTCACACACCTTTTGGTAGGACTTGTAGGCTTCCGCATAATCATTTTTTTCCCAATCAATTTCCAATCTATCTCGCGGATAAAATGTGCCATCAAGAGAAACCCGAAGTTGTTTCACCTTTGCATTATCACTCAGGGCATTATTCTTATTAGTACCGTCCTCTCCATCTGGTTTTTTAAAAATGAGCCAGAGGTATCGTGGCTTTCCTTGAAGAACACCTAAATTCCAAGTGTAGGTAGTGTGTTCCAGTTTAACGTGTTGACATCTTCTTTTAAGGTATGATACATTTAGCGGTTTCTTTGAGTTAAGTCTTCTATTTAACATCTCTTCCGTTTTAAGATTAGGAGTATATTCACTGATATACCAACACAAATCATTAATAACAAATTTATTATTTTCTCCAAAAGCATTTTCATCCCCAAAAAGCAATCTATTTACATTATCATTCCTTTGTAGTTGAAATCTAATTTTAAGCCCATACAAAACTTTATCATAATCACAAAATCCAAATATACCTTTCAGAGGTACTGCTACGGTAAAACTATTCTCAGCTTTTGCGTCATCATTATACATTGACTTCCTTTGACTATAACCAGGGTCTGCGTTTGTACCCGTTGACATATCAGGAATAAAACCCTCAACAGCTCCCTTACCCATTCTATCACTAAACGAATATAGTGTAAATTTCATCATTTCAGATGTAGCAGAGACATAATCAACCGCTTCAACCTCTTGTGTTCCAATATACAGGCGGACACTGTCAAACATTTTCCAGAAGAAATCATTTACGAGTGTAGCATTAGTATTATTCGCAGCCTTAGTGAATTTAAATTTACACAGCAAGAAACTATCAGCTATATTCAAGTAAGTTTGTTGATTATTTATTTCAAAACTTTTTGTTCCGTTTGAATTCCAGTCTGTTCCTGTTATAGCATTTACCTTAAAATAGTCTTCCTTTTTAGTGGAGTTTGAAATGATAATCGTATCATCCAAATCATAGATACTATCAATCGCTTCCATACTTGTATTTATATAGCATTAAAATTGTTGAAACCCTGACCCAAGTATTTTAATGATTTTTTGTCGTTCTTGTGAAGATAGTTGAGTTTTACCTTTTTTTATTTCTTTGATTGCTTGTAATTTATGAGACTCCTTTTGAGCATCTTTTATACTCTTTATAGCACCCGCAACGGAGCCCACGGCAGAAGCAGTTGAACCAATTAGGTCTTTATGTTTAAGGATGGTTGAACCAATACCCATTAGAGTATCAATTATCCCATCTCCTTTATTTCGAAATTGATGACCTACACCTCGTTGTCTCTTAGGTTTATAGTATCCTCTACCCACATACCTTGTATAGTCTGGTGAAAGGAACATGCCCTCCCCTGTAATTATTTTATATTTTCCCAACTCGTGTTTTCTCACAATAACCATTATTTATTTATTGAAAAACTTCACGTAGGTGAATTCTGATGGATATAATTTCATCATTAAAGGATATCATACGATTATCTTGGTCGGTTATCCTAAAATTTACTCTGTATATGGTTTTTCCTGACACAGGTAAATAGACAAGATTTTTTGGTTCCATATTAAATTTATAACCAATCGGGGTTGAGTATGCACTGAATGAAAATATTGTATTTGTTCTTATTCCATCGTTATAAGCACCATCAATCAAATCACAATGAATTAATACTGAATTTATACCGGAGGATATTTGGATAACATTATCACTGTAAAACGTCCCGTTATTTTCAATCTTTTTTGAAGAGAAACCCAATAGCTCTCTAAACGAATTTTCAATCGTGAAATCAACTTTATAATTATTTTTAAGTTTAATAGTTGATTTTGAAGTATGTTTTTGAATATCTATTACAATATTTTTTGGTTCATCACCTTTTTCTTTCATAAGGCGAGAGACTTCTGAAGATATTTGAGAAATCTCGTAAGCTCCAGGTGAAACGGTTATAGTTTTATATCCACTTCCTGGATTATAACTAAACTTGTTGTTTTTCTCTGTGATATTAAAAAGGGTATTGTAAGTTTCCATTGACAACAAAGATGCCTCATATGAGGTAAGGGGGTCAAGTTGTAGTGGGTAAGGGAATGAAGCTGTGTAATCGCTCGTTGTGAAATTAAAACTAAGAATTGTGCTTCTCATCTTATTTAATATCTAATAAAATATCTTTGTATTGACATTTATTAATTATTTTCATGTTCATCAACTGATCTAAAATGGCTGAGGATTCATTAAAACAATTGTTGTTTCCAGCCTTCTTACTACCTAACAACAATAATAGCCTATTAACTAATTGTGATGGGTCATTTGGAAGAAAACTAACACCCGAACCAAGCTTACTTAAAGCATCAATAATATGTTTCTCCTTCTCATTCTTCTTACTTTTACCAGCAACAGAAACTCCATAATCAAGTGCATTTAGCAACTCAATATATACCCTATCTTCCTCTCTTTCCATATCAAGTGGTTCCTCAAAATATTTTGAACCGCTGAATCCGGGGTTTGTTAGAAGAAACATTAATCTTGGAGTTAATTTAACATTTGGTTGAGTAGAACTCAAGAACATCAATTCATCATTAAATATCAATACCTTTTCTTCCACAAGATGAAACACTGCTGGTTCTTCTGTTGGAATGAGACCTGCTCTGGTTTTTGAACCCGCCGAATATTCATTGTTTTGAAGAGCTTCCACAACATAATTAGGGGGTTGATTTACCTCCTCAAGTTTCCGAAATAATCCCTCGTCATCATATTCTAATTCACCAAGTTCTTGTTTTGTTATCTGACTAAAATCTTTGAGCATTTGAAGTTTTTTCGGAGTAAATTCTACCGTGGGTACTGTAGGTGAGTGTTGAGTTTTCAAAAGTGGTTTAAAGAATTTCTCTTGTTTTCTTTCAAAGGCTTCTTCACCAGTTAGTTTCTGTCTCCGTTTCTTCTTTATCTCTTCCTGTTGTTTAACAACTTTTGAAACTAATTGTTGATGTTCCTTAAACTTTCTTTCTCTTTCTTCAGTATTCATTTTCTGTATTTATTTATTGAAAAATATCATTTAGTATCTCATCTTGTTTCACAACAATATATTTATATTTTCCAATCGTGTGTTTCATATAATTTTCAAATTCTTTTTTACTACATAACGTAGAGCAATTATCTCTCCAAAAATTATTTACATCTATTGAATTTAACTTAAATAAAATAAAAGTATTGGCATTGTTTCTTATTGAGCGTCGAGGGAGTTGAAAATATGATTGACTAAGATATATACAATTACAAGAAGAATGTCTCCCTCTTGTATAGTAGCTATCCATTACTGTTTGGTTTCTCTCATTAACACAATCATCAAAGATGACGAGGTTCTTTTTTGATTTATCTAAATCTTGAGGTGAAGGTATATCATCCGTATTATCACTGAGAATACAAGTTATGGGTTTCGATTTTGATTTCTGTGTATCACAAAATAATTGTATTATATCTTCAATATTATAATCATTCAGTTTGTTTTGAAGTTTAAATAAACCGATAATGTCTTCCTTTTTAAGACCTGCATTAAAACCCTGTGAGAGTAGTTGATACTCGGGTTGAAAACTTGACTTTGTAAAAATTATTAAATTATCATAATCTAAAAAATTAGGACCAAGGAGCATCTTTAAAAGTAAACAGGTTTTCCCACATCCGCTTGAACCAACTATTAGACATCTCAATGAATTTGGAATGTTTTTATGGTTATTAAATTTTATCTTATTTTCCCAAACGGGTAAAAAATCATTCATTTATATATTTGGAAAACAAGTCATCCAACTTTTTTTGAGCTATTTTAGAAACTCTATATTTTATCCTGAGTTCTGGTTTAATTTCAAAATAATTCATTATTTTATTTATGTAGTATCTTGTATTAACATTTCCATTAAAATTATTTTGAATAATAAATATCATTAAACCCTTATACATTTCCTCAATACAAAGAGTCTCTTTCCTTGTAAGAAATGGTGTATTATCACCATAATGCTTAACATTCATCTCTCTTATTAATCTTGTAAAGTAATTCATTTTTGGTTCTAATTTAAAAGAGTTATATGTTTTTTTATATTTCTTATTATCATTAATTAGAATATAATCACAGAATAAACATTGTTTATATGAATCCTCATCATTAAGCCCCACTCTATCACAAGCCGGACAATTCTCTAATTTATCATATGGAGAGTCTGGAAATTCTAAATATCCTTCAGAACTTATCATATTTATGTGGTAAATTTTTACTTAAACTAAACGCAAGTTTATTCATTAATAAATACAATGTTTCAAAGCACAAAAGACAAATTTCAATCAATCTCTACTTCGGTGGAAGATATAGAAAAATATGTCAAAGATGTTAAATTGAACAAAGATAAATATGGAAATTTTTGGGTAAAACCAGTTATGGAAAATAACATGAGCCCCTCTATTTCATTTAAAGGAAGAGCTCTAACTATACCTGGAAAGACATCCATTAAAGTAAATCTAACAAAAGTTTCTCCTCTACTCCTGGCAATTTATTCAAAGCTTGAAAAAGTGATTGACCACGATACTTTGAAAAAGAATGATAAGACCATTAATAATTCTAGAGGAGACATTTGTATTTTCTTTAATAATCCAAAGGGTGTAGATCTAAGTAAAATGAATGATGTTAATATTTCTGGTGAAATGTCATTTCGTTCTATGATAGTTAGAGATTATTTAAAGATAACTTTTGATATAAAAATTGTAGAGATTGAATCTGTTAATGAAAGAAAGTATATAGATATTGATGGGAATATTTTTCTTGCTAATTAAATATGAGTCAATACAGCAGTGAAGATTTTACTATTTCATTGAACTCGGACGATAGTGATGATAGTATTTCATTGAACTTGGATGATGGTGATGATAGTATTTCATTGAACACAGATGATAGTTATGATACTAATAGTTTGTGCTCAAATGATAGTTATGAGAGTAGCTTTATTGATGACTCTGAGTATGATTCTGAGTATTCATGTGATAGTTATGACTTAGATGATTCTGAGTGAAAACGTGTTTTAGTTTAAGCACAGTGATATATATAAAACGGAGCTGTAAAGCTCAAAAGTGTTTTATTTTAAGCACAGTGATATATATAAAACACCACGTTTTCTCACGCTATAAATATGGTTTATTGTGATACTTGCGAGAAGGAAGTAAAATATTATAAACAACATATTCTCACCGCAAAACATACATACAACATTTTAAACAAACTTTCCCCTCTTCCACCTGAAACAAAACACTGTTCTACATGTAATAAAAATATCCTCAAGAAAGGCTTCAAAATACATCTTAAAACAAATCTACATTTATCAAATTTTATCACAACTAAAAACTCTGATGGAGCATTCAAAGGACATATTAAAATAAGAGTCTTTAACTTCAAACCTCCTGAACCAGAGTCTATAGTTGATGCTGTAGAAATAGTTAAACCTGCTGTTCAAACGTTGATTGAAAAAACACTAAAGGAAATGAAACCACTTAAATTTTATATGGGAGTAAAATTAGAAATGACAAAGGATGAAGGAGTTATAGATGCACCATACATGAGAACTGAGCCACACTTTATATCTTCATATCAAGATTTTAAAACATCAGGAGTCTATGATGAACTTATTAAACAAGAGCAAGATGTGGATAATTCAATCGTAGGAAGTGGATTCAATATAGGAAAAATTATTTACATAGACATTCATATTCTTAAATCAGATCCTCTAAAAGCTTCTTCTTACATTGATTTACCCAGTGTTATCAAAAATAGAAAAGCAGTTATCAATATCAAAAATAAAGACAATAAATGTTTTCTCTGGTCTATTTTAGCACACTTACATCCTCCACATTTTCATGATGAAAGAGTATCTCATTATAAAAAATATGAGAATACATTAAATACGAAAGATCTAAAGTTTCCGATGACTTTAAATGATATTCCTAAATTTGAAAAGATGAATAATTTATCAGTTAATGTTTATGGTCTAACAGAAACAAACAACATTCAGGTTTTAAAGCTTTCTGACAATTGTAAACAAACTCATATTAATCTTCTATATTTTAATTCAGACGAAAATTCACATTATACATACATCAAAGATATTGCTAAATTAATAAAACCACAAGTCTGTAAGAGAACAAATAAAATATATATTTGTTTGCGTTGTCTTAACTTCTTCAATTCACAAGAAAGATTAGATAAACATTCAAATTATTGTGGCGAACATAAATCAACGGTAATCAATATGCCTAAAGAAGGCTCAAAGATCACATTCAAAGATGAAAATAAAAAGATCAAACATCCATTTGTTATATATGCTGATTTTGAAAGTATTTTAGAAAAAATTGATACTGCTTCTCAAGATCCAAAAGAATCATACACAAATAAATATCAAAAACATACTCCTTGTGGTTTTTGTTATTATATCAAATCATCCGTTGGTGATAAATATAACAAGTTAGAGATGTATAGAGGCTCAAATACCCCAGAGGAGTTTGTGAAACGACTAGAAAAAGACTGTGTTCGATTAACCAAGATAATGAGAGAAACCAATAAACCAATGTCCTTAACAAGTAAAGAAAAAAGGGAATTTATAAAAAACAATGTCTGTCATATTTGTGAGGAGAAAATTGGTAAAGGTCTAAAGGTTAGAGACCATTGTCATCTCACTGGTAAATATAGAGGTCCGGCTCATCAAAGTTGTAATATTAATTATCAACTCCCCTCTTTCATTCCTGTCTTTCTTCATAACAACGCTCATTATGATACACATCTATTTATCAAGGAACTCTCAAAGACTTCTGGAAGTATCTCAGCAATTCCAAACACGGATCAGAAATACATTTCATTCACAAAAACAATTCACACATCTCCTATTACTCATATCAGATTTCTTGATACATTTAAATTCATGGCAAGTCCATTGGTTAACTTGGTTCAAAATCTAAAAGAGTTTCCATGTCTTTCAGAGTATTTTTTAGATAAAGATTTTCTAACACAAAAGGGAATTTACCCCTATGACTATATGGACTCATTTGAGAGATTCAATGAAACACAACTTCCTTCAAAAGAAAATTTCTATAACAAATTAAATAATAGTCATATATCTGATAAAGATTATGTACACGCACAAAATGTTTGGGAAAAATATAACATCAAGAATCTTGGCGAGTATCACGATTTGTATCTCAAAACTGATGTGCTTTTATTGGCCGATGTATTTGAAGCCTTTAGATCTGTTTGTCGCACTGGATATGGATTGGATCCTGCTCACTACTACACAGCACCTGGATTGGCCTGGAGTGCGATGTTGAAAATGACAAAACAAGATTTGGATTTGATAACCGATGTTGATATGCTTTTGATGATTGAAAAGGCAAAAAGAGGTGGAATTTCACAAGTCTGCTCGAGTAGATACGCAAAAGCAAATAACAAATATCTTCCAAATTATGATCCAACGAAAGAGAGTTCTTACTTGATATACTATGACGCGAACAACCTGTATGGCTGGGCAATGTCTCAGGCTCTTCCTTATGGAAAACTTAGATGGGTAAAGGAAAAAGACTACAAAAACGTTTTACAAGATGTATGTATCTCTACACAAAAAGAATTGGATGAAGAAAAAGTTGGTTATTATTTTGAAATTGATTTAAAATATCCAGAGGAACTCCATAACCTACACAAAGATCTCCCATTTGCTTGTGAGAAAGAAAGTCCAAAGAAAGAATGGTTGAGTGATTATCAACGATCGTTTGATATAGGTGAATCAACAGAAAAATTACTTACTACATTATATAACAAGAAAAATTATGTTCTACACCAAAGAAATTTGCGACAATATTTATCAAAAGGTCTAAGAGTAGAGAAGATCCATAGGGTTCTAAAGTTCAATCAAAGTCATTGGTTAAAGGGGTACATTGATTTTAATACACAAAGAAGAACAGAGTCAAAAACAGATTTTGAGAAAGACTTTTATAAATTGATGAATAATGCGGTCTTTGGTAAGACTATGGAGAATGTGAGGAAAAGACAAAATATCAGACTATCAACATCTTGGGAACAAGCATCAAAATTAATTAATAGACCGAGTTTTACTCGAGCTGAGGTCTTTACTGAGAACTTTTGTGCGATCCATTTGATTAAAGAGAGTATTGAAATGAACAAACCTATTTATATTGGAACAACAATTCTTGATTTATCAAAGTCATTAATGTATGATTACTTTTATAATAACTTGAGGAAGAAATATCAAAATGATGTTAATCTACTTTATATGGATACAGATAGTTTTATTTTGAAAATTAATACCAACGATGTTTATTCAGACATGAAAAGAGACATTAATATCTATGACACGAGTAATTACAGTCCAGAGAGTGAGTTGTTCTCTTCTAAAAATAAAAAGGTGATTGGAAAGTTCAAGGATGAATTAGGAGGAAATGTTATGAGTGAATTTGTGGGATTGAGGTCAAAGGCTTATGCTTATAAATACATTGTGAATAACGTTGAAAAGACTGATAAGAAGTTAAAAGGTGTAAAGAAAAATGTTATTAAAGAAACAATAAACTTTAAGGATTATTATAACTGTTTAACAACAAAGAAAGAAGAGTTTAGAAAGATTAATGGAATAAGAAGTTATAAACATCAATTATATTCAGAAGAGATAAATAAGAAAGCATTGGGGGCTTTTGATGATAAGAGGTTTATTTTAGAAAATGGAATTGATAGTCTCCCTTATGGTTATATAAGTATATAAGTGATAAGATATATATATAAGTGATAAGATATATATAAGTGATAAGATATACATAAGTGATAAGATATATATAAGTGATAAGATATATATAAGTGATAAGTTAAAAAGGGGGGGGGGGGGTTGGGGATTTTAACGGGCTACCGCCGCCTTTTTTACTATTATATAAATGATAGAACCAAGTATCAACCAGACTAAAGAGTGGAGGTGTAATCAACCTTGGTATATAAATGGAAAACATAATGAATGTGAAAAATATCAAATAGGTATAATTGAAAAGGCAACTGGTAAAAAAATTCACAAAACAAATAAGAGAATTAATTTAAATACCGGTGAATTGGGTAAAAAAGATGGAAATATTTTTGAGTGGACGGAAAACTTTGATGGTTGTCAGGAAAATATATACTTTAATTTTAAAATGGTATGTGGCACTGGAGGTGCTCAAACAAGAACATTGAGGGAGGTTTACCATTTTATCTTAGCTCAGTTAAAATATCTTAATAAAGAACCAAACTCAAACATATTTTTTGTTAATATATTAGATGGTGAAGAGAGTGGCAAGAGAATTAAATTATTTCCCACGCATAAACAAATATTTGTAGGGTCGTTGTTTGAGTGGGTTATATTCACCAGATGATATTAAGAGTAAAAGGTTAAAAGGTCCATAAGGTCAGAAGGATCACAGGTGTTTAAGTGGTCTAATGAATAAGGATAACATGTCAAAAGGTTAGAAGGTTCGTAAAGAACAGGGTGAGAGAAATAGAGGTCTTTAGGGGCAATGAGGGAGGGAAAGAATTAATATGGAAGTGAATGGGTCAATGTTTGAGTGGGTCAAAGATTAATCTGCCAGATGATATGTAGAAGAAGGATGATAGGTCTATAAGAGAAAACAAATATTTGTAGTGTTTGAGTGGTCTAATGAACAACATTAAGGATAGGTACTACAGACAAAAGGTTCATAAAGATGAGGGTGGGAGAAATAGAGGTGTTTATGATTTTTGAAAAAGACAAGGGGGTAAATGACATTAGATAGGGATTTCCCATGTTAAACGGAGGTGTCCCAGAAGCAACATTATTACACTACTTGTGTGGATGTGTGTATGAATGAGCTGGTGTGTTTTGTTGGTGAGTGGTGAAGGGTATAAAGGGGTGTGTTTGAGTGTTCCACCATGTTTGTTTGGTGCTGTGGATTCTGGATGTGGAGGTGTTGCTGTTGTCGTCTGCGTTCGCACTGGCTGGGGGTGGGGGTATGTACGCATCCAGGTGTAGTTGCTGCATGTGGATGTGTATGTGCCCCTGCTGGCCCACCTTAGCTGACCGTATCGAGGTTGAAGGGCCGAAACGGGATGATGCTGAGGACATCGACTGAGGACCCAGTCAGTGCGGCACACTTGTGACCAGGTGTGTTTTGAACTTATATATATATATATATATATATATATATATAATAATAATCAGTGTGTGTGCGCGTGTGTGTGTGTGTTTGTGTGTGTGTGTGTCTGTGTGTGTGTGTGTGTGTGTCTCATTTATCTCATTTATCTGTTCTTGTATTCTCCATAACTTGAAAACAATGAAACCTAGCAGCCCAAACTTTGCATGCAGACTCCTCGATCTCCAAGGGATTGCATGAATGAAAACGGAGTGTGTTTTTAAGATCATTTACGCTAACAAGTGTTTGTGGTCTAACGGATCTGCAGGGTCTTAAAGGGTCTAAAGGATCTTCAAAGTCTTAAGGGTCTTGAGGGTCTTTGGGGTGTTAAGGGGTATGTGAGGTCTTAAAGGGTATTCAGGATTTTAAGTGCATTTGTAATCTTAAAGGCTTTAGGGGTCTTCAAGTCTTTTTTGTATACTGAATCGAGGCTCGTGAAAGAGCTGACAACCGCGAGGGAAAGACAGTACAGGGGGACCACGAGGGAAAGACAGCACAGGGGCACCACGAGGGAAAGACAGCACAGGGGGACCACGAGGGAAAGACAGCACAGGGGGACCACGAGGGAAAGACAGCACAGGGGGACCACGAGGGAAAGACAGCACAGGGGGACCACGAGGGAAAGACAGCACAGGGGGACCACGAGGGAAAGACAGCACAGGGGGACCACGAGGGAAAGACAGTACAGGGGGACTACGAGGGAAAGACAGTACAGGGGGACCACGAGGGAAAGACAGCACAGGGGGCCCGCGAGGGAAAGACAGCACAGGGGGACCGTGAGGGAAAGACAGTACAGGGGGACCACGAGGGAAAGACAGCACAGGGGGACCACGAGGGAAAGACAGCACAGGGAGACCGCGAGGGAAAGACAGCACAGGGGGACCGTGAGGGAAAGACAGCACACGGGGACCGCGAGGGAAAGACAGCACAGGGGGACCGTGAGGGAAAGACAGTACAGGGGGACCACGAGGGAAAGACAAGACAGGGGGACCGTGAGGGAAAGACAGTACAGGGGGACCACGAGGGAAAGACAGCACAGGGGGACCGCAAGGGAAAGACAGCACAGGGGGACCACGAGGGAAAGACAGCACAGGGGGACCGCGAGGGAAAGACAGCACAGGGGGACCGCGAGGGAAAGACAGCACAGGGGGACCACGAGGGAAAGACAGCACAGGGGGACCGTGAGGGAAAGACAGCACAGGGGGGCCGTGAGGGAAAGACAGCACAGGGGGACCGCGAGGGAAAGACAGCACAGGGGGACCACGAGGAAAAGACAGCACAGGGGGACCACGAGGAAAAGACAGCACAGGGGGACCACGAAGGAAAGACAGCACAGGGGAATCGCGAGGGAAAGACAGTACAGGGGGACCGTGAGGGAAAGACAGCACAGGGGGACCACGAGGGAAAGACAGCACAGGGGGACCACGAGGAAAAGACTGCACAGGGGGACCGCGAGGGAAAGACAGCACAGGGGGATCGCGAGGGAAAGACAGTACAGGGGGACCGTGAGGGAAAGACAGCACAGGGGGACCGCGAGGGAAAGACAGCACAGGGGGACCACGAAGGAAAGACAGTACAGGGGGACCACGAGGGAAAGACAGCACAGGGGGACCACGAGGGAAAGACAGCACAGGAGGACCGCGAGGGAAAGACAGCACAGGGGGACCGCGAGGGAAAGACAGCACAGGGGGACCGTGAGGGAAAGACAGTACAGGGGGACCGCGAGGGAAAGACAGTACAGGGGGGCCACGAGGGAAAGACAGCACAGTCTGAGGGATCTTTGGCGTCCTATGGGTCTTTGGGGTCTTAAGGCTTTAAGGGTCTTTGGTGCCAAAAGGTCTTTGCAGTATTCTGGGTTTTAAAGGGTCTTTAGGGTGTTCATGGTCTTCAAGGGTCTTCAGGGTCTTGATGGTGTTATGGGTCTTTGGGTCTTATGGGGTCTCATCTCCCAAGCATGTAAAAAGTCTTTTCTCAAGCATATAGAAAAGCTTCTCTCAAGTATGTAAAACGTCTTCTCTCAAGCATGCAATCTAATCTCTCAAGCATGTAAAAAGGGGTATTCTGGTCTTCAGGGTCTTTAAATGCTGAGGTGGTGGAGGAAAATACTCTTAAGACAATCCTCCGGCCAGACTTGGTCTGTATGCCAAATCTAGTGGCTGTCAGCCCAGCAGTCTTTGCAAAAAACGCAAACAGAAAGACAGACATCCAATTAATTTAATTTATTAGACGAGAGGGCACCTGTGGGAAACCCATGGGCAAAGACGTATATGATATTTGGACATCTTGAGTTACATGCTGCAATAAGAGTGTTTAGAAAATTTCTAAAAACCTCACTCTCCCCTCCGCCACCCCTCACTCCTCTCCTTTCCCCACCAATCACTCCTCTCCTTTCCCCACCAATCACAACTCGCAAACCTTCACTCCTCTCTGTTGACTTTCCTTTCACGAACAGAAAAATCCCTCGCTCCTCTCTACCCCTCACTCTCCTCTCTACTCCTCACTCTCCTCTCTTCCCCTCACTCTCCTCACTCTCCTCTCTACCCCTCACTCTCCTCTTTCCCCTCACTCCTCTCCCAACCTCACACCTCTCCACCCCTTACTCCTCTCTTCACTCTCCTATCCCCCCTCACTGCTTCCTCTCTACCCCCCTCACTCCTCTCTTTACCCCACTCCTCTCCTTTTCCTCACTCCTCTCTCCTCACTCACCTCTCCCTCTTCTTCCCTCACTCATCTCCCCATTCCTCTCCCTCATTACTCTCCTTCCCTCCGCTCTCCTTCTCCTCCTTGCTCCTCACTACCCCTCACTCTCCTCTCCTTCTCCAACTCTCTCCCTCGCTCTACTCTCCCACAATCTCTCCTCTCTCCCCTCACTCCTCCACTCACTCCTCACCTCAACATTTCCCCTCTCCCTTTGCCCGTCCCAAACCCTCCTCCTCCCTGTTCCCCTCGCCCTCCCCAATTCTCCACTTATCCTTCCTCCGCCTCCCCATTCTCCCCCTCCATCCCTCCACTACCTTCCCCTCTTATCCCCTTCCCTCCCCCTCTCCTTACCTCCTCCCTACCCCTCACCTGCCCCTTCTCTCTCCCTCCCCTTCCTTCCATTCCTCCCCCTCCCTTTGTGCTCTACTCCATTCTCCCTTTCCCCATCACCTTCCCTCCCCTGCCATATCCTCCTCTCTCCCCCACCCCACCTCTCTTCATATACCTAGCATAATCCAACACCGCGTTGCCCACCAACGCCGGGTACTTTTGCTAGTTATGAATAATGAGGGTCTCATCTCAGAACCTTACAGATGTCTGAAGCGACACCACTTGAGGACCATTGCGTTCATTAAACCTCTCGCTTAACACTTTTTATCGTTTAGAGTTGCTGCTTGAACTTCAATGAATGTTTACACGAAATCAAATGGAAAGTCAATTTATTATATGACCGCATACTGTTTAAAAAGGCCTTCCACTCTCATTTTTCGTTCACACAAATTGATTCTGCACGCTGCTTTCTTTTTTTCCCCTTCTCTATCAAAAGGATTGCACATCTCTGTGTGAAAATCCATTAAATCAACGCTTGGTTGCTTATTGTGGATGAATATCTATTCATGCTATCGCTAAAGGGGAAAATGCTATAATGCTGGTGTTCATCGATTCGCTCTTTTGGAGGGGCCTGGGGAGTGAGGAGCCTTTATTGGCTTTCCATGACAACTGTCAAGACTATTCTATGTTATGCCATTTGTTTCACATTTACTCTGCATATCTTTACGTTGTCTGTCTTTACTCAAGGTCGATGTCCATGCTGCGTAGCGATGTTCAGCCCAGCCATCTGAATTGCCGATATCATTTGCGTGCCTTAGAAGAGACCTTGACGCAAATGAAGGATGTTTATGAGAAAATGCAGGTCTCTTTTAGGGATGGGAGAAAAATATTCACATGCTGAAGAACTCATAAGAATTATATTTTGTGGACAAAATCTAGGCTCGTGGAAAAGCGAGAAGAGAGAGGGTAAATGGCAATGTACTGAGTGTGTCAACAGTTGGACACAACAATCAAGAGTGTGAATTAACACCAAGATGTCTCCCGGACCACGTGACCCATGACGTCACAATTATAATTTAAAAATTCTTCAGGTAGAGTTGCACCTATGGTGAAAATTTCCTGTCAATCGGACCAACGGTTGCAGAGAAAATCATATTTATTCTGTGCGGACAAACAGACAAACAATAAATATGTCGTGCATACCACGATACTTGTGAAATCCCTAAACTAAGTTGTTGGCCTATGTTGACCTCAAAAATAATTGGTGGTTGAATTCAGTGACCAGATATGCAAATCCTCTCAAAATTTC
Source organism: Myxine glutinosa (assembly GCF_964187855.1). NCBI lineage: Eukaryota > Metazoa > Chordata > Myxini > Myxiniformes > Myxinidae > Myxine > Myxine glutinosa. The sequence continues at coordinate 190,185,002 of NC_136264.1, read as the reverse complement.
AAGTCAATTGGATGAAAATTGAGGATTTTAGAAATTTGGCCTCTGTTGACTTTTTGGCCTATGTTGACCTTTTGGCCTATGTTGACCTCAAAAATACTTGGTGGTTGAATTCAGTGAACAGATATGCAAGTCCTCTTCAAATTTCAAGGCAATCGGATGAACATTGATGATTTTAGAAATTTGGCCTATGTTGACCTTTTGGCCTATGTTGACCTCAAAAATACTTGGTGGTTGAATTCAGTGACCAGATATGCAAATCCTCTTCAAATTTATAGTCAATCGGATGAACATTGAGGATTTTAGAAATTCGACAAAGTTGATGACTTTGGCCAATCTTTGGCCAAGATCGGCTTAAAATTGTGACCTGTACATGATTGACAGACAGACAAACAGACAGAACTATAACAGACAGTATAACGCACAAGACCAACCAATATACTTGAAAAAATCCTGGATTTTCGCAAGTAACAAACAGATAGACAGATAAACGGACTCGAATGCAATACCCTCTCCTCTGCTCCTCTACAAGACAAGTAGAGGTACATTGAAAGTACACCGCCCCCATGCCAAATAAATAAATATCATATCCTCCAGCGTGCGACATTGCCAGGGCACCTTCGGTGCCAGGCAATGCCGCCGTGCAGCACATGGAAATGGAATTTGGAGCGAGCGGAGTACAATAATTGATTAATTGATTAATTGAATAATGAATATAAATAAACAATAATCGTAAAATAATTAATTTATTAATCAATTGACTAATAGCATACCTAAACCACCACAGTTTTATCCGAATCTGTAACCTTTTGAAAATTAATTAATTAGGTAATTATTAGAAAATTAAATAAATCAATCGATAACTTGATTAATCAACAAATCAAAAATACCCTTTAATGGCCAAATCACTTGGTCACTGCGTGTCCAAATCTCAGCAAGGCAAGTGCAGTGGGTGCAAGTTCATAAAGGAGGTGGGTAGAAGATAGACGACTGACCTGTCTGTGATGTGAGTGTAACAGCTCCAGAGACTCAGCTTCATCGTGGGAGAGTCCAATGATTTTGAGGCCTATGGTGTCCATGGCATCGAGAAGTGCAAGTGTGAGTCGCAGCGTCAGACCAAAGGAGTGAGCTGGCCTTTGTTGTGGTGCAGATGAAGGCCTTGTAACCTGATGAAAGCCAAGGAAAATTCAAATTTTCTAAGGAAAGACCTTGCATGACAGAGGATGCCAGGTTTGCAACTTGCTTTGCACGTCAAATTAGACATACCAGCAACGGTACCCGCCCTATGGGTGGGGCTTCAATTGTGAAGCCCAAATGAAAAGGCAAAATATCAGAAATTGAAGGCTTTTTTTATTTTAATCGATCCATATAAACATCCGTTGAATCATATCACACACAAATCATCAAAATCTAAACAGTACATGGCGCCCATTTTGAAAAAAGATTGAATTCTGCAAAACGGAAGCGGCCGCTACACGTCTTTCTTAGTCGCACGTTTATGTGTGAAGAGTGCGCGCCGAATCTGCAACACGGAAGCGGCCGCTACACCTGTTTCTCAGTCGTTTTGCACACGCTGCCGTGTTACTTCGGAGCCGCACATTTATATAGGAAGAGTTCGTCAGGAGTCGATCTACTCTCTCCTGGTACGTAGAATTTCTACAAAAGCCACATCACTGTTCATGTCGGTAAATATTATTCCATCGTTTTTGGAAAAACTGGAAAATTGGGAAAACAATATAGCCTATTTTACTCCAGGGAGTCCTAGGATTACCCACCCAAAATTTCGTCGCGATCTGTTGAGCCATTTTTGCGGTACCTGGGAACAGATGGACAAACATTTAGTGAATTATAGTAAGCTGATCTTAAAATTACAGAACATTCCAAAGAACATCTGGAATGGTCCGAGGGTGGTAAAGAACCCATAAGGAAGATCATTCTCTCCAGTGGAAATGTCACCGGTGATCATGGATATGTATAAACAGCTGCTACATCAACTCTTTTAATGATCGCAGTGCCAGCAACAAGGCCAGGCCTCAGTCCGTTACCAAAGCAATAAGCAATGAAGTGCGCCATTAACGCTTGGGCCTTGCATTCCCAACAGTGCCGTCGTAATCAATGCTCTGAAATTCAATCGCATTAAGGGTGAAGCGACGGCGCACACGACTGCCCCACACAACTGTCACGTTGTGCTGATTGTGCTGCCATGTCGCTTAATGCTCAAGCAGCGAAATGTGTTTGCGGAATGAATGGCGAGGGGCCTTCGTGCCTTGAGCTGCAATGCGCCGTCGTTCCATCAGCATCCCTACTTGCAGCCATACCCTGATGCTTTTGCAAATTCTCTAATCATCTTGTAATTTGTGTTTGTTGCTTTCTGTTTGTTCGTAAAGATAAAGCTTGCTGGATTAACTCGCGAAGCGGATGAGCGACTCGGCAATCCAAATGTTCAGACTCGTTCAACCGAGCTTGGCAATTTGGTAAGTATAACGTCTCAGTTGGGAATATGAAAATATAGCTCAAAGCTATGCTGGTCTCCCAGCTCTCATGGATGCAGCACTAGCTCCTGGGTGCATCATTTCCCATGCTGCAGCAATGCCACTTATGCAGTGCTCCCCATAAATTATGACAGAAACGTGGCCTTTGGGGAGCATACCAACACAAAGGCCTCTCTTTTCAAAAGGTGAGAAAAGATAAAAGAAGAAAATAAGGTGAAAGAAAAAAAATCTTCCTTGTCGCCAGTGGTCTTATCTCAGTTCATTATTGTTGATTCAGACCTGGTCACTCCACCCTGGACATGCTGATTCTGCTCTCACAACAATGGAAGGAGGGCCTCAATCAAACATGAGATTAAGGCTGTCTCTATGGACATATCTCAAGCATTTCACAAACAGTCTGGTATCCTGGCTTGCTGTCCAAAATCTCTGCCTATGGCATCTAAGGCCACCACTACTCATGGGTAACTGACTCATAGTCAGCATATTACTCTCAACAGAATCCTTTCATCTCCTCTACCTGTTGAGGCTGGAGTGCCACACAGCAGTGTCGTGGACCGAGACCTGATCCTCTTCTTCATCAACGAGCTTTACAATCCTCTGGAAAATCCTGTTGATTTCTTTGCAGATGACTCCACCCTCTACCATGACCTCCCTCATCCTTCAGATAGGCAACAGCAGTCTTTTCCCTCTCATCACACCTTGATAGAATCACAAACGGGTCAAACACTTGGAATATGCCTCTTAACCCCCATAAAAATCTTACATTCTCACACTGTCTCCAAAACATCCATCTGGAAAACCATTCCATCTACTTCTTTGACAAACCTCTTGAAGAAGATCAGTCACTCAAATTTTTGTTCCGTCATCAGTAGTGATCTTCCTTTGGCAACCCATCTTACTACAATGCACCAAATGTCCGACCGTCTGTCTGTCCATTCGAAGGTACCGCAAAAACGGCTGAACCGATCGCAACGATATTTTGGGTGGGTAATCCTAGGACCCTCTGGAGTAAAATAGGCTATATTATTTTTTGAATTTTTCCAAATTTCCAATTTTCCAGTTTTTCCAAACACGATGGAATAATATTTACCGATATGAACAGTGATTTGGCTTTTATTGAAATTCTACAAATACTGTTTAGCTTTTGATGATTTGCGTGTGACATGAGTTAACGGATGTTTATATAAATCGTTTCAAATAAAAAAAGCCTTCAATTTCTGATATTTTGCATTTTCATTTGGGCCTCACAATTGAAGCCCCGCCCATAGGGCGGGTACCGTTGCTAGTTCTACTAAATACAGGAGCGTGAGACACCGTGGAGGTGCAGTACATCAAACTGGTCTGCTACTGTTCTGGGCAAAAGGATAAAATATGAGTGGGTATGGACAAACCCAACTTGCATTAGCTCAGCTAGGATTCCACTAAACTATATGTTGGGAATGATTGGAATTCCACATACAGTGTATTGGGTTCAGTAGACCCTGTCTCAAGGCAATGTTGAGATTCACATCTTTTTCAAGTGTGTAATTCTATAATTAATTTATACACGATTGTGCAAATTAATATTTTGTACTTTAGATGTCCTGTTTGATATTCTCACATGAGCAGTAATCATTATGTTGTCGCCCTCGTTAGTTCACCTCATCTCGTGTCTTCTGTTGTAGTTGTTGTACAAATCAACTTTTTGGGTCTCAGTGTGAAAACCAAAATCTTCGTTTCTTTTCCCCTGAGCTAAACTCTCCTTAACGAAGACCTTAAGCCAGCGTGGATTGAGCTGTCGTATCAGATATTGTGGCCTAACCTACTGACTCTATGCCACCTTTCTGGCCAAATGATACCATGTTAGGCACCAGAATGGATGCTACGAGGTAGCAGAAGATGTAATTAGATGCTCAGCAGAATGGAAGAGAAGACAATTGCACTTTGTGCGATGATCACTTGTAGTTTACGAGGGTCAGTTGAGGTTAAACGGTTCTTTTCATTAGAGATAAATGTTAGAGAAAGGCTAAAGTGGCAACATCTGTCAACTACTGTGTGAAATGTCGCCATATCTACACAAATAACTCTGGGTGTTTTTCAAGATGGCGGCAAACCACTGCACCATTTGCTTCATTTCAGATGGCATTGTGTAATGAAGTGTCGACGTGAATGAAATTGGCAACTGAGCTGAACTGTACATAGGAATAACCGTATAGTTTGGAGAGATGTCTAACTGTGCAAGTACATTTTTCGATTAGATATAGCTTTCTTATATCTTATAATTATAATTAGATATGAAGGGCCTTTCACTTACTCACCACAGGCAGGTTGGTGGTCTTTCTGTCTTCTACAGACTCCTCTCTGACCTAGCTCCCCCAGCTCTATCTGTTCTCTGTCCCCCAAATATTCCTACAGGTCGCACAAGATCTGCCTGCAACCCTCTTCTGGTGAAACTGCCAAAATCAAGACCCTCTGCTCACCTTCACTCTTTCATTCCTCTTTTCTCCCGCCTCTGGAACAAACTCCCTCACTCTCTTCAATCCCACTCCTCCCTCCAGGTCTTTAAAACAGCTGTTCACCACCATCTCTTATCTTCCCCCATCCAAAACCTTGATCTTTTCTACCCCCGCTAATTTCACCCCAGATCAGCCGCGAGAACAAATGAAAATGTGATTGCTCGTACTGTACTCTACTTCCTGACAACGTACGTATAGTCAGGTTCACTATGTTTTTCCGTTCAAAATTTTTGGAGATTCGCAAAAACTATACATTTTTGGAATATTCAGAGCCTGAGGAATCCAAAAATTAATGTTGGCATTTGCGTAGACATCTTTGTGAAAATGACACCCAGGACAGTGATGAAGATTTCCTGAACATATTCCTGAAGAAAAGCATATTCCTGAACGGTATAGACCTAGTAGCTCCTGTGTATAGGACTTATAGTTCAATCTGATACTAACAAGGCTGCTTTCTTGCTTTATAAACCCATACCTATAACTTCAAAGGACTTGCAATATCATGTATTATGTAATACAGTTATATCACAAATATAAAGACAATGGTTTTCAATTACCTTTGTTTGTTGTTTTTCTATAATCCTGAGCACTATTTTGAGGCCTTTATTGGATTCCTTGACCCAGAAAACATAGGATTAGCATATTTAATTAAGTCTCTAGGTTGACTAGAAGCCGAGATCGCGCAAAATATGTATTTTATGGCGGCCATTTTCAAAATCCAAAATGGCGGCCATGCAGGTGTCTGTGCAAATGCCAACATTGATTTTCGGATTCTCCATGCTCTGAAGATTCCAAAAATGTACAGGTTTCCTAATCCCAAAATTTTGAACGAAATTATATTTGTTAACATAGTGAACCTGACTAGTATTGACGTGCCAGGTGTGCATGAGTTCAATTCATTTTTTCACATTTCAATGGCGGACAGACAGTATTCTGGGCCCCACAAGCAAAAGGATCACATTTCACATGCAGTGTTTTATAGCCACCATTATAACACGTATTGTCTTAAAATTGCGTTATAAGTTAATACTGCATTTCCACTTCCTGGTGCAATGGCTTCCTCCCTCCTTCCTGTCTTCCGTCCTTCGTACCATGTAAATGTTGCTTAATGAGAATGAATATTAACGTTTTGCTGCACGATTCGGCAGTCCAGTATTATTTGGAATTATTTTCTGATTCACACGCTTGATCAAACTTTGGACGATCAATTTAATAACTGTATGAAAGTATGACATCAAGACGTACTTGGCCAGGAAGTAGGAGTCAATGACCAATCAATTTACTTACTGTATGAACATATGACGCCAATACGGACTTGGCCAGGAAGTAGGAGTCAATGACCAATCAATTTACTTACTGTATGAACATATGACGTAAAGACGTACTTTGCCAGGAAGTAGGAGTCAACGACCAATCAATTTACCTACTGTATGAACATATGACGTCAAGACGTACTTGGCTAGGAAGTAGGAGTCAATGACCAATCAATTTACTTACTGTATGAACATATGACGTAAAGACGTACTTGGCTAGGAAGTAGGAGTCAACGACCAATCAATTTACTTACTGTATGAACATATGACGTAAAGACGTACTTGGCTAGGAAGTAGGAGTCAATGACCAATCAATTTACCTACTGTATGAACATATGACGTCAAGACGTACTTGGCTAGGAAGTAGGAGTCAACGACCAATCAATTTACTTACTGTATGAACATATGACGTCAAGACGTACTTGGCCAGGAAGTAGGAGTCAACGACCAATCAATTTACCTACTGTATGAACATATGACGTCAAGACGTACTTGGCTAGGAAGTAGGAGTCAACGACCAATCAATTTACCTACTGTATGAACATATGACGTCAAGACGTACTTTGCCAGGAAGTAGGAGTCAACGACCAATCAATTTACCTACTGTATGAACATATGACGTCAAGACGTACTTTGCCAGGAAGTAGGAGTCAACGACCAATCAATTTACTTACTGTATGAACATATGACGTCAAGACGTACTTGGCTAGGAAGTAGGAGTCAACGACCAATCAATTTACTTACTGTATGAACATATGACGTCAAGACGTACTTGGCTAGGAAGTAGGAGTCAACGACCAATCAATTTACTTACTGTATGAACTGTGTTCGGGATGGAATCCATTCATAACCTGGACTCCCTGTACGCATTTTATATAAAACTTGCTTTTCACACGACCAGACAAGTATGAACTGTTTCATTTTATATCCTCAATAACGTATTGAATGAGCACACAATAACTCGTCATTCATTTAAAATAGCGGATGCTTTGCCGTTTGGTACGGTACACCATTCAATAGAGAGGGATTTTAAATTCATCGATTCACAGTCACTCAATAACATCAATCCATCAATCATGAGCATGGCGCCAATCCGGTATCCACTTCATATGTTCGCAATGCACGATGACGTCATTATTTATTCCTTTATAATCGGAATTGGTAGCATAATCGGCAGTTTTGTTTTTTCTAATCGGTAATCGGTTATAGTGAAAATTTCTAATCAGCTCAGCACTAGCCATGACTGTCTGTTGAATAAACAAGAAGGAAGGAAGAACAAGGAACTCTTAAAATATCACTATTCCATGAAAGACGAGTATTTTTCTTCCTTGCTCATGGTAAACACATCCTTTAGTATATTTAAAACTCTTCATGAGGTTCCTATTAATATCCTTTTGTCTCATTTGCATCCTTATGGTGTGGTTGCAAACCCCTTTTACTTTATTCCAGGTGGTATTATTAAAACGAGTAGTGGTGAAAGGACATTCTTGTGACATGAAGATATTTTTCATCTACAGATGTTACAGAATTCAATTTAAAAATTCTTGTATCTAGATCCGGATCTGGATTTTCACCAAAATCGAATCAATTGGTTCTTGTCACACACCCAACCGATCCACCACGTTTCATCAGAATCCATCCATAAATTGTTGAGATATCCTGCTCACAGACAGACAGACAGACAGGGGTAGAAACACAACCACCGTCCACCAACGGTGGCGAAGGTAATATCTACGTACAGTTTTTTTTATTTGTTTTGGCTTATGCCACTTTAGTAATACAAACGGACCTGCAACCATCCAAGTTCCCTCACAAGAGACTTCAACAGTGGGAAGAGGCCATCAATGGTGAGCTTGCATTGCCAACCTAAGGTTGTTTGTGTGTGCTCTATTTTTTTTAATGCTGAGAGTCATGCAAAGAAGCACTATGTCCCATTTTTAGTCTTTGGGATGAGTCAGCTTGGGTTCAAACCTCCGACCTCCCAGACTCAGAGTGCAGACGGTCTAACAATTACGTCACCAAGTCTCTTAAAAGTATGGCAGTGATTTTGAAGTTTATAGATCTGCAGTACTTCATAAGCAAGCAGATTTTTAAAACAAATAACGGAATTAAGAGCAACTAAAATAAATTACAATTTATCGGGGATGCCTCTTCATGGTGGTTGTAACCCCCAATGCAAGTCAGGGGCCAAATCTTCCCCATTCTTACCTGCTGCTTGGATTCGTCAGTGCAGAGCGGTCACGGTCAGAGTCCCCATGGACCGGCCCATTCCCTTGTGTCTGTCTCCTCTCACTCTAACTCTGTCATGGCCTTGACTTCGTGAAGGCAAGGGGGTTTGGGGGGGTACACCACCCTGGATGTGGGGGATTTCTGGGTTGCTCCTGCGAAATCGATTGGCTGCCTATGTGCTGCCGGCTTGTTTAAGAGAACTATCTGGGGCTATACAACAACAACAACAACAACAACAACAAAAACAAATATATAAAGGTGACAAAACCAATGAATCCCCAGTGGACACAATATTCATTTTTCACAGAAATTTAAAGTGTGAAGAAATTCACCAGGTTTGCTTGTCAAGAGATTAGCGTGAACAGGTCACCTTGAGTGATCTGATGGATTTCTCGGTGCAGTTCCAGGCAAGAACTACGTTTCAGCAGCAGAGGAAGCAAAAAAATGCTGCAGTGAAGCGTCGACGCAAGGGCAATGCAAGGGGCACACACAGGGCATGAGCTAAGACCTTGAGCTTCAGGCTTCGGGAAATGTGATTTGGGATAAGAAGTTATTCAGCGCTTCAAAGCGACCTCGATCCTGCTTTTCACGGATCGCTTGAAATCCATCCATGGAAGGTGGTAAAATCGTACCGTGTCCAGAAATTCGTCTGCGTTTTACGCTCAAGTCCCAGTTGAACTTCCTCAACAGAATACTTAGCTCGGTTGAGATAAGTTTTGGAGGCAACCAACTGGAAACTGAGCTTGAAAATCGCTTTGGTACAGCGAAGCAAAGATAATGCTGTGAAAACCACAGTAAAAACCTTCCGATGCCACTACTCCGTAAGTACATTAGACACTTGTACAGTTGTGTTATTGAGTGACAGATTGGCAGAATAAAAAAGGATTTTTCTTCGTTGCATAAATTGGTACGGAGAGAAAGCCATGAAGGACTAGCCAGGCTTATTGTGATGTACTGCTCTTCAATAAGGTCAAACATACCCTTGCTTTCCCTCTCCTAAAGGTTTGCAAGGCAGTGCTGGAGCTATTTTTGCATTTTCTAATTAGATTCTATGCTGAACATATTATCTTTCTCCGTTGTTGCAAGAATGGCAGAATTCCCTATGCACGACTTCATCTAAATATAATGGTACCAAGGATTTGGTATGCTCTTCATATAATACTTGCTCTTTATATAATATCACCAAGGATTTGCTCTTTATATAATATCACGGTGTTGTATCTTTCCTTCATAACTTCACTTCTGCCATGCTCTTCCCAACAGACTTTCAAGCTCTCCACTCATTGGCACCTTTTGAGCAATCCTAAATTCGCCCACACTGTTTTGAATCCCTTGAGACCTTGGATCCCTTCTCATTTGTCAGTATTTTCATGACCACTGTTCCTATTACTCATTGTCTTTAGCTCAACACATGCTTTTTCCAAATTTAAAAAGCCATCTTCTGCTTGGATGATAACTCAGAGACCACAATGATTATTGCAGGCAAGAAAATCAATGTTGGTATAAAGACTACCTTTGTATAGCTCTGTGTAGTGTGAAGTAAGTGGAGAAATTCTTATCAACCCCCGGGGTGAGTTCAAAAGAGTGTTATTTTGTGCTCTTCCTTGAAGATGGAAGCACCTATTCCCACCTGTGTTATTTTACCTACATATTAAACCAGCGCTCTCTATTGTACCAAAGGAGTGTCTAACACTTTATATAAAATGTGGGAAAACATCAGGTGCAATAATTATTGAAAGATTCCTCCTTCAGAGTGACTGCAGGTTTGGAAGATTGTGCTCTAATTAATCTGCCCCTCTGCAAGAGATTCAGTGGTTATGTTGGGTTTACCTTTGGACTCTGGTTGGACCCTGAATATTTTGAAGGTTGTTTATCTCAAATCAATTCCTCACATAAGACAAGACTGGCAAGGTGTGCTGCCATCACCCTCACTGTAGTAGAGCATGCACTGTATAAACGCAGGTACACAGTACTGCGATCACACATTTATCATTGTATAAAATCGCTGTTTCACGCAACTTTTGAAAGCACATGCTGCGCATTGTGTTATGAAGAAAAATACGCACATACATGATGTTGGGACAATGTATTTCAGGTTTGGGTGTACTGTTCCATCATCTATAAAGGTAAAGTTGAAATAACAACACCACACCACAATATATGTATGTGTTTATATGTGTGTGTATATATATATATTGTTACGGATACGGGGGACGGCTCTCCCGTTAGCAAGGGGTGATTAGCCCCTTGTCCTGTTAAGCTGGCCGTCTCCCCGTTCCTGGCACTTGTAACGCTATCCCGCGGGATGGAACGGATCAGGGTTATGGGCCCAGGGTCTATCCCGAATACCTTTATCCGTCCCTCCGCAGACTAGGGAGACAAGTACCGCTCGAACCCCGGTTTGGATGGTCTAGTTAGTTGCCGAGCGGTTTTTAGCAACCCGACGTTCGAGCCATTAGCCTTCACTAAACCCGATCCTGAACGTTGGCCAAATCGCGCCACGTACACTCAATATGGAAACCTCTAAAGTGACCGAAAGAGCATGAAGAAGTAAAGACAAAGTAGGGAATAACAAGATTTATTACTATTTATACACACTAAGCAGAAAGGAAAAGAAAGATGATTTATAAGGCAATTGAAGGAGCAGGAGACATAGGGCAATGATTAGCTTATATATATGGCAGTCTTAATTAATACCCTAAGACAACATGAAAGACGGACAAACGGGCACACTTAAATGGGGAAATGATGGCAGGAATCACTGGAGGGAGGAGAAGGTCCAAACCGATGGCAGGGCAGGAAGGTCCGGGCAATTCCACACCGTCGAGGTCCACGTTCCGTGCTCGAAGCGAACAGCAGCTGGCAGCTCCGCGTCTCCACAACCGGCAATAGGGCCTAGAGGGTCTCGGCGTATGGCTGCAGTATCAGCACCCCCTCACGTCTCGTTCTCGCTTGGCTGCTTTAGCTGGATCGCGCATCTGCCGCACCTCTCTCTCAATCTTCTCCGGACCTCAATCTTCTCCAAAAAGCTCATCTCCTTGGGGAGCGTCGCGCTGCGGGTTATATAGGCCCCGCCCTTCAACCTTTGCGAACCTCCCCCAAGTGTTCTCTCTCCGCCCTCTCAAGCCAAACCCCTCGTTCTGGGTTGGATGAGCGGGGCCGACTTACTCCTCCCCTCTATGACGAGGTGGAGACCCGCCTTTCTTCTTCATCGTTACCTCGTGCGTAATGGAGTCAAATGCAGCAAAGTGGACGGGAGATGAAAATGCAGCAAAGTGCCTAAAGAGTCAATTGCAGCAAACCTGGCAAACCTGGCACTTGGAAGCTGCCATGGGGCGTCGGAGGGGCCTACTCTTATTTAATTCGGTGCAATGAAGTCAAACGATTGGGAAACACATCCTTAGCCTACATAGAATAAGGGACTAACTATTTAAAAGGATATATGGTGTCCTGTGTGTAGGTTTATGGAATTAACTAAGAGGACGAGCTTCGACCTTTCTTTACATTACGGAGAGTGAGTTACACACAACAAAACCATAATTCTCACATTCGTTACACTTTCTCAAATTCGTTACACTTCTCAAATTCGTTACACTTCTCAAATTCGTTACACTGCACCCTCCTTCCTTCAGGCCCGTGCTCGGGCCTATAAAACTTTACTTTTAGTGTGACACGTAGGTGTAATTCCCTCTCCAATTAACCTGACCCTGTGTGACAATTTTAAAACACAAATAAATATGTCCCCCTGCTGCATTGCACCCTGCCTAACAGATTTGCGCCCACAGGATAACCGAATTACGGAATTGTTTTCAAGCTATACATTTACGGTGGGGAGCTTTATTTACAGTGATGTTATTTCTTATTTTCAACGCAACCCAGGACCTGTTTTTTTTTTTTTTTCAGGGAAACAAAGAGAAGGAAATTCCTGTTGGGAGGGAGGAGACAGCACGCATTGCATCGATGCACCAGTACCAATAACACCAAAGCACCCAAAAGCACCAACCAGTGCACAGTCATTACTGTTTGTAATAAACACACAAAAAAAACAACTGGTGGTGGTCTTCTCCTTCTCTGCTGGGCCGATGTTCTTCCCGATGTCTTCTTGCTTCATGCGGCCTACTTGGAAATATAAAAAGCACAAACCGTGTCCATTTTTATTTAGGGCCACAGGGGCCAACTAAGGGTGGTCCACCTGTTTGGCATAGGTGCCACCTTACCGAGGTCTGCAAGCAAGACTCCCTGGCCATTATGGCCGGTCTCCAACAGAGGTGCCCTGCCCTAGAACCTGGGGTCCATCAAGTGGTACTTGGCCACTGAACAGCGGTCCATAAAGTGGTACATCAATGCAATGCATGCGGGTTGCGAGGGTCCTGGCACACAAGACGACTTCCGCACGCTCCCCTCAACGCCCAGTGGCGCACAGTCCTCGGGTGGGAGACAAAGGGGGGAAAAGACAGGTGAGCGAGGGGTAAGGTCACAAGGGTACACATCAAACAAGGCAATGCAAGGCGAAGTGCGTACGGAGAGCGAAGTGAGAAAAGCTCGTCCCTACCGTACGTCACCCCCCTGTCACCTACTCTACCCTTGCCCTTACCCCATATTTACAACAATCTACACATTTACAAATTCGTCACTACTGTCACGTCTTCCCCATATTTCCCCTATACCAAATTCGTCTTCACAATCCCACTAATCAAAATTTGCCATCACCCAATTCATCATCAATCCTCATAAGGAGGAAGAGATGGAACAACAGCACAATGTCACACCCACGTCATGATGCGTCTCACATCCCAGACATTTGCACAATAAAAATAATTTAAAAAAACAACCATGGCATGGTGTGGAGTACCATCGTTACCTCAGGTGAGTGGATGTAGATGGTGCAAGGAGATTTCAAACCTAACTATCTTCTAAATGACATTAACACACTTTACACTACCCGGGGTCTTTCCCTGCCAAACCATTGGCCATCTTACGCTATGTGGTTTTAAGAACCAAATTCCCATTGACCAAACTGTGGTGCTTCCTCAATTTGGGGTCTCACTCCCCCGATGCAACTCCCTGTGCCCTTGCACAATTTCAGGACTGGGGCGTGTAGCTCTCCCAGCAGGTCTACCCACCTGCACACCTCCACCACTGTAGTTGCCACCCGCGCTTACCTAGCTCCTCACCCTAACCTATCTAACTGGGGAAGGCCCCTCCTGGCTCTGTCACCCACTCGGTGCCCTCTGGCACTGGGCTACCCGGGTCCATCCTCCGGATCCTCGGGCCCCATCCACAACAACTCTACCGGCTCCCAGAGCCCACCTGCGGCCTCACCTGGCTGACATCCTGACAGTGGCGGAGTGTCAACCAACTACACACACTAACAGGCTACACGCCCAGCCATTTCCACAACACTAATGCACCCATCCAAATACCATTCTTCCACCACGCACCACAGATGCCAATATCCAACCACAATTTACCTGTACCCTCTACCTAACACTTACACTACCCTTTCCGGCTTTTCGTGATGGGGTCCATCCTCCTTTCCCCCATCCACACCTTCGCACCATCCACTCCACTCCACAGTTTCCACCATACTCACTCCACGACCATCCATTCCAATACTCCATATACTCCAGACCATTTATTCCATACACCTGTTCTCCATTCACCTGTTGTTACACACCTGTGCAATCACACCTGGTGCCACCTGCACCCTCCTTTCTTCCTGGACCATTTGGTCAGCACAACTCACATCACTATCACTCACTCATACACTGCTCCATACACCTGTTCAGTTGCACACCTGTGCAATCGCACCTTTTAACCACACACACGGTATCATCTGAACTAACTGTTGCCCTGCTAACTTAGTGCTCCCCGTCTTCCCTTTAAACTAAGCACATACCACGTCATTATCATCCAAACTAATCTACCTGCATCCCCACTACAGGTATCATTGTCACTACCTAACCTTAACGTTACCTAAGGTCATCTTCTCTAGGTCCCTATCATTATATCCTAACCCTCCCGGGCTAGTTTTCACTGCCAACCCCATAAGACTATTGCTCCTTTGCCCCCGTTGAGAGATGGCAGAGTTGCCATCCCACCACATCGGGCATCTTCCACTACCAATTTTGCACACCAAATTCCAGCTAATTAAAAATTTGCCAATCATCTGCCAATCACTACCATTACCAATCAACCTGCCAATCCTTTACCAATCATCAAATTTTGTTTTTCTAATTTCGGGTCCAAAACACTATCCTTATCACACGTCTACTCATTAGTGCCTCTCGGTGCGCCAATTCATCTCTAAAGCCCAGCTTCGTAAAGCCGAGCAATGAATGCGGGTTGCTTGGTGCCGGCGGCTGGATCCGTCCGGCACTCGGTGCAGGGAAGGAGGTTTACCCGGGCCGAGATCCCACGCACCACCTCGGCATGGAGCCATCCAATGGCCCGATCTCGACCTGCCGGAACGCCTCAACAAAAAGGGGTCGCCATGACGACCCTTCCTATCGGGCTGTCCGCTCCGCCTAGTGGAGCACGGACGCGGCCGTTCAAAGCGCGGCCCGGCGTGGATCCCGCACTGCGGGATATATATATATATACATATATACATATATATACCAAGGAGATATATATATACATGTATATATATATGTGGAAGTGGGTTAAATAATGATTGTCATTCCTGTCCAATCAGGAAAGCAGGAATGATGGAACCACGTGATTACTGTACTCACGTGGGGAAAATCTTGCAATTAAGGGAGCATTGAATGGGATTTTGTCCGTGTGTGAACTTCCTGTTGATGAGCAAAAAGTGCTTGCTATCTGCTAGGAATAAATTCAAGGTTGGCCACCTGGTTAATGTTATCTTTTTGGCATGCTTACGTGGAACTTTGGTGAGAAAGTGTGGGCTGAACTGCATTCCTATCCTTTGAGTGGATTTTGCCAGCATATTGTGCTTTGTATAAATGTTGCTGCTTTACAGGCATCTCTTCAGAGATCTTCAAGGGTTGCGTATATGTTATTTCTTTACGTAGATGCTTTTCTCTCCGTGTACACGACCTCTGAATAAATTCCTCTGTATCAGTCCGAAGTCTGTTGGTGACCCATTCCAGTGTGAGTGGTCTCCACAAGTTGGCGCAGTGACTGCAGGGCTTTCCCGGAGGACGGAGAGTGGGGAGGGACCACTGGGCGGTTGGGCAAACCACCTTGGCCGGCCAATGTAAAAGGTGAGATCTTTCTCAGGGGAGTGAGGTGTTTTGCCACCGCCACATTGGTGGCCCTGCCTCTGCCCGACTTTGGCACAAGTCCGAACCTAAAAGGTAAAAAGGGAACGGACTGTGTGGAGAAATGTGTTGGAGGTTAAGGGTTTGGCCAAGGTTAAGCGTTTAAAAAAAAAAAAAACCACCTTTAGAGGCCATTTTTCCCCGCAAGCGGGGGTTGGCCTTTTTCGGGAACTGTGGTTGTTGTTGTTTTACGGTCCCCTTTTTGAAGCAATGTTTTACGGCCGGATGCCCTTCCTGACGCCAACCCGTTTTGCCGCCTTTAACGACAAGCAGGGAATTACCAGTGAACTGGTACTCAATTCGCCGACCTCGGAAGGATGACAGGCTGAGTCAACCCCCCTGGCATTAATTCAGCGATTGACCGGGATTCCGAACCCAGGATCCTAGGATCCTAAGCCGGCACCCTAGCCGCTAGCCCAACACCAGGGATCAAGGTTAAGAGTTAGAAGGTCTGAAATAAGGGTGCAAGTAAACCTCCGGATGCAATATTATTAATAGGAGGGCAGATAAGGAGCCCTCTAAGGACTTATAATTTGAGGGAAGCCCAGAGGGGAAAATAAGGAGTAAGAACGGGGAACGATGGGGGAAAGCTTAGCTCTCCCGAAGTGGGAACCCCGGCGGAATTCATGTATAAGACATGTGGACCGATGGGAACTATGGATGTGGAACTATGGAATGCATGGACGAAAAAGGTTAAACGGACCAAGTTAGTGTTCCTGGTGGAAGGAACATACCACCACGGAGTCATCAAAAACCTACGTAAGGTATTGGGAGAATTTTTTTAAAGTCGACAAACTAAGTCCAAAGTGGACTGGCAAGCATTTGGATGGTGAGTAGAGCAATGCCTCCCACAATGGCCTACTCTTTTCAAAACACGTCGTGGGATTTCTTTCACCATTCACAAGAGAGAGCTTGCAGATTTGTTAACCAGGAGGACGGTGTGATGTAACGACTTGCCTACAAATTACCAAGGCCAGTCTGTATCCAGATCCTATTCTGTTGGGAATCGAATCTACGTTGGACAAATAAAAGGTGAGTAGGCCTATGATACCTCCAGGGTATTCTGCCATTGTTTTGTGTGGATGGCATAAAGCACCAACTGTATGGCCCTTGTTCTTTCTTCTTCCCAGTTCAAGGCAACAAAATTGTTATTTCCCACAGAGTAAAAAACATTTTATTTCTGGTACAAATCAGTGAACAACCCAGATCTTTCCTGTGCAGACATCATGAGATTCAGATATCCCAGCAGGTCAGAGGGAGAAAGGCAATATTGCCAAGTGCTCACCTGCATTACATCATGAGCTGGTCCTCAAAGTCGATAGTTCTATAAGGTAGGTGTGGACTTTATGTAATTTCCATGAAATAAAAAAAACAATTCCAGTGTTTCAATCAAGGCTTCCTTGAAAATCCCGAATGGGGGGCTACATATATATAAACTCAAGATATGGACAGCAAAATGATGTGCGTAATGAATGTTGTAATGGAGTTTCACCCTCTGTGAGCAAGTGAAGAGCTGTTTTCAGTCGATTAAGTAAGGACCAGGATATTTTCGTTTCCAAGCAGTGGACAAAAACACCTTAACTTCCCACGAGTTGACATTATTGTCACAGAATGGGCAGGAAGTCTCTTATGGAAGATCCACAAAACTGATAGGGCATTGATTTGGTGACATGGAGATGTTCAGAGAGATGAGAAGCGCATCAGCCAAGGAGCATCATTGATGCCAGAGGTCTTTTGTAATCAAGTAAACGTTATGATCTATTAACTGACATCACATCGTTATGAAACGTTATGATCTATTAACTGACTGACATCATATATATACATACATACATACATATATATATATATATATATATATATATATATATATATATATATATATATATATATATATATATATATAATGGTATCTGTAATCTGGTTCTCCAACCTAATGAGCGGACAACATGACGTCATCGCCATGCACGTCCGCCTTGCCTGCAAAGTTCCAGAGGAACCATCTAGCAGTGCGTCATTACGGATTATAAATACAGATACTGTCACAAGTGCATGCAAAACTCACAGTTACCGACCTGGTTTCGCCCTTGTTGGGGCTTCATCAGGGCAACGCAGTGAGGCTTTCCATACACTTGTAACTCTGTGACCCTTTCGGTTTTTATATCAGTCACTATGCGACCTTCATATCATCAGTGGAGAACCGCCAGCAAGGTGTCCCATACAGCAGCAGCTGTATGGGACACCTTGCTGGCGGTTCTCCACTGATGATATGAAGGTCGCATAGTGACTGATATATATATATATATATATATATATATATATATATATATATATATATATATATATATATATATATACATATATATATATATATATATATATATATATATATATATATATATATTGTTACGGAACCCAATGTCGGCCTATGGTTCCCCTTGGAGGGGGGATTAGGCCCCTCGTCTGTTACGGACCGACGTGGTCCCGGGGGTATGACGCCACGCCCGGTCGGCGCTGGATAGGGTTTTAGGCCCACAAGTCCTATGACCTAAATACCAGCGCTTCCCGGTACGCGAAGGAACACCCCCCGCTCACGGCCGCAGCGTAATGGATGTTGCGCCGAGCGAAGTGAACCGCGGCGTGAGCCATTTACCAAGACTATACCCGATCCTGAAACGTTGGCCAAATCGTGCCACAGATATTCAATGAGGGAAAAGACAAAGACGACACGGGTGTGAAGAAGAGGAAGACGAAGGCAAAAAGGTTTGAAATACGACTATTATTTATTACTATTTACAGGACCAAAATAACCAAGGAGAAGGAAGGATAATAAAATAAAGCAGAAAAAGAGGGACGGACCAGAAGGACACAGTGAAAATTCTAGCTTATCTATTACAGTCTTAATTAAAACCCAGGACAGAACAAACAAAGACGGACTCACACGAATGGGGAATTTGCAGGTAGGAATGACTGGAAGGAGGAATGGGAAGGTTCAGCTGGGGCAGATGGTTCGGGCTTGATCCCGTACGGGACGTCGGGCTGGACCTCGACGGCCTCCGATGCCACCGCAATCTGGCTCCCGCGTCGCAGCGGGTCGAAACTGCGTGGTCTCCAAGCTGGTGGTGGTGGACTCTCTGGGGACTCAACGTGGGGATCCCTTACTCATCTGCCGTCCCTGGCGCAACTCTTAGAACTCAATGGTTCGCTCTCTGTGCTGCCGTGGGGACGTCGTGTGCTTTCTCAGGACTCGTCTGAGGTGGGGGCGCCTCCCGTGGGTTATATATAGCCCCACCCTTGAACCTCTTCGAACCTCCCCGATCGCTCTTTCTCCGCCCTCTCAAGCCAAACCCCTCGTGCTTGGTTGGTTGTTCGGGGTTGGCTCACTCCTCCCCTCTATTATGAGGTGGAGACATGCCTTTCTTCTCCGAGTTGGAGCACATGGGCAATGGCGGCGAATGCAGTTGGCAATAGAGGCTTTGGGAATGGGGCTTTGGGAATGAAAGGGGATCTATCTATTTGAATTCAGTGCAATGGAGTGTCAATTAATGGAAGACACAGCCTTAACCTACATAGAATAAGGAAATAAACTACCAACAAGGAGGAAATCTATGATTGGCTAACGTGATTGTTTATGACCTAATTACAGGACGCACTTTGACCTTTATACACAACTGGAGGAAGGAGGGCGATATTTTTACAACAATAAAAAAACACAATCCTCATATCCACAACACTGCACCCTCCTCCTCTTAGGCATGTACCGGGCCTATTACCTTTACGTTTAGTGTGGCACGTAGGTGTAGTTCCCTCTATATTTAACCTGACCCTGAGTGTGACAGTTTTAAAACATAAATAAATATGTCCCGCTGCTCCATTGCACCCTGCCTAACAGATGCACGCCCACAACTAACCGAATTGCGGAATGGTCTTCAAACTATACATGAACGGTGGGGGAGTATTATTTATAGTTGACGCTATTTTATTTACAAAACTAACCCAGGACCTGTGATTGTTCGTTTGGGGGAGAGACAGTCTGCTCTGCATCGACGCACCAGAAAGCACCCAAAACACACTAAAGCACCCTCAAGCACCAATCGGTGCACAGTCATCTCAGTTCAATAATAAAAATAAAAACAACAAACCCCTGGTGCTGGTCTTCCTCTTCGGCTCCCTCTGCTGGCTAATGCTCTCTTCCTGTTGTTGTCATCTTCTTTGCTGGCAGCCTATTTGGACATAAAAGTGCACAAAACGTGTCCATTTGTATTTATTTATGGCCCACAGGGCCGACTATTGTGGTTCACCTGTGGGGCATAGGTGCCCTGTGACCCAGGTCCGCCAGCAAGATCTCGGGCCTTCATGGCCGGTTCCAGCAGAGGGGCCATGCCCCAACCCATGGGGTCCATAAGTGGTGCTCAGCCACAGACATGTGGTCCATAAGGTGGTGCATCGATGCAGACAGCTGTGGTTGCGAGAGTTTCAGGCGCACAATGGCGGACTCCCGCACGCTCCCCTCGGCGCCCAGTGGCGCACAGTCCTCGTGTGGGAGACAAGGGGGGGGGGGGGAAGACAGGTGAGCGAGGGGTAAGGTCACAAGGGTACACATCAATAAAGGCAATGCAAGGCGAGGTGCGTATGGAGACGGAGCGGAGAAAAGCTCGTCCCTACCGTACGGCACCCCCCCTGTCACCTACTCTACCCTTGCCCTTGCCCCATATTTACAACAATCTATACATTTACAAATTCGTCACTGATGCCTAAGTCACACATAGGCGGATTTGTCGGCGACTACTGGCGACTGGAAAAATCGCCACCACCCGCCGACAATCATAATGAAACCGTAATGGACGGTCGCCTGTAGTCGTGGTTATCCTCCCCAGGTCGGCTGCAGTCGGCAAGAGCCGCAAAGGGGCCAAATATTTTTTTAAATGTTTAAAAACGGCGCGCTCAGTCGCACTCGAAAAAAATCCGCCATGCTGTTGTGATGGAACCGCCATGCTGTCGTCGGTATCCGTAATAAGAGCGTAAAGCGGCCACAACCCAGTCGCTCATAGTCTTCCGCAATCGCCCCACCAGCTAGCATGGCAGAGATGCGAATGCCATACGGCCTTCCTGCGGCATCTTCCCGACTACGGGCCGACACTGTTGCGGCTGCATATCGACTACAGAAGAACTGCCACGTCTCCCCTGCGGCTATGGGAGACTGACGACGACAGCAGTAGGACTAGTGGCGGCCGAGTTACGGCCACTGGCGACAGAGATACGACTGCCTGGCGACTGCATTACGACATACCACGATTCCATGGCAAGACAGGATGGTGTGAGGGTCTCCGTGGAGTGAGGTCCTGTGGTGCCGACAAGGATATGGCTTTATTGTTTTGACTTGGGACTTTTGGGAACTTTATTTTTGGGACTTTGGTCCTTTGGAAACTTTATTTATGGGACTTGGGACCAGTGGAAATAATTTGTTGGACTTTATTTCCATTCTCTCTCCCTGCAGAAAAGTTTGATTATTACATTACAATGATACATCTTTATTAACTTTCTTATTGTACATCAAACATCTTTATGCTTCATGTCATACATCATTGAAATGAATAAAGTGAAATGTAAAATAGAGAAATAAAGATTAAAAAAGTTGTGTGAATCGTCTCCAATCGCCGGCGGTCTTATTGCAGTCTTGCGGACGTCGGAGTAAACCGCCATCCGGCCCCAATGCAGTCGCCGCGATCCGCCATCGGTCGTAATCTAGCCGCCAGACTGTCGCCACGCTGCCGCCGTGCATCCGCAATGCAGTCGTCGTCGATCTTCAACAGTCGCCATCCCACTCGGGGCGTCGTCGCAATGCAGTCGCAATGTGGCCGCCTGCAGTCGCCATACTGCCGCCTGACCATATTTTAAACTTCTGTGCGTTTTCCAGAAGTATCTCTTTCTTTTGCACATTAACCAAAATGTTTTTTAACAAAAACAAAAGTTAAATTACGACTGGGATTACGGACAGTAAAATTACAGTTCAGTACTTCGTGTAACCCCCACGAGCATTCAGGACAGCACGTACACGTTGAGGCATGCTGATCACGAGATTTGCCAAGGTTTGGACAGGAATCGCTTGCCATGCAGTGACAATAGCCTGCTGCAATTCACGCACAGAGGTAGGCTGCCGGTCCAAGTTGTCCATTTGACGTGTTAATTCTGCCCATAAGTTCTCGATCGGATTCATATCCGGGGAGATGGCAGGCCACTCCATATGCTCTTCACCATGGTCAGCAAGAAAGTGTTGGATCATGCGAGCACGATGAGGCCGTGCATTGTCATCTTGGAAGACAGTTTCCTCGAAAGGCTGCACGGACAAATGGAAGCAATGTTTCTTCCAGAATAGCCCTGTGCTTGAACTGGTTCAGGTTTCCATTCAGAACAACCAGGTCAGTTTTTCCCCCTGCATGAAAAGCAGCCCAAACGGTCACCCCACCACCTCCAGCTTGGACTCTTGGCACTATACAAACTTCGTTGTAAGCTTCATGCACTTGTCTGCGCACTCGGACATGGCCATCTTGACGATAGACCAGAAATCTAGACTCGTCACTGAAGATCATGTGATTGCAGTGTCCTGGCTGCCATTGACGGTGCTCTCTGGCCCACTGTTATCGGCGCTGGTGGTGTTGTCTAGTCAGACGTGGCTTTCTCAGGGGACGCCTGGCACGATAGCCTGCTTGAACCAGTCATTGGTTGACGAGCCTTCTGGATACAGGCACATTTGTCAGTTGCTGCCACTCAGCCCTAAGCCGATTAGCTGACATGGTACGGCCATTGCGGACTAACCGGTGCAGCTGGCGATCATCCCTCCTTGTGGTTCTGCGGGGACGTCCTGTCCTCGATATTGGAGGAGGGAAACCCCTCTGAGCATTTGCTTTCGGGATCTTTGACACCTGACCTTGAGTGATGCCATACTCCCGAGCAAGAGCACGCTGTTTCATGCCGGAATTTCGTAAAGCCACCACTCCATGACAAACAGCATTGTCGAGTTGACAGACCATCTCCAGAGGAAGCGGCAATAACTTTTGTAGACATGTAGCAGTTGTTTTCCACTAATACAGAACGCAACAATCCTTATATACCCGATTGTGAAGCCAATCGTCAAATGTACCTGTCCGTACATTTTGTCACGCCACCTGTGATATAATCCTGTTATTGACTTCTTGCTGCGACAGACAATCGGTGACATGGTTATTTTAACAAAGAAATCACCGAAGCGTAAAAGAAACTCACCAGATTGATATTCTGAGTTCAGAAAGGAAACCCAAGTCAAGGAAAAAAAAAATAAAAAAATTAAATGCCAAGTCTGTATATATATATATATATATACATATATATATATATATATATATATATATAATATATATATATATATATATATATATATATATATATATATATATATATATATATATATATATATATATATAATCGTTAGATTAAATAAGACGCGGACGTAGCTTCAGGACGTCGATCTTTAATGTCGACAAGCTTTCGACCAACAAAGGTCTCCTGCTGAGTCTACAAAAACAGCAGGCATGTATATCAGTCAAGTGTGTATGGTGATATGTGTGTGAGATGTGTGATGTGTGTAGAAAATGCATACAGAAGGAAGAGCCACGCCAAAGTTCACTCACCAGCCCCAAGTTCGACGGAAGTGACCGTTTGCGTCACGGTCACTTCCGTTAGGGTGCACGTGCATATACAAATATAGAGATATACATACATAAACACACAAGCATATATTCATATCCCATTTATATTCATATAATATATTTATATATTTATATAAATGACATATACAGGTAGAATGAATGAATGAATGAATGATGAATGAATGAATGAATGAATGGGTTACGGTTAACAATTTGATTGGGTTGATGTGGGAACATGCTTTAGTCATCAAAATTTATGCCATGAGGGACTTTTGTCCGAAGTTTGTGTATCCAAAAGGACTCACGTTTCAGAATCGTGGTGTGTGATCGATTTGTGATTGATTCAATGGCAGAGATCTGAATGCCATTTATAGAGTGATCCGGTTGATTAAAGTGTATCGTGTAAGGTAGAGATTTGCCCTGACTGGTGTGGAAGTTATTGATTTCTGACCGGGTGTTATTAAATCGTGTGTAGAGTGTATTTTCAGTTTTTCCAACATATTGTTTGTTGCACTTTTGGCAAGTGATTAGGTATATGACCCATGTAGATTTGCAGTTCATATAGGAGGTGATGGGGAATTTTTGTCCAGTGCTAGAACTACAGAATTTGTTTCCTTCTAGTAAATGTTTGTGAATAATGCATTTGTTTGCTGTGCATTTATAGAAGCCAGGGATCCTAGTTTCTTTGTTGTGTGGCTGTGGGTGCTTTGCTTTTACCAAGAGGTCCCTGAGTGTCCGACCACGTCGAAATGATGTTAGTGGAGGTTGAGGAAATGTGGTGCCGAGTGTTTCTGATTGATGGAGGAGAGGAAGGGCCTTATTCAGAATACTTGGCAATTGGGATGAGGTAGCAGAGTAGGTGGTTACCAGTGGGACACGGTTAGTTGCAGGTTTGGGTTTGTAAGTCAGAAGGTCTGCTCTCGGTATGCGTTTTGCTCGGGTTATTGCTTCTTGCACAGAGTGAGGGTCATAGTTTCTTGCAATGAAGTGTGTTTCTAATTGGCAAAGAGAAGTTTCTTCTGCCATTTTTGTTGAGCAAATGCGTCTTACTCTGAGTGCTTGACTGTATGGTATATGCTTGCAATTGTATGTTTAGGATGAGATGAAGAAGGGAGAAGGTAAGAGTGGGTGTCTGTTGGTTTGGTGTATAGTTCTGTTTCGAGTCTGTTATTTTGAAGCGTGAGTGATGTGTCTAGAAAGTGAACTTCGGACTGTGAGCTGTCGAATGTGAACTTGATGGTCGGATGAATCAAATTTAATTCATTTTGGAATTGTGTGAGACTACGGGGGGATTTTGACCAGATGAACTGGATGTCATCAATATAACGTACCCAGGATTTTTCCAAGATTCCGTGATGAGGTTGTGCATTGATCTTGGCCTCTATCTATATTGATAGAGGCCAAGATCAATGCACAACCTCATCACGGAATCTTGGAAAAATCCTGGGTACGTTATATTGAGGACATCCAGTTCATCTGGTCAAAATCCCCCCGTAGTCTCACACAATTCCAAAATGAATTAAATTTGATTCATCCGACCATCAAGTTCACATTCGACAGCTCACAGTCCGAAGTTCACTTTCTAGAAACATCACTCACGCTTCAAAATAACAGACTCGAAACAGAACTATACACCAAACCAACAGACACCCACTCTTACCTTCTCCCTTCTTCATCTCATCCTAAACATACAATTGCAAGCATACCATACAGTCAAGCACTCAGAGTAAGACGCATTTGCTCAACAAAAATGGCAGAAGAAACTTCTCTCTGCCAATTAGAAACACACTTCATTGCAAGAAACTATGACCCTCACTCTGTGCAAGAAGCAATAACCCGAGCAAAACGCATACCGAGAGCAGACCTTCTGACTTACAAACCCAAACCTGCAACTAACCGTGTCCCACTGGTAACCACCTACTCTGCTACCTCATCCCAATTGCCAAGTATTCTGAATAAGGCCCTTCCTCTCCTCCATCAATCAGAAACACTCGGCACCACATTTCCTCAACCTCCACTAACATCATTTCGACGTGGTCGGACACTCAGGGACCTCTTGGTAAAAGCAAAGCACCCACAGCCACACAACAAAGAAACTAGGATCCCTGGCTTCTATAAATGCACAGCAAACAAATGCATTATTCACAAACATTTACTAGAAGGAAACAAATTCTGTAGTTCTAGCACTGGACAAAAATTCCCCATCACCTCCTATATGAACTGCAAATCTACATGGGTCATATATACCTAATCACTTGCCAAAAGTGCAACAAACAATATGTTGGAAAAACTGAAAATACACTACACACGATTTAATAACACCCGGTCAGAAATCAATAACTTCCACACCAGTCAGGGCAAATCTCTACCTTACACGATACACTTTAATCAACCGGATCACTCTATAAATGACATTCAGATCTCTGCCATTGAATCAATCACAAATCGATCACACACCACGATTCTGAAACGTGAGTCCTTTTGGATACACAAACTTCGGACAAAAGTCCCTCATGGCATAAATTTTGATGACTAAAGCATGTTCCCACATCAACCCAATCAAATTGTTAACCGTACCCCATTCATTCATTCATTCATCATTCATTCATTCATTCATTCTACCTTTATATGTCATTTATATAAATATATAAATATATTATATGAATATAAATGGGATATGAATATATGCTTGTGTGTTTATGTATGTATATCTCTATATTTGTATATGCACGTGCACCCTAACGGAAGTGACCGTGATGCAAACGGTCACTTCCGTCGAACTTGAGGCTGGTGAGTGAACTTTGGCGTGGCTCTACCTTCTGTATGCATTTTCTACACACATCACACATCTCACACACATATCACCATACACACTTGACTGATATACATGCCTGCTGTTTTTGTAGACTCAGAAGAAGACCTTTGTTGGTCGAAAGCTTGTCGACAATTAAAGATCGACGTCCTGAAGCTACGTCCGCGTGTTATTTAATCTAACGATTATATATTCAATACAAATGAGACGCCCTGCTCGTACTTTGGAGTTTCTACTATTTCTTACAGTTATATATATATATATATATATATATATATATATATATATATATATATACACTCAATGAAAGCACCCGGCATTGCCCGGGTTATTTTTTAATGAATTTACTACTATAATTCAGCTTTTACTCGCGGCCGTAGAAGATTGACGACTATAATTTAGCTCAGCTTTTAATTGCGAAATGGGCCCAGCTTGGCCGAGGTGGGCCTCGTCCGGCCTCGCCTCCTAGCCTATAACCTTCCCCGGGCCTGTCCCGACATTTTTGGTTCTTTTTGAATGAATTTACTACTATAATTCAGCTTTTACTCGCGGCCGTAGAAGATTGACTACTATAATTTAGCTCAGCTTTTAATTGTGAAATGGGCCCAGCTCGGCTGAGGTCGGCCTCAACCGGCCTCGCCACCTAGCCTAAAACCTTCCCGGGGCCCGTCCCGACATTTTTTGTATTCGAGGTTTCCTTCTATCTTTCACCGTTCAGGAGATTAGCTTGCGCAGACAAACAAACAAAAACTTTCTTTTATAATATATGTATATGTATATATGTATATATATATATACACACACACATGTGTATATATATATATATATATATATATATATATATATATATATATATATATATATATATATATATACATATATATACACACATATATATATATATATATATATATATATATATATATATATATATATATATATATATATATATATACACACAATATATAGCTATGTAACTACTACTACTACTACTACTACTACTACTACTACTACTACTACTACTACTACGCCACGCCACGCCATTTTGCTGCTCCTCGAGCCGTGCCATTTTCGATATTTCCTTCTCATCCTCTTCCGTTTTCGTTTGTATTTTTGGTTTATTTGGGTTATTTGAACCGAGTTGGTTCATTTTGTTAGTTTACTTTGACGTCCTGTTTGAGTTATTAGCCCTTTGTGTTCGGGCCTAGCCGCGGCGTGCGGCCGCACCCGTGTGGGACTAGATTTGCCGCGCCCGATTTGTGGCGTATCACAAACTGTTTGACCTCCTTGTTTTTGCTTAATGACCCTTGACTTTCTGTGCTAAATTTGCATCGTTTTGGCGATTAAGCCGATAAGTTATTTGCTCAACGCGTGTTTGTTTATCCTTTTGAGTTAATCATTAGCATACCGGTCCGGTCGTGCTAAAATAAGCAGAAGCTCGTGAACGAGCTAATTGATTTTTTTTTTTTTTTTTTTCATTTTCATTTGACGGGAAATATACCGTTAATAGTAATCATGCCTCTGGATGGTACATGGGCAAGGATGGCCGCTACTACCTATGGTGCAGGTGGGAACTGCCCTGCCCACCCGTTTAAGGCGTTAACAAGGAAGCACGGGGTGAAATGCGAGTTGGGACAAATTACCCAAATAGAGGCCTATGTGAACGCACTCGCTAGTGTGGTTGATCCAGCAACGATAGTTGCAGCCTCGAAAATGTATGGACAAGCTGTGTTCTTTCTTAACTCAGAGGCTGCAGCAAACAAAGTCATTGAGAAAGGGATTAGTGTGGGAGGACTCTTTGTACAAGTCGAGCCACTCTCAAGTCTTGGTACAAGGATAATTGTATCTAATATACCTCCTTACGTGCCTGACAATGTCGTGGTGCCTTTCCTGGAACGACTGGGAGTGTTGAGATCACCCATCAAGCCTGTGTCTTTGGGCTGTCATGAGCCCTATCTACAACATGTCTGGTCTTTTAAAAGACAAGTATCCATTGAATTAGGAAAGGATGCTGAATGTGAGGGGTCGTTTGTTATTCCTTTTGACGGAAAGAATTACAGGGTGTTTTATATGACAAACGAACCCCGTTGTTTTGTATGCAAAGCGAAGGATCACAGGAGAGCAGACTGCCCCACTATCATTAAAGAGGTTGCAGCTCCTCAACGTCCAGATCAGCCTCGAGAGGATCCCAGCGTCACTGAAGGTAACCTAAGAGAGGCGGTTGCTCCTTTGTGCTCGAGGGCAGTGGACCCTCAAGAAAGTTCTATACCAGCTTCTCATCCCAACTCTTCCGCTGCCATAAATCAATGGCAGGCAGTGGGAGCAGGGAAGGCAAAGAGAGCACAGAAGAGGAAATCGGAACCCGCAGAGGATGGGACCACGGAACACCCTGGTACAATTGAGGATGACACGGGAAGTAATGTGTCAAAGGGATTTGAAAAGACTAGTATTCTGAAGGAGAAAAGAGTGGTAACCCAATCTTAAGAAATGGAAGAAGAAGAAGAAGAGGAAACTATTCATCAAACGACAGGATATGGAGAGTCTTCTCTCTCAGATCCACCCAAAGACAGTTTGAAGAATGAACAGGAAGGGAGACCGTCAGGTAGTAAACCCAGCACGGTAAAGACAAACAACCTGGAGGTATCTGACTTGACAGGGCCAAACGATACTGTGATGTTGGCTCCTGAGAAAATGCATCCAATAATAACAACTGCAACGAAGCTTCAAAATAAACCAGGGATTGAAACATCTACAAGAGCAGTTCTGAACCGAAGGATTAACACCGAAGTTTCAAAGGATTCTGAAGTAGCATTCATCGGTGGGACAGACAGAGAGAGGGAACCAGACACACAAGCATCAATAAAGTTGCTGGCACTGACCGACATCTCAGGTGATGTCACTTCACTCTCTGTTGGCGCAGAAAGGGGAATAGTTGAGCACATCTCTATTTTACGACCCCCAAAAGGTTGGATCTCCTATACCAACTGAGGAGGAGGCATCCACTCCCACAGGTGAAGCAACGTCCGCCGCATCAGAGCCAAACGAGCGTTCCTCTGCGCCAGAAGATTATGCCAAGTCAGCCTTGAGAGACAACATGGCAGAAGACTTGACACATTGTACAAGTACACCAAAGGAGAAGGATCTTGAACCTCCAGACAGCGATGATGAGGAAAGTATTGGTGATGGGGAAGACTATCAAGGGTCACTGACTGGTTTAGAGACAGACCTACCTGCAGGACGCCATTCCTGCATTCCCAGCCAGGAGATACTCGAGTTCCTGGAACAAAGCTTGCATAGCAGGAAGAAAGTGGAAAATGCGCTGAAACGGTGGAAAGATTATGACTTGCTAGTGCATTCCTTGTATGCACTAAGGAGAGAGGGACATAAAACAAGGACTTCAGGCTCAGCCGAACAAGCCCGAGTCAGGAAGTTTCTAGCAAAGTTGTTGAGTTACGGGCCTGAATATAAATTCGTTTAGGAGGATGAATTTCACAGAAACAAAACTCTCAATACAATAATGACATCAAACTTACGAATAGGATCATTGAATGTCAATGGCTGTAAGGATGCATTCCGTGTGCACCAGGTATTGTCATTCTGTGTGAAGGAAAAACTTGAAGTAACCTTTTTGCAGGAAACCCACACGACCCCAGAGGCTGCATCCCGATGGGAAAACCAATGGGAAGGCTTGGCCTTTTTCAGTCACCTAACGGACACATCTTGTGGAGTGGCTACCCTCTTCACCAAAGAGGAAACCTGAAATACTTGTCGTAAAGGAAGCCAGTGTGGGGCGGTTGCTACATATAAAAGCAAAGTTTGAAGAATTTGTTGTCAATTTCGTCAACATTTATGCACCTTGTGTAGGAGTTGCAAGGGGGATTTTCTTCAACCGGTTGCAGAGATTCATGCTCACCTTGCCTGGTGAAGAGTGTGTAATTCTTGGAGGAGACTTTAATTGCACTCTAAACCCCTCCCTTGATCGAATAGGTCAGGAGCCGCATAATCCCTCTGTAAGAATATTACAACAAACCATAACACTGTTAAACTTGAGGGATACTTGGCACATACAACACCCCACAGACAGAACATTCACGTATACGAGTATCAGAGGTGGTCATATATCACAATCCCGGCTCGATAGAATTTACATGTCTCACCGTTGGTGTAAGATTGTCAGTGACTCCGGCATAAAAGTTGCCCATTTCACAGATCACAACTTGGCCTGGATTAAGTTTTCCCTGGCGGAAACAAGGCGAGGCCCTGGCTTGTGGCACCTGAACAATGCTTTAAGTCAGGATGAAGCCTTTTTGTCAATCTTTTTGAATTTTTGGCAAGCCTGGAGGAATAGAAAAGGAGATTTTTGCTCACTTGGATTCTGGTGGGATGTAGGCAAGGTACGATTGAAATTGCTGTGTCAGGAATACTCGTATAGATCGAGCAAAACACTTGGGTTAGGGATAAAAAGACTGGAAGAGGAACTGCTGCACCTTGAGAAGCACCCGGCCACACTTACCTCTACTGAACTGCAGGCATACCAAGAAAAAAAGAGCACCCTTAAAGCATGTAGTTGTGTGAAGGCACGAGGGGCGTATGTGCGCTCTCGTTTGCAGTTAATTTCTGAGGATGAATATGTCCTGAATTATCTCAAAGGGGTGGAAAAACGCAAAGGTCAATTCAGGACTATAGCGAGTGTTCTCGCAGAAGATGGTCTCTTGCTCAATGGCTCTGAGGGTGTTCAAAAACGAATTAGAGCCTTTTACGCTCAGCTGTATTCGGGTAAGAGCACAGATGCAGGTGCAGGTGGCACTTTGTGGAGTAGTCTTCCTGAAGCCTCTGTAGAAGACCGGGAGCAGCTGGAGACTCCATTATCTCTGGAAGAATTGAAAACCGCCCTGCACAGCCTATCAAGAGATAAAGCCCCTGGCATGGATGGCTTATCATGTGAATTCTATACAAAAGTATGGGACTTGGTTGGACCTGATTACCTAAGCGTAGCTCAGGAAGCATGTGATACAGGTATAATGCCCCTTTCTTGGCGTCGAGCGATGCTGGTCTTGATTCCCAAGGAGGGTGACTTGAGAGACTTGAAGAATTACCGCCCTGTGTCTCTGCTGTGTGTGGATTATAAGGTCATGGCTAAAATGTTGTCACTCCGTCTCGGACCAGTCCGGACAAAATTAGTCAGCCCGGACCAATCTTATGCCATTCCAGGCAGGACAATACATGACAACATATCCCTTGTCAGAGACCTGATACAGTATGCGGACATGACTCGGACTCAAGTCGGATTTCTTTCCTTGGATCAGGAGAAAGCCTTTGACCAGATGAACCATGAGTATCTGTTTGAAACCTTGCTAACATTTGGGTTGGGGAGGAGATTTGTAGGCATGATTCAGACGTTGTACATGTCGGCAGAATGCCTAGTCAAAGTCAACGGTTTCTTGCTCGTGCCCTTTCCATTTGAGAGAGGAATAAGACAAGGATGTCCCCTGTCCGGCCAATTATATTCCCTATGTATCGAACCCTTCCTTTGTTTGATGAGAAGGCGGCTAACTGGCATTGTGGTGCCACACAACAGGGTCAACCTCAAACTTTCTGCATATGCAGATGATGTTCTCGTGTTTGCCAGTAATGCAAGGGATATGCAAATAGTTTATGATTGTCAGCAGGTCTATTCAGCAGCATCGTCTGCTACAATCAATTGGAGGAAAAGCCCGGGGCTTCTAATTGGACAAATGCAGGTAAAGGAGTTACCAACACTTTTTCAGAAATTGACCTGGAGTCGCAATGAGCTCAAATATTTGGGGGTGCACTTATCCACTTCCCATGGGTCCTCACCACTCATTAACTGGAACACTTTAGGGGACAAGATCGAAGCAAAGTTGAGAGACTGGAGTGGACTACTAAAAGTCCTGTCTCTGAGGGGAAAAACACTCCTTATTAAACAGTTTATAATTCCGAAGTTAGTATTCAGGCTCTCTTGCATAAGCACTCCAGAGGAGTTTCTGGTTAAGATGCAGAGGAAGCTACTGGACTACTTTTGGAATGGTAAACACTGGGTTTCCCTGGGCATTCTGAGCTTGCCTTTTTCAGAAGGTGGACAGTCTTTTCCCTGCCTTCGAAGCCACTACCACGCATCCAGGCTGAAGACCATACAACGTTACCTACATGTGAACCCTGCACTGCAATGGTGCTCACTGGCATCATACTTCTTCAGCAAAGTGCTTAATCTTGGGTACAAAAGGAATCTTTTCATCATTACATCTCAGAGCCTGTCTAGTGCTACATTGCCTCTTTTTTATCAAGAAATGCTGAGGGCTTGGAATGTAGTTGACGTACAAAGAACAGTTCCTTATCCAGGCAAGGACCTGTTAGAAGAACCACTCATTCTCAACCCTCTTCTACAGGGCCCAACTCTGGCTTCCTTTTCAGTAAGAAGGAGCCTCTTAGCTGGTAGCATATCCACAGTGGGAGACCTTCTGAACGATGGTAAGAGAACGCTTTTACCCAAGGAACTCGCAGCGAAAATGGGCCTGAGGACAATCAGGATCCCCTCCAGGATACTTGAAGAGGTCAAAAGCTCCTTGCCTCCCGATTGTCTGGAATATCTAGAGAATCCCAAAGAGGGTGATGGATCTGGACAGCTGTCCATCGGTAACTCCATGGATTTTAAAATCCGACCACGATGTTGCGAGCTCTCTCAGCCAATACCTGCAAACAATATGAGTAAGACCCCTGGTACAGTGGAAATGTCGTTCTGTGGGCTATCAAGGAAAAATATATACCTGCTAGTGATCCACTCGCTCCATTATATAGCTCTTGCAACCCGACTGGATACTCCCTGGCGTGAGACTCTTCCACTTCCTTCGACTGTTCATCCACGTTGGGATTCACTCTATCTCTACCCAACGCCAAGAATGATGGCAGACTTAAGTTGGAGGTTGCTACATGGTGCACTGAGCTCTGGATCTATGATGCGGCATTTCACTAACTTCTCAGAGGATTGCTGCTTTTGTGGTGAAAGGGAAACTATATTTCACATATACCTTCAATGCCACCATCTTGAACCAGTGTTCTTACTGATGAAAAATCTTCTCTTGCGCTTCTGGCTTCACTTCTCTCCAACACTTTTTATCATCGGGCACCCGGTAAAGAAACTAAGCAAGTCACGAGATCTCCTTGTTAACTTTATTTTAGCCTGTGCAAAAATGGCAATATATAAAACCAGGAAGGCAAAAATTGAGAAAGATGTGGTGGAACACAGTTCTGTATGTCTGAAGGGCTTAATACGTTCACGCATTATTTCGGAGTACAAGGCAGCAGAATATAGTAACACTGTTCAAAAGTTTAAGGAAACCTGGACTATAAATGATGCACTTTGTACGGTCTCCCCACAAGATACTTTGCTCTTATTTGTATAAATGTGTTATTTGGCATTCTTTTTGGTGTTCTTTGGCGTTCTTTTTTTGGTGTTCTTTGGCGTTCTTTTACCTTCCCCTTATCTGTCTTGGTAGTGCTTTCTCTTCAAAATGCTCTACCTTGTCTACTGTAGTTCAAACCATGGACTTGCAGAGATGAGGAATTGAGCGACATTAAACTGGGAACATATGTTTGCCTGAGCTTGCATGAGCTCTGAACGCAAATCTCTGTAACCCTTCCAACAATAGCACTACTACTACTCCTCCTTTAACAGCCCTAATTATCCCCACCTTCTTATGGAGTCGAGCTGAGAAGGTTTTTGGCCCAAGTCTTTCACGCACCAGCAGGCCGGGCGAACCAAACGTTTGGCTGAAGGTGATTTGGACAGGAATTTGTAATATTTGTGGCAGTGGTAACTCACCTCTATTTCAGGACAGACCCTGTGGGATCTTCGACATACACCAATGACAAGTGCTGGAAGAAGTGTTGTCCGAATAAACGTCCTTCCAATGGATGGAAAACTCATTGATAAATCGCCCGACCTGCAAAACATCAGTATGACAATTTATGGCTGGGCAAAGATTCAAACCCATGCTAGGCAGCACAGAGCTAAGTGAGTATACCTCTTTGCTATCCTGCCAGCCTTTTTAATATCAGACTACAATAATCTATGATATAAATAACCTCATTGCCATTATTGTATTGTAAAATTGCATTCCAACTGCAAAAAAATGAAGAAATAAGAAAGAGCAAGAGAATGTCGAAACAAAAACCAGGGTCTATATGAGTATATCTATAAAGTCACATTAAAAACAAAAAATGATTAAATGAGCAGAAGAACCAAGGGAAATCTGAGAGAAAGAAAAGCGTTTTGAAGGATAGTTCAATTACAGGTTTTCACCTTCACTGCACACACATACGAAATGAAAGAAGAAATTATTTGTTGATGAATTGACCATTGACCCTTTGTGAATCTCCATAATGACCACTGATTCAAGAAAAGACAAAAAATTGGACTCATTTCTCAAGCCACTAATGTTTCGGCCTATGCTTTTGAGTCATTGAAGATGCTAAAGCAACAGTCGCAACACAATCGTCAATTTCCGATCTTGCTCTGTCAGAAAGACAAAGTAGGCACAGTCAGAAACACAATATATGTCGTCAGAAAAATTAAATACATACAGAGTGACTCAATATATACACAACCAGACAGATTAAATATGCACAACCAGAAATATTAAATATGCACAGCCAGAAATATTAAATATGCACAGCCAGAAATATTAAATATGCACAGCCAGAAATATTAAATATGCACAGTCAGAAATATTAAATATGCACAGCCAGAAATATTAAATACATACATCCAGAAAGATTAAACATGGACAGCCAGAAAGAAGAAACATGGACAGCCAGAAAGATTAAATATGCACAGCCAGAAATATTAAATATGCACAGCCAGAAAGATTAAACGTGCACAGTCAGAGAGATTAAATATGCACAGCCAGAAATATTAAATATGCACAGCCAGAAATATTAAATATGCACAGCCAGAAAGAAGAAACATGGACAGCCAGAAAGATTAAATATGCACAGCCAGAAATATTAAATATGCACAGCCAGAAATATTAAATACGTACATCCAGAAAGATTAAACATGGACAGCCAGAAAGATGAAACATGGACAGCCAGAAATATTAAATATGCACAGCCAGAAATATTAAATATGCACAGCCAGAAAGATTAAATATGCACAGCCAGAAATATTAAATATGCACAGCCAGAAATATTAAATATGCATAGCCAGAAATATTAAATATACACAGCCAGAAATATTAAATATGCACAGCCAGAAATATTAAATATGCACAGCCAGAAATATGAAATATGCACAGCCAGAAAGATTAAAAATGCACATTCAGAGATTAAATATGCACAGCCAGAAATATTAAATATGCAAAGCCAGAAATATTAAATATGCACAGCCAGAAATATTAAATATGCACAGCCAGAAATATTAAATATGCACAGCCAGAAATATGAAATATGCACAGCCAGAAAGATTAAAAATGCACATTCAGAGATTAAATATGCACAGGCAGAAATATTAAACATGCACAGCCAGAAAGATGAAACATCGACAGCCAGAAAGATTAAACACGCACAGTCAGAGAGATTAAATATGCACAGCCAGAAATATTAAATATGCACAGACAGAAATATTAAACATGCACAGCCAGAAATATTAAATATGCACAGACAGAAATATTAAACATGCACAGCCAGAAATATTAAATATGCACAGCCAGAAATATTAAATATGCACAGCCAGAAAGATTAAATATGCACAGCCAGAAATATTAAATATGCCAGCCAGAAATATTAAATATGCACAGCCAGCAATATTAAACATGCACAGCCATAAAGAGGAAACATCGACAGCCAGAAAGATTAAACACACACAGTCAGAGAGATTAAATATGCACAGCCAGAAATATTAAATATGCACAGCCAGAAATATTAAATATGCCAGCCAGAAATATTAAATATGCACAGCCAGCAATATTAAACATGCACAGCCATAAAGAGGAAACATCGACAGCCAGAAAGATTAAACACACACAGTCAGAGAGATTAAATATGCACAGCCAGAAATATTAAATATGCACAGCCAGAAATATTAAATATGCACAGCCAGAAATATTAAATATGCACAGCCAGAAATATTAAATATGCACAGCCAGAAATATTAAATATGGACAGCCAGAAAGATGAAACATGGACAGCCAGAAATATTAAATATGCACAGCCAGAAATATTAAATATGCACAGCCAAAAATATTAAATATGCACAGCAGGAAATATTAAATACTTACATTAAGAAAGTTTAAACATGGACAGCCAGAAATATTAAATATGCACAGCCAGAATTATTAAATACATACATCCAGAAAGATGAAACATGGACAGCGAGAAATATTAAATATGCACAGCCAGAAATATTAAATACTTACATTAAGAAAGTTTAAACATGGACAGCCAGAAATATTAATTATGCACAGCCAGAATTATTAAATACATACATCCAGAAAGATGAAACATGGACAGCCAGAAATATTAAATATGCATAGCCAGAAATATTAAATACGTACATCCAGAAAGATTAAACATGGACAGCCAGAAATATTGAATATGCACAGCCAGAAATATTAAATATGCACAGCCAGAAAGATGAAACATGGACAGCCAGAAAGATTAAATATGCACAGCCAGAAATATTAAATATGCACAGCCAGAAATATTAAATACGTACATCCAGAAAGATTAAACATGGACAGCCAGAAAGAAGAAACATGGACAGCGAGAAAGATTAAATATGCACAGCCAGAAATATTAAATATGCACAGCCAGAAATATTAAATACGTACATCCAGAAAGATTAAACATGGACAGCCAGAAAGATGAAACATGGACAGCCAGAAATATTAAATATGTACATCCAGAAAGATTAAACATGGACAGCCAGAAAGATGAAACATGGACAGCCAGAAATATTAAATATGCACAGCCAGAAATATTAAATATGTACATCCAGAAAGATTAAACATGGACAGCCAGAAAGATGAAACATGGACAGCCAGAAATATTAAATATGCACAGCCAGAAATATTAAATATGCACAGCCAGAAAGATTAAATATGCACAGCCAGAAATATTAAATATGCACAGCCAGAAATATTAAATATGCACAGCCAGAAATATTAAATATGCACAGCCAGAAATATTAAATATGCACAGCCATAAACATTAAATATGCACAGCCAGAAATATTAAATATGCACACCCAGAAATATTAAATATGCACAGACAGAAAGATTAAACATGCACAGTCAGAGAGATTAAATATGCACAGCCAGAAATATTAAATATGCACACCCAGAAATATTAAACATGCACAGCCAGAAAGATGAAACATGCACAGCCAGAAATATTAATTATGCACAGCCAGAAATATTAAATATGCACAGCCAGAAATATTAAATATGCACAGCCAGAAACATTAAACATGCACATTCAGAGAGATTAAATATGCACATCCAGAAATATTAAATATGCACAGCCAGAAATATTAAATATGCACAGCCAGAAATATTAAATATGCACAGCCAGAAACATTAAACATGCACATTCAGAGAGATTAAATATGCACAGCCAGAAATATTAAATATGCACAGCCAGAAATATTAAATACATACATCCAGAAAGATTAAACATGGACAGCCAGAAAGATTAAACATGGACAGCCAGAAAGAAGAAACATGGACAGCCAGAAAGATTAAATATGCACAGCCAGAAATATTAAATATGCACAGCCAGAAAGGTTAAACGTGCACAGTCAGAGAGATTAAATATGCACAGCCAGAAAGACTAAACACGCACATTCAGAGAGATTAAATATGCACAGCCAGAAATATTAAAATGCACAGCCAGAAATATTAAATACATACATCCCGAAAGATTAAACATGGACAGCCAGAAAGATTAAACATGGACAGCCAGAAAGAAGAAACATAGACAGCCAGAAAGATTAAATATGCACAGCCTGAAATACTAAATATGCACAGCCAGAAAGATTAAACGTGCACAGTCAGAGAGATTAAATATGCACAGCCAGAAAGATTAAACATGCACATTCAGAGAGATTAAATATGCACAGCCAGAAAGATTAAACACGCACAGTCAGAGAGATTAAATATGCACAGCCAGAAAGATTAAACACGCACAGTCAGAGAGATTAAATATGCACAGCCAGAATGATTAAACATGCACAGTCAGAGAGATTAAATATGCACAGCCAGAAATATTAAATATGCACAGCCAGAAATATTAAATACATACATCCAGAAAGATTAAACATGGACAGCCAGTAAGATTAAACATGGACAGCCAGAAAGAAGAAACATAGACAGCCAGAAAGATTAAATATGCACAGCCAGAATATTAAATATGCACAGCCAGAAATATTAAATACATACATCCAGAAAGATTAAACATGGACAGCCAGAAAGATTAAACATGGACAGCCAGAAAGAAGAAACATAGACAGCCAGAAAGATTAAATATGCACAGCCAGAAATATTAAATATGCACAGCCAGAAAGATTAAACGTGCACAGTCAGAGAGATTAAATATGCACAGCCAGAAAGATTAAACATGCACATTCAGAGAGATTAAATATGCACAGCCAGAAAGATTAAACACGCACATTCAGAGAGATTAAATATTGTTACGGGGTCCCTAATGCCTTACCCCTGGTTTCGGTGGAACTCCGGACCCCGAGAGGGTCCCCGGCAGAAGCTGTTTTAATCTCTCACTGGAACCCGGAAATGGAACAGTCGAGTCAAATGATGCAACCCCACCCGGTTATAAGCAAACCATAATATATTAAAAATCCCACACAAAGAGCCATACCGCAATGGGGCAAGCCATACAGCAATGGGGCAATCACACACTTTCAAATCCTACGATAATATCCTTATCAAGCCACTCAACCCCACACTCACGGCCCCTCCCCCAATGTCTCTGCTCCACTCCAAGGCGAAGTCCCAATGTCTCTGTGCGCTCCCGCGATCGTGGAGGCAAGGCCCGATGGTCAATTGAGGCGTCGACGAGCGAGACGACCCCGAGGTCGCGTGCTGAGTCCCCAGCAGCACAGCGGTGGAGAGGAACCTCACCAAGATTCGAATGGAGGCGTCGACGAGCGAGACGACCCCTCGGTCTCGTGCTCAGCCCCCAGCAGCACACGGTGGAGAGGAACCTCACAAAGATTTGAATTGAGGCGTCGACGAGCAATACGACCCCGCGGTCACGTGCTCAGCCCCCAGCAGCACAGCGGTGGAGAGGAACCTCACAAAGATTCGAATTGAGGCATCGACGAGCGAGACGACCCCGCAGTCATATGCTCAGCCCCCAGCAACACAGCGGTGGAGAGGAACCTCACAAAGATTCACTCCGATGTACACGTTGCGGTTCAACCTGCGAGCCTCCGTAGATTTCGCACGTGCCCCTCTCTGGTAAGGCCGTTCCCGGCAATCCACCAGGGAATAATGCCCAGCCGACAGGACGAAAGCCTGTTCCCTGCAGGGTGCTCGCGTGGCCAGAATGGCGCGCGGCTTTCGCTTCAACTCTTCCGGTCTCTATCCGGATTTTTTCCACCACCTTTATCAGGAGCGCTTTTCACCCTTTTAACCACAACAAGCATCATCTGGAATCAACCATGAACAGGAACCACCATAATTAGGGCCGGTATCCGTAACACTTCCCCCCCTCAAGAAAGAAAGTTTGAACATAGGGAAAACTTTCGTTGTAGGCAAAATTCTTTACACCAACAAGAGTAAGCTCACCCCCAAATCATCAATTCCTGTGAGCAACAACCACCCATAGTTCCCAAAAATAAAGCAACAAACTTTTCACACCCCCCACAGAATTCCCCAAAATTAATTCTCTGGACAACGCGTCCGCCACGACATTGTCCCGGCCCTTCACATGTTCAATTTCCAAGTTGAACCCCTGCAAAGCCAAACTCCATCTCATCAACCTCTGATTTTATTTTCATTTTTTGAATGAAGGTTAAGGGGTTGATCAAAAATCCAAAGTTACGCATCTCGATAGCCCTTTTTCCGGGAGGCCAAGCCGAGTATTCACTACATGGACGCCTTTAGGAAGGTGGAGTTCACGGTTAGTCCGGGGAGGAAAGTTCACTACATGGACGCCTTCAGGAACGTGGAGTTCACGGTTAGTCCGTGCAGGATAGTTCACTACCTGGACGCCTTTAGGAATGTGGCGTTCACGGTTAGTCCGTGTAGGAATCTGGGCTCGGCGGCTCCGCCGCATTCCGTGCTTCAACTTCTCTGGACTCCTAATAATTACAGTGGGACCACTTGTCACAGTAGTCACGGGAATAGCGGTCTCCCTCTCGGCTGCTACCCTGATAATCATTCTTTCGGGAGATGCCGTAGCTCCGGGAGCCTCCATCGTAATATCGGCTGCGGCCACCACCAAAACTACCGCCAAGTTGTCCTCTTCTGTAGACCTCTCCACGCCTACGAAATGCCTTCCCTACTGTTATGATCCGACCCTCCAAATCCTTGCCATTCCAATTCTTCTCTGCCTCTTTGGCGTCCTTTGTGATTGCAAACGTGACAAAGCCGAACCCTCTTGACTGTTGCGTTTCCCTGTCTTTTACCAACCGCACTTCCACAAGCGGTCCATATTTGTTGAAGACAGAGGTCAGAACTTCCTCCTTTGTTTTGAAGTTCAGTCCACCTACAAAAAGCTTGCCAACTTTGCCTCCATCCCTGACTGGTGAGGTGTTATTTCCCATATCGGACTTTTTCACAACCATCAGGTTACTAGAAACTTGACCCCCGGCCAAATCATTCCCAACCACAACTGATACTCCCTCTACAGGAAGAGTGGCTTGCAACCCCACGGTGACCGGTCCTGACACCAAATCAGACTCGAGATTGATGACATGAAGGGGAGCGCTAACCCAGCCACCGATCCCTTGTAAACGAACACTATCACCAGTTGCTGTACTCTCCGACAATGGCAAAATGCCTTCAAGCATTAAGGTTGATGTGCTCCTGTGTCCCTCAATACCCTAACAGGTCTTGGGTTAGTCGAGTCTCCCTCCTGTGAGACAAACCCCTCATAAATAAATGGTTGGTAACTCTTCTGTGGGCGATTTCTCACGTTTGCCATCGCATTCGGAGTTGTACTAGTCAGACTACGCTCCTGATTTTCCTTTCCCAAAGCATGACAGTGGGACATCAAGTGTCTAACCTTAACACGGCTTATGGCAAAAAGCACAAGTAGGCCCGGAGGAGAACCTCGTGGTCTGCCTCGAGGTCCACGGAGGATACGTCTGCCTTGAAACCGTTGACTTCTGACCCTTAGAAGTCGTAATATCAGTGGTCCTCCTCTCGAGGCCGCCCCCATGAATTTTCGTTCTCCGCCCCTGCCGTACCATAGCTCCCCTGGCTAAGTCTAGGTGAGAAGTTAGGGTTGCGGAACCCCATCCTGTGGGTTAAGGCATAGTCATCTGCCATGGTCGCTGCCTCATACAACTTTGGTACTTTCCTTTCCTCCAGGTGTATTTTAATGTCCTCGTGGACACACTGTTGGAATTCCTCCACCAGGATCAATTGTCGCAATAGTTCGAAGTCTTTCCCAACTCCTTTCGACTCGCACCACCTATCAAACATGGTTTCTTTCAATCTGGCAAACTCCACGTGGGTCTCTCTCCCTCGCCCTGGCATTCCGGAATTTCTGCCGGTAAGCTTCCGGGACCAATTCAGAGGCTTTGAGAAGGTGTTTCTTCAATACCTCATAATCTGCACACTGGTCAATCGGTAAAGCCGAATAAATCTCTTGAGCTTTACCCACCAGAACACTTTGCATCAGTATGGACCAGTACTCCTCAGGCCAGTTTAACTGTCGAGCCACTTTCTCAAAGTGTGGAAAAAACTTGGCTACCTCCTTCTCATTGAAGGGTGGGACCAGCCTCACATGTCTGCCCACATCCCAGGTGTTCTGACTAGGTGTTGAATCAGTCAGCGGGGATGGTACCTCTCCCCGTTCTCTTATTAATTCCAGCTGCTTGACTTTAATTTCCTGCTGACACGCCAATTCACGGTCCTTTAACTCCCTTTCGGCTCTTCTCTCCTCTGCTTCGAGGTCTCTTTCCACTCTCCTTTCCTCTCTTTTTTTGTCTTCTAACCTCTCCTGGAGTTCTCTTTCCAGTACTTTTAACCTTTCCTGGAATTCTCACTCCTGTGCTTTTTCCCTTTCCTGGCTCCGTAATTGCATCTCCAGTTTCCGGAGCTCCACATTTTCTTGTTCTTCTGGTAACCAATCCCAGGCTACCTCTTCCCATGCTTTTAATCCCACCATAGATTGTATCACCACTGTCTTCAGCTCTGCCTTCCTCATATTAGTTCGGACATCCAAGCTAAAATGTTTGGCCAATTTCCAGAGGTCCGATTTTACTAACGCTCTGAACTGTGCTTCACTCTGGGTCACCGTAAACTTCTCTGCGTCAAACGCCATAGTGACTACTGGTAACACCTGTTAACCTTCACACAAGAAATTTCTAACAAACAAAAACAAAAGTATATATATATATCTTTTTTTTTGGTGTTGTTGTTTGTTTTTGGGAAAATTTGGGAATGTTGGAAAAAGTTCCAAACTTGGGAATTCTTTCCCGGACTAAATTTAGGAATTTTTTTAGCTCCCGGATGCAGACCCAATTGCGAGTCCACGAATATCAATTTGGACGAGCCCCAATTTCTGTTACGGGGTCCCCCCTGCCTTACCGCTGGTCTCGGTGGACCTCCGGACCCCAAGAGGGTCCCCGGCAGAAAGCTGTTTTAATCTCTCACTGGAACCCGCAAATGGAACAGTCGAGTCAAATGATGCAACCCCACCCGGTTATAAGCAAACCATAATATATTATAAATCCCACACAAAGAGCCATACCGCAATGGGGCAAGCCATACAGCAATGGGTCAATCACACACTTTCAAATCCTACCATAATATCCTTATCAAGCCCCTCAACCCCACACTCACGGCCCCTCCCCCAATGTCTCTGCTCCACTCCAAGGCGAAGTCCCAATGTCTCTGTGCGCTCTCACGATCGGGGAGTCGAGGCCCGATGGTCAATTGAGGCGTCGACGAGCGAGACGACCCCGAGGTCGCGTGCTCAGCCCCCAGCAGCACAGCAGTGGAGAGGAACCTCACCAAGATTCGAATGGAGGCGTCGACGAGTGAGACGACCCCACGGTCACGTGCTCAGCCCCCTTGCAGCACAGCGATGGAGAGGAACCTCACAAAGATTCGAATTGAGGCGTCGACGAGCGAGACG
Organism: Myxine glutinosa; assembly: GCF_964187855.1. NCBI lineage: Eukaryota > Metazoa > Chordata > Myxini > Myxiniformes > Myxinidae > Myxine > Myxine glutinosa. Next base: position 190,141,347 of record NC_136264.1, on the reverse strand, counting down.
ACCCCACGGTCACGTGCTCAGCCCCCGGCAGCACAGCGGTGGAGAGGACCCTCACAAAGATTCGAATTGAGGCTTCGACGAGCGAGACGACCCCGCGGTCACGTGCTCAGCCCCCAGCAACACAGCGGTGGAGAGGAACCTCACAAAGATTCGCTCCGATGTACACGTTGCGGTTCAACCCGTGAGCCTCCGTAGAATTCGCACGTGCCCCTCTCTGGTACGGCCGTTCCCGGCAATCCACCAGGGAATAATGCTCAGCCAACACGACGAAAGCCTGTTCCCTGCAGGGTGCTCGCGTGGCCAGAATGGCGCGCGGCTTTCGCTCCAACTCTTCCGGTCTCGATCCGGATTTTTTCCACCACCTTTATCAGGAGCGCTTTTAACCCTTTTAACCACAACAAGCATCATCTGGAATCAACCATGAACAGGAACCACCATAATTAGGGCCGGTATCCGTAACAATATGCACAGCCAGAATGATTAAACATGCACAGTCAGACATTAAATATGCACAGCCAGAAAGATTAAACACGCACAGTCAGAGAGATTAAATATTGTCGTTCGAATCCCTCTGGTTAATACCAGGGACCTCGGATGGACCAAACGGATTTAATTGAGGCGACGACCAAACACGGATTCGGCTATAAAACGCGGGAGGAAGAAGGGAAGTGGAAGCTGCGGCAAAAGCGCTTACCTTCAGCGAACCGGCGGCAGCTTCGGTCCTGTTGGGAATTAATGAAAAACGGGAATGCAGGATAAAATGTACAAAAATAATGATTTATTTGACGGAACCCGTGACAATGAAACGTGACGATGAAACTAAATCCTACGTTGTGATACCACACATCTCACTTCAGAAACGAGACAGGGGCAAATGAATTAATAAAAGAACATGTTCGTCATGGGCTGGTGAATGTGGTGCATCTTAACTGTCCGTTGTCTTGTCGTGTATCGTCCAACACGGCTCCAAACTCCGGTGCGGAGAAACCCTCCGTCCGCCTCGCACGCTTCGCGAGGCCCCAGGCAACACCCTCGCTCCAATCCCCTCGCCATTCGCACATGAGGTCCTGCCCGTTCACAGCACCGAGCCTCGCTCCTGCACCACGTAGATGGTGAACCAACGACCACCAGGACCTCTCAAGACCAAGAAGAAGCGCAAGAGTTTCAAGCACAGAGAGATATCGTGCAGCGCCAAGAGACCAAAGAGGGACGTGCAAGAGACAGAGACAGAGACAGAGCTAGAGCTAGAGCTGCTGAAAATGTCCTGCAGCGCCATTTTATAACCTGCGCGGTGACGTCAGCCTTGGCGCACCACCAACCAGTGCCTTCCACCGAACCTTCCAGCGCCTTCCCTCCAATCAGCCACCTTTTCCTCCATTGCGTCGTCATAGCTCGTGTCATGCGATGTTGCTAGGCCTAGCTGGTGGTGTAGCTGACGGCAGCGACCCGGCGGTGCCCCGATCTGGCTTCCTGCCTGGCTTCTTCAAAAGTCGTTGTAGGGGAAGGGGAATTAATTACTGTGTGCGCTAAAGGGCCTATCTTAGTGTTTATGTTGATGTGCATTGCCATAAGGGACAAAGGTTTGATTTATCAGTGCAGGTGTGACACACAAGGGCTGTTATCTTTAATCCCTACAACTACCTAGCACACAAACATCCTGGTATGTTCACAGGTACATAAACATGAATGCAAACTTCGCATGTGGAAAAAGTAAGTACACCCCTACATTTATCACTACTTCAAATACCTAAAATTAGAATCAGGTGCACCAGCTCAGGTGCAAATGATTAGAACATCGTTACAGAGGATATTGGAGGAACCTGTCTTATTTAAACCTCAGACATTTAGTTTGGTTTGCTCTTTGTTGCTGAAGTGTGCGGCGTCACCATGCCTAGATCAAAAGAGCTCTCTGAGGCCTTCAGAAAGAAGGTTATAGATGCCGACGAGTCTGGGAAGGGATTTAAAAATATCTCCAAACAATTTGAAATCAATCATTCGACTGTCTGGAAGATCATCTACAAGTGGAGAGGAATTCAAACAACTGCAAACTTGTTCAGGTCAGGCCGCCCCAGCAAGTTCAGCCCAAGAGCAGACCACAAGATGCTGAAAGAAGTCTCTAAGAACCCCAGAATGTCATCACGGGACCTACAGGTAGCTCTTGCCACTGTTGATGGCAAAGTGCACGAGTCTACCATTAGAAAGGGACTGCACAAATTTGATCCCATACAGGTCCCTTAGAATAGTCATTTCATAGCAGACCATTATGTTAGCCTCTTCCCCTTCCTTCGGGTTAGCATGTCATGCGTTGGGGAAGGGAAAGACAGCCCCTCCACTCATAAGGAGATAATTTGCCAGGCAATGCACACAGGCTCAATGGCACCTTCCAAGCACCAGGTAAAAGTCCCTTCAAGAGAGTTTGTGGGGGCAGGGGAAGCGAAACTCCCCCAATCAGGGCCTGAGTCCCTTCGAGAGAGCAAGTTGGGGAAGAGTGGCGGACTCCACCAATCGGGAGCCAGGACACCTTCAAACCCCCCCACCCCCCCCCCCACCCTCGGAATCGTTTTCTCTCTCTTTCTGTCCGGTTCACTCAGCACGTTCCTGCATGATTACTCTCTCCCTCTTTGCCAGTTTCACTGAGCACCTGTGCATCCGCTCTTGACCGACCCCCTCACAGGCCTCTGCACATGATTCACTCTTTTGGCCCTGGACTTTGTCACCTAGCACGTGCCTGCATTGTTCTCATTCTTGGCTTTTGGACTCTATCGGCAGTACACGTGTGCTCCTTTCTTGGTCGCACCCTCTCACAGGCCTCAGTACATGCCTGCATTACTCTTCACCTTGGATTCCATTGGCTGTACACATGTTCTTGGACTCCCTCTTGGCATACGTGTGCACGACACTCACTTTCTGCATGAGGGCATGACGTACACTTTACCCTGCATGAGATCACGAAGTGCTTACTCCACGTGTCTCTGGCACTCTTCCCTGCATGGTTGCTGACACACTTAGTCTGACGAGTTCCCGACATTCTTGACCTGCTCGTGTTTGTGCTGGGATCACCTTTACCTGCCCGTGTTCATCCTGGGATCACCTTTACCTGCTCGTGTTTGGGACTGCCGTTTGTCAGCCAGGTTGGTGAGGTCAAGACAAAAGGCGTCGTGAGGAGAAGCATCTGGGAACATCGTGGTCATTTCGCTAATAGGGTCCCAACGTTCATTCCCTCTCCCCTTCCCCGTGAATGTGCGCTGGCACCTTGTTGTGTTTATTCCAAGTGAACAAATAGTAAAATAAGGCGTAAAATAAGCTAGGTTTCTGCTTCTTGTCCCGTTTTTCTTTCCTATCGATCCACTGCAACTGTAAATATTTGCAAATAAATCAAATCGTTAAACGTTTCCTTTCTCTCTGTCCGTGAATGTCTTTTCTTCCATTGGTCCACCATTGCTTGCACCCAGAGTAGCAATCGGCCATAACAAAATGACCATTAGCTGGGCGGGAACCAACGGTTGCTCGGCCATCTACTTTTCCATCCAGGAACAAAGGAAAGTGGTACACCGCCGAAGGTAAGGTATGTTCCCCGATTGAAACCGTCACATGGTACAGGTAAGCGGAGTTAGACGATGGACCCTGTTATCGCGCGATGGTCCAATTGGCGTTCATAGTTGCTGGTTCGCCACCTGCCGAAGGGCGAAGTTATTCCTGTGTGGCAGCCTCAGGCCCGGTAAGTTTGGGAGGGAACGGAGGCTAACTCCCTCGTAGTAGACCCAACCCCGAGCCGTAACAATACATAATAAAAAATAATATATATATATATATATATATATATATATATATATATATATATATATATATATATACATATGTATGTATGAGTGTGTGCATGTATATCTGGGTATAAATTTTATGTGTGTGCGTGTAAGTTGTTGTTTGCCGATATCTCTACACTGTGAGTTTCATGAGATGGAACGGAGTCGACGTACCAAGTCTCAAAGTGTCCACCTCCAACAGACCTTCAAACGGTACGTAATTAATAGATATATAGTTAAGTTAGTTAGTGGCTGGATATACACTTGTTCTATGTACAGTGCATTCAGAAAGTATTCAGACCCCTTCACTTTTTTCACATTTTGTTATATTGCAGCCTTATGCTGAAATCGTTTAAATTCATTTTTCCCTCATCAATCTACACTCAATACCCCACAATGACAGAGAAAACAGGATTTTAGAAAGTTTTGCAAATTTATTAAAAATAAAAAACTGAAATATCACATTGACATAAGTATTCAGACCCTTTGCTATGACACCTGAAATTTAGCTCAGGTGCCTCCCATTTCTCTTGATCATCTTTGAGATGTTTCTACACCTTGATTGGGGTCCACCTGTGGTAAATTCAATTGATTGGACATGATTTGGAAAGGCACAGACCTGTTTATATAAGTTCTCACAGATGACAATGCATATCAGAGGAGAAACCAAGCCATGAGGTCGAAGGAACTGCCTGCAGAGCTCAGAGACAGGATTGTGTCGAGGCACAGATCCGGGGAAGCCTACAAAAAAAAAATTCTGCTGCATTGAAGATTCCCAAGAGGACAGTGGCCTCCATAATTCTTAAATGGAAGAAGTTTGGAACAACCAGGACTCTTCCTAGAGCTGGCCGCCCGGCCAAACTGAGCAATCGGGGGAGAAGGGCCTTGGTAAGAGAGGTGACCAAGAACCCGATGGTCACTCTGGCTGAGCTCCAGAGATCCTGTGTGGAGATGGGAGAAACTTCCAGAAGGACATCCATCACTGCAACACTCCACCGATCTGGGCTTTATGGCACAGTGGCCAGACGGAAGCCACTCCTCAGTGAAAGACACATGAAAGCTCGCTTGGAGTTTGCAAAAAAGCACCGAAAGGACTCTCAGGCTGTGAGAAACAAGATTCTGTGGTCTGATGAAACCAAGATTGAACTGCTTGGCCTCAATTCTAAGCATCATGTCTGGAGGAAACAAGGCACCTCTCATCACCTGCCCAATACCATCCTAACGGCGAAGCATGGTGGTGGCAGCATCATGCTGTGGGGGTGTTTTTCAGCATCAGGGACTGGGGGACTTGTCATGGTTGAGGGAACAATGAACGGAGCAAAGTACAGAGATATCCTTAATGAAAACCTGAAACAGAGCGTTCAGGACCTCAGACTGGGCCGAAAGTTCACCTTCCAACAGGACAATGACCCTAAGCACACAGCCAAGACAACGCAGGAGTGGCTTAGGGACAAATCTGTGAAGGTCCTTGAGTGGCCCAGCCAGAGCCCTAACTTGAACCCAATCGAACATCTCTGGAGAGACCTGAAAATGGCTGTCCACCGACGGTCCCCATCCAACCTGACAGAGCTTGAGAGGATCTGCAGAGAAGAATGGCAGAAAATCCCCAAATCCAGGTGTGCAAAGCTTGTCGCGTCATACCCGAGAAGACTCGAGGCTGTAATCGCTGCCAAAGGTGCTTCAACTAAGTACTGAGTTAAGGGTCTGACAACTTATGTCAATGTGTGATATTTCAGTTTTTCTTTTTAATAAATTTGCAAAGCTTCCTAAAATCCTGTTTTCTCTTTGTCATTATGGGGTATTGAGTGTAGATTGATGAGGGAAAAAATGATTTTAAACGATTTCAGCATAAGGCTGCAACATAACAAAATGTGAAAAAAGTGAAGGGGTCTGAATACTTTCTGAATGCACTGTATATCCCACTCCTGACACCAATTGTTGCGGGTTCGCCGCCGGCCTTCTCCCCTTACCAAGGGGGGGGATTAGTCCCCTTGTCTTTGACTGACCAGGCGCGACCCGAGGCCTATGACGTCCCTTCCGGACAGCGCGAAATAGGGTATTAGGACTGAAATTCGCTATTACCCAATTACTCGCACTGCCCTGAAATGAGGAGATAAGCCTCGCACGAGCCACGTGTGTTGAGATGCCGAGCGGTGCGTACATGCGATCAGTCCCGTTTAGATGGTGAACCCGGTTCTAGCGGTCTTAATCGTGCCACGCTTAGTCAATGGCGAAATCACAAAGGCGATCGAATTGGAAAAAGGAAGAACAAGCTTTATTTACACTATTCACAATGATTCAGAGCAGAGACACAGGGAAATCCTTACACAATCTTACTTAATACCCAGGACAAACGGGCCCGTCTCACACACACACACACACACACACACACACACACACACACACACACACACACACACACACACACACACACACACACACACACACACACACACACTCACACGGGGCTTGCAGCTGCAGGATGATGGTCCACGCGTCCAGGGATGGCTCTCGTGCAGCTCCCTCTGGTCTCCAGCTCGTCCCGTGCAGATGGAAGGAGGACAAGGCAGGAGCTCGTAGCGAGCCGTTTGGACGCACAGGGTTATTACAGGGCGAACGGTAGGGGGGTGGGCTCTGGTGCGGTTGGCGGTTATCACTGGCGGCTATGGCCGCGGTTACTCGCGTGGCTGGAATATTCGCTATTCGCCACCGGCGCGTTTGGCTGTGGCCGTGTACTCATACCCTCAATGCCTCTTCTTCTTCCCCTCTGGCACGTACGTAATATGGCGAGTTACAGTTCAAAGCCTCAAAGCGCTATCGCAACGAAATTCTCCCAAGTCCTTCTCCCTCAAAGTTCTCTCAATATGCGCTCGCTGTAAAAGTCCTTCTCCCTCAAAGTTCTGCTGGTCAGTCCTCCATTCATGCTGAAGTCCTTCCCCCAAGTCCTCTCGAGGGCTTTGCGCACCGACTTAAATAGGCACGCCACACGAACCTTCTTGAACTCACCAGACGTGCCTCTCCACGCCCTCTCACGCCATGCTGCTAGAGCCCTGATTGGCTGATGGCCTCTGACGCTCTGCCCCGACTCCGCCCGACTTCAACGCCGGCCCCACCCTTTTTAGGCCTACCTCGTATTACTCGACTAGTGGGCAGCCAATGCTTAACAAACTGAGCGGGCAGCCAAATGGGGCGCGGGATGGATTCTGCCCATCGAGGTGTAATTGGAGGGTGGACGCAAAATGAACGGGACCTAATCTCATGTCTTTACACAACGCAGATATTAATAGGGGAGATGGCCTATACTTACACATACTATGACATAACTAATACGACAAGTGGGCCTACGTGTTGCTCGTGGAACTAACTATGGGGGCAACCTTTAGCATTTATTGAACCTTTAGCATATGTACAATCTCAAAACTGCAGCAATATATATATATATATATATATACACACATATATATATATACATATATATATATATATATATACATATATATATATATATATACATATATACATATATATACATATATATACATATATATACATATATATACATATATATACATATATATACTGTATATATATATATACATATATATATATACATATATATATATATATACATATATACATATATATACATATATACACATATATACATATATACACATATATACATATATACATATATATATATATATATACATATATATATACATATATATATATATATATATACATATACAGTGGTACCTCGGCTTACGAGTTTAATCCGTTCCGTGACGGAGCTCGTAAGCCAAATCGCTCGTAAGTCAAAGCAAATTTTCCCATTCAAATGCATTGAAATGCTATTAATCCGTTCCAGCCTCAAAAAAAAAACACCAATTTTTTTTGTTAGGTGCTTTTAAATAACAAAAATGTACTTTATAAATAACAAATAATGTATAAACAAGCACGACCTCGTATATACTGTACATAATACAAGAGAATGTAAAGAAATAAACTGGTTTTATTAAGCAGAGGAGAAGAGCATGCCAGGTGAGGTGTGCGTGTTGTCGACTTGGCGAGGCAGTACGATCGTACTCCTTCTACGATATGTACGATTTTGAAGCAGAAGGAGTCCATAAAGGCTATAACGCCAGCCAAGGGCGTTACGATTATTTCAAAGCTCCGGACCTCTATCCATGAAGATATGGAGAAGTTGTTGTTTGTGTGGTTGAAGGAGAAGCAGCTCGCAGGAGATACCGTGACCGAGAGCATCATGTGTTTGAAAAGATTGAAACTCGGATATCGAGCACGGACCACGAGGTGTTTTTTCTTTTTTCTTAATCTCGGTTTCAGTGAACTTTTGCTCTGTGCTCACGTGTACTGTACCTGTACCTGTAATGGTACGTCAGAGGATGGCACCTGTTGTCATCATATTAAGTGAAAGATGTTCTGCATCGTAAGTTGGTACACCGTGGTCTTTCGGCGGTGTTTAAGCCGGCCGTCTTGGCTTCTGTCACCATTGGCATTGAGTCTTTCGATGTAGGTAGGTCGTTGTGTGCCGGTGCCTTGGCCGAATTCCTTCATTGCTGCATTGTTAGCTCACCTGGTTTTTTATACCACATCTTTGGTTATCGGACCAGCGAATGACGTCATCTCCTCCAAAGTATGGCTTATTCTCACTTGTCTTGGACGATCTTCTACTTCTAGCCTTCCACCGTGCATTTGGTGTCCACTGTACTTACTGTACAGTGCCTGGTAAAATTGATGTAATGGGTTTTTGACCGTCAACGCCATGAACCGTCATGAACCGTCATGAACCGTCAACCGCCATGAACCGTCAACGCCATGAACCGCTAACACTCAAAAGCCCATTTATCGCGCCTTATAAAGCAAAACGCAAACCGAAAGCCATGCCTCTCAAGCGAGGCGTGCTTCCGTGGTCACGTGATCCACAGGTGTAGCTCATTATACCCGCACGCGCGACACGCTTTGGCGGTCACGTGACCAGCCACTCTGGAGGCGGGGATCCCCGCCGATGACGTCACCGGCTGGAGCAAGGAGATTCCTCGCTCATGTATTTCGACGATTGCGTGTTTTATATCCAAGCAGAGATGCTTTCACGGCAAGATAACCGCGTGACCGGAACCGGAAGCCACAACCGGAAAATTCAAAAAAATAAATTTTTTGAGCTCGTACATCGGATCTCGGCTCGTATCCCAAAGCAACAAACCGCCCGAGCGACGGCTCGTATCCCGAAAAACTCGTACGTTGGGGCACTCGTAAGCCGAGGTACCACTGTATATATATATATACATATATACATATATATACATATATATACATATATATACATATATATACATATATATACATATATATACATATATATATATACATATATATACATATATATATATACATATATATATATACATATATATATATACATATACATATATACATATATATATATACATATACATATATACATATATATATATATACATATACATATACATATATATATATATATATATATATATATATATATATATATATATATATTGTTACGGCCCGCGGATAAGGATGTTGGTTTGCCGAGCGGATGGCACCGCGGCCTAACAGTTACCCTGACTAACCCGATTCCCGAACGTTGGCCGGATCGCGCCACAGATATTCAATATGGAAAAGACAAAAGCGACACGGATGTGAAGAAGAAGAAGAAGACGAAAAAAAGGTTGAAAATACTACTAAATTTATTCCTACTATATACAGGCTCAAAATAACCAAGGAGAAGGAAAGATAAGAAAATAATATACAGAAGATATTAGAGACACAGTGAAAATCGCTTGCTTATCTAAACAGGCTTAATTAATACCCAGGACAGAACAAATAAAACAAACTCACGTACACAAGAGGATGGAAAGGCAGGAGGTGGATGGCTGGAGGGAGAGGAAGGTCCAAGAGGGTCCTGCAGCACGATCGGCGCGTTTAGCAGCCGCCGTTCCTTCGCGGCCCTGCTCAAAACCGCCGTCCAGGCCCCAAGCGGCTGTTGTTGCTGCTGTTGTCTGCTGCTGCTGCGGTAGATGTCGCGCGCTTTGCCAGGACTACAACAGGCTTCTTGCTGTTAACTACTGCTCAGTCCAACTTTGGCGAGCAAGGCGACGAATAGCAGGGTTTGTGCTTTCCGGGATGTCCTCTCTTTGGATGTTCTTTCTGGATCTCCTCTTTCTTGGTCCAACCACTCTTTCTCTCTCTTGGTCCAATCACTCCTCACCACTGACAACTACCGACCACGCAACCACTTTGCTTCTTGCGCGCGCGCCTTTATAACGCCTCCGGCGATCAAGCCGCCGGCCTTCAGGACACGCCCATCGGTGTGCTCACCTCGGCCCTGGTTGGTCGCGCGACCCTCTGGCTCCGCCCTTGATGACGACGGGCGGGCACGCCCGTCTTCCCCGACCCGAGCACATGTTCAATGGTGGTTTTGGAGGGGATGTAATTGGCAATTGAGGCTTGGCAATGATGAAAGGGGAATGTGAAAGGAAGGGGATCTACTCTTATTTAATGCAGTACAATGGAGTGTCATCTTAATGGAAGACAAGGCCTTACCCTAAGACACATATTAAATATATAACTATCGAACAGGGGTATTCTATGATTGGCTGACGTGTATGCTTTATGGACTAATTATGGGACGCCCTTTGACCTTTACACTACGGAGGTATTTACAAGGAATCATTACATTTTACAGAGGGTGATATTTACAACAATTTACTCTATAATACAACACAATAAAAAAATACAATCCTCAAATCCACAACACTGCACCCTCCTCCTCTTAGGCACGACCCGGGCCTATAACTTTAACTTAGTGTGACACGTAGGTGTAGTTCCCTCTACTTTTAACCTGACCCTGAGTGCGACAGTTTTAAAACATAAATAAATATGTCCCGCTGCTCCATTGCACCCTACCTAACAGACTCACGCCCACAGCTAACCGAATTGCGGAATTGTCTTCAAACTATACACTGACGGTGGGGAGCATTATTTACAATGGCTCTACTTTATTTACAATACGCAACCCAGGACCTGTGATTGTTCTTTTGGGGGGGAGAGACAGTCTGCTCTGCATCAATGCACCATGAAAGCACCCAAAAATGCACCAAAGCACCCTCAAGCACCAATCGGTGCACAGTCATCACTGCTCATCAATAAAAATAAAAACAACAACCCCGAACCCTGCAGGCGGTCTCTTGCTCTTCGGCTCCCTCTGCTGGCTATTTGTTTTCTTCCAGATGTTGTCTTCTTTGCTGGCGGCCTATTTGTATCAAAATAAAATGCACCCAACGTGTCCATTTCTTTTTAATTATGGCCCACAGGGGCTGACTATGTATGGTTCACCTGTGGGGCATCGGTGCCCTGTGGCCAAGGTCCGCCAGCAAGATCTCGGGCCTTCATGGCCGGTTCCAGCAGAGGGGCCATGCCCCAACCCATGGGGTCCATAAGTGGTGCATCGATGCAGACAGCTGGTTCTGGGAGTTCCGGGCGCACAATGGCGGACTCACGCACGCTCCCCTCGGCACCCAGTGGCGCACAGGTCCTCATGTGGGAGACAAAAGGGGGGACAGACAGATGAGCGAGGGGTAAGGTCACAAGGGTACACATCAATAAGGCAATGCAAGGCGAAGTGCGTACGGAGAGCGAAGTGAGAAAGCTCATCCCTACCGTACGTCACCCCCCCTGTCACCTACACTACCCTTGCCCTTACCCCATATGTACAACATCTACACATTTACAAATCCGTCGCTACCGTCACATCATCCCCCTATACCAAATTCGTCTTCGCTCCCTCTACTTCAAAATTTGCCATCACCAATTCATCATCAATCCTCATAAGGAGGCAGAGATGGAACAACAAGGCACAATGTCACACCCACGTCATGATGCATCTCACAATCCAAACATTTGCATCAAAAATAATAAAACATGGCATGGTGTGGAGTTACGTCACCTCAGGTGAGTGGATGTAGATGGTGCGAGGAGACTTTCATCCTAACTACTTTCTAAATGACATTAACACACTTTACACTACCCGGGGTCTTTCCCTGCCAATTCATTGGCCAACTTACACATTGGGTTCTAAAAACCAATTCCCATTGACCAAACTGTGGTGCTTCTCAATTTGGGGTCTCACTCCCCCGATTCATCTCCCGGTGCCCTTGCACAATTTCCGGGCTAGGTCATGTAGCTCTCCCAGCAGGTCTACCCACCTGCACACCTCCACCACTGCAGTTGCCACCCGAGCTTACCTGCTCCTTACCTAACCTATCTAACTGGGGAAGGCCCCTCCTGGCTCTGTCACCCCTCGGTGCCCTCTGGCACTGGGCTACCCGGGTCCGTCCTCCGGATCCTCGGGCCCCATCCACAACAACTCTACCGGCTCCCAGAGCCCACCTGCGGCCTCACCTGGCCGACATCCTCACAGTGGTGGAGTGCCCAAACCAACTACACACACTAACAGGCTACACGCCCAGCCATTTCCACAACACTAATGCACCCATCCAAATACCATTCTTTCACCCGCACCACAGATGCCAATATCCAACCACAATTTACCTGTACCCTCTACCTAACACTTACACTACCCGCCCCGGGTATTCGTGATGGGGGTCCATCCTTCCCGCATTCACACCTTCGCACCATCCACTCCACTCCAGTTTCCACCATACTCACTCCACGACCATCCATTCCCATACTCCATATATTCCATAATCCATATATTCCCCACAACCATTCTCCATACACCTGTCGTTGCACACCTGTGCAATCACACCTGGTGCCACCTGCACCCTCCTCCTCTTCCTGGACCATTTGGTCAGCACAATACTCATCACTATCACTCACTCATTCACTGCTCCATACACCTGTCCAGTTGCACACCTGTGCAATCTCACCTGTTCCTTACACACGGCATCATCTAATCTACCTGTTGCCCTGCTAACTTAGTGCTCCCCGTCTTCCCTTTAAACTAAGCACATACCACGTCATTATCATCCACTCTAATCTACCTGCGTCCCCACTGCAGGTATCAGTCACTACCTAACCTTAACGTTACCTAAGGTCATCTTCTAGGTCCCTATCATTATATCCTAACCCTCCCGGGCTAGTTTTCACTGCCATAAACCCCATAACTAGTGCTCCTTTGCCCCCGCTGTGAGGGATGACAGAGTTGCCATCCCACCACATCGGGTATCTTCCACTACCAATTTTGCACATCAAATTTCAGCCAATCAAAAATTTGCCAATCACTACCCATCATCTGCCAATCATTACTGCCAATCATCAAATTTTGCCTTCCTAATTTCGGGGCCAAAACACTATCCTCGTCATCAGTCTACTCACTAGTGCCTCTCGGTGCGCCAATTCACTTCTAAAGCTCGGCTTGGTAAAGCCGAGCAATGAATGCGGGTTGTTTGGTGCCAGCGGCTGGATACGTCCGGCACTCGGTGCAGGGAAGGAGGTTTATCCGGGCCGAGATTCCACGCACCACCTCGGCACGGAGCCATCCAATGGCCCGATCCCGACCTGCCGGAACGCCTCAACAAAAGGGGGTCGCCATGACGACCCTTCCTGCAGGGCCGCCCGCTCCGCTTAGTGGAGCACGGACGCGGCCGTTCAAAGCGTGGCCCGGCGTGGATCTCGCACGGCGGTTCTTTCGAAACCACCATGGTTCGGATCCCCGCTGGTCCTCGCGGCATGCGAAGCTGCCCGGCGCGCACCGCGGGCCCGATTCGGCTATACGTCGCTCTAACCACTAACCCGGTTACCGTCGATGCTTCACCTGCATGCTCACACGCATACGCTACCCCTTTCACCCTCACCGAGCTCGGTGCTCCAACGCCGGCCGTACACCCCGCGTACTTCGCTATTGCACTCGTTCTTTCGCTCACAGACTTGGTCACACACCTGACCACCGCACACCTTTGCACACACTCGTCGTTCGCACACCTCACCAACACACCTCTTCGTGCCCACTCCTCGGTCACCTCCTCTGTGACAATCACAGGTGTGCTCTCACTTGCACACCCAACCACGTGCCTCACTACTAATTCCAGCGTGCATTCCCATACGCGCTCTACCATTCCAGGTGTGCATCCTCTCTCACCTGCCACAACCAACTCACGCTCCGTGTCACTCTCACTACTCTCACCACCACTCTTGACAGCGCACTCTTTCCTCATGCACTCCTCTGTTACACACCTTCCTCGCGCATCCTCTTGCGCACACTCTCCCGTTACATCCTCTGTAACACTCACCACAGGCGTGCATTCTCCCTTACTCTTGACAGCGCACTCTTTCCTCATGCACCCGTCCGTTACACACCTTTCTCGTGCATCCTCTTGTGCACACTCTCTCGTTACTCCCTCCGTAACACTCACCACAGGTGCACACTCTCTCGTTACATCCTCTGTAACACTCCCCACTCCGCGCTTCCATGTGCCCCCTCGCACACGCGCAACAACCAACTCACTCTCGACGGCACACTCATTCCTCGGCGCACACTTTTTCCTCACACACCCCAGAGTCGGACATTCTTGCACACCTCCTCTTTCGCACACTGTACCTGTCGCACACTTCACCAACGGCCTCTCACGAACACCCGGGTCCACAACAACCCCCAAGCCGACTGAAGCCCCCCTCACATCATATACATTTCCACGTATATCGCCACTCACCTCGGCACCTCGTCTCCGCACCTCCTTCACCACCTGCAAACTCTTTATTTGGTTAGTGAGCACATCATCACGATTTGAGCACCGGCCTTGTACATATTCTATCACCTCCTCCTGTATTTCTCTCTTTGTTTCTGTCCGTCTCTTCTTAATTTCACTCACCCCATCTTCCACCTCCTTTAACTTTTGCTTCACCTCTTTTATCTCCCGGTGCGTCTCCTCAATCTCGTCCTCTAAGGCTACCTTGACCATCTCTATGTGCATCCTCACCTCCCGGTCGTTCGTCTCCATTACTTCTGTCACCTCGTCCAACCTCGTTGTCAGTCCCTCACGTACCATCTGACATTGCCTCTGTGTCGCTATTAAGTCATTTTTAATGTCGTTTTGTGTCGCTTTTAACCCTCCTAGTACCGCAGTGTTCCTTTGAACCTGCTCCACTAACTCCGTCTGTCCCACCGTCAGCTGTTCCACCTCCTCCGTCAGGTCCTCTATGCCCCCTTGTAACTTTGCCGTCCCATTTCTCACCTCTTTCTCCATACGCTTTTCACCTCGCTTTACCTCCTCACTTACACCTCGTCGAAACTCCTCCTTCATCTCCTCAATCTCCTTAGTAGATGCCACCCTCATCTGTCCCAATTCATCCCTCTGAGCATCCAATTTGGTTTCTACCCCGATTTTCACCTCCTCTATCTGCTCTCCCATTTGTTTAATTTCTCGGGCGGATTGCTCCCCTATTTCCCGCAATTTGCCTTCCATTCTATCTTCTAGCCCCCTTAACCCATTTTTCACCCCTTCTATCCCATTGTCTAACCCCTCAAATTTCTTGTCTAACCCCTCAAATTTCTTGTCTAACCCCTTAAAATTATTGTCTAACTCCTCAAATTTCTTGTCTAACCCCTCACCAGTACCCCTCGCTTTGTCCCTCATTGCCCCCATTTGGCCCTCTACTCGCTCACTATCAGCCCTCGCTTTGTCCCTCATTGCTCCCATTTTGGCTTCTAGCCGCTCCCCCATTCTGTTTTCCATTTTTTCCATTTCCCTGCCTCTTTTTTTGTTGTCGCACTTCGACTCTGCCATGTATTCCCTGAACCGTGCCATGAACTGCTGCATGTCAAACGGCTGCATGTTAAAGCCCGCTGATACAGCGGGCTCGGCTACCGCGCGCTCGTGCGAGGCGCCTTTTTGCGCGCCTGAAACCTCGTGCGCGAGGGCGCCATTTTGCGCGCCTGAAACCTCCTCAACCACCTCCTCATTGCCCTCCTCCATCTGATCCTGGGTTACTCCTAACCCCTCTCCTAGTTCCCCCACCGGCATCCGATCGCCTTGACTATCTATGGCGCGATTTCAAAATTCAGGTTTTCCTAAAACAAAACAAATTTCGGCCGCTCCAAATTTTGACCAAATTTTTTTCCTTGATGTTTTAAAAATTTGGTTCGGGCCTCGTATCTCACTCCCAGACACCAATTGTTTCGGCCCTCGGATAAGGATGTTGGTTTGCCGAGCGGATGGCACCGCGGCCTAACAGTTACCCCGACTAACCCGATTCCCGAACGTTGGCCGGATCGCGCCACAGATATTCAATATGGAAAAGACAAAAGCGACACGGATTTGAAGAAGAAGAAGAAGACGAAAAAAGGTTGAAAATACTACTAAATTTATTCCTACTATATACAGGCTCAAAATAACCAAGGAGAAGGAAAGATAAGAAAACAAGTGAATCCACTTGGATTCCGCCCAGGTTGGCACATGGAAATTATGATGTAGCATAATTATCATCTCGGGTCAAGATTTGAAATTACGCCATGGTTTTTGTAAAATTGCTACTAGTATTCACATTATGTACTTTCACCAAAACATACATCATCATAGAAACATATAGAATTTGGGTCCTCTGGGTCATTTGGGTCCTCTGGGTCATTTGGGTCCTCTGGGTCATTTGGGTCCTCTGGGTCATTTGGGTCCTCTGGGTCATTTGGGTCCTCTGGGTCATTTGGGTCCTCTGGGTCATTTGGGTCCTCTGGGTCATTTGGGTCCTCTGGGTCATTTGGGTCCTCTGGGTCATTTGGGTCCTCTGGGTCATTTGGGTCCTCTGGGTCATTTGGGTCCTCTGGGTCATTTGGGTCCTCTGGGTCATTTGGGTCCTCTGGGTCATTTGGGTCCTCTGGGTCCTCTGGGTCCTCTGGGTCCTCTGGGTCCTCTGGGTCCTCTGGGTCATTTGGGTCCTCTGGGTCATTTGGGTCCTCTGGGTCATTTGGGTCCTCTGGGTCATTTGGGTCCTCTGGGTCATTTGGGTCCTCTGGGTCATTTGGGTCCTCTGGGTCATTTGGGTCCTCTGGGTCATTTGGGTCCTCTGGGTCATTTGGGTCCTCTGGGTCATTTGGGTCCTCTGGGTCATTTGGGTCCTCTGGGTCATTTGGGTCCTCTGGGTCATTTGGGTCCTCTGGGTCATTTGGGTCCTCTGGGTCATTTGGGTCCTCTGGGTCATTTGGGTCCTCTGGGTCATTTGGGTCCTCTGGGTCATTTGGGTCCTCTGGGTCATTTGGGTCCTCTGGGTCATTTGGGTCCTCTGGGTCATTTGGGTCCTCTGGGTCATTTGGGTCCTCTGGGTCATTTGGGTCCTCTGGGTCCTCTGGGTCATTTGGGTCCTCTGGGTCATTTGGGTCCTCTGGGTCATTTGGGTCCTCTGGGTCATTTGGGTCCTCTGGGTCATTTGGGTCCTCTGGGTCATTTGGGTCCTCTGGGTCATTTGGGTCCTCTGGGTCATTTGGGTCCTCTGGGTCATTTGGGTCCTCTGGGTCATTTGGGTCCTCTGGGTCCTTTGGGTCCTCTGGGTCATTTGGGTCCTCTGGGTCCTCTGGGTCCTCTGGGT
Source organism: Myxine glutinosa (assembly GCF_964187855.1). Lineage (NCBI taxonomy): Eukaryota > Metazoa > Chordata > Myxini > Myxiniformes > Myxinidae > Myxine > Myxine glutinosa. The sequence continues at coordinate 190,123,945 of NC_136264.1, read as the reverse complement.
CCTCTGGGTCCTCTGGGTCCTCTGGGTCATTTGGGTCCTCTGGGTCATTTGGGTCCTCTGGGTCATTTGGGTCCTCTGGGTCATTTGGGTCCTCTGGGTCATTTGGGTCCTCTGGGTCATTTGGGTCCTCTGGGTCATTTGGGTCCTCTGGGTCATTTGGGTCCTCTGGGTCATTTGGGTCCTCTGGGTCATTTGGGTCCTCTGGGTCATTTGGGTCCTCTGGGTCATTTGGGTCCTCTGGGTCATTTGGGTCCTCTGGGTCATTTGGGTCCTCTGGGTCCTCTGGGTCCTCTGGGTCCTCTGGGTCCTCTGGGTCATTTGGGTCATTTGGGTCATTTGGGTCCTCTGGGTCATTTGGGTCCTCTGGGTCATTTGGGTCCTCTGGGTCATTTGGGTCCTCTGGGTCATTTGGGTCCTCTGGGTCATTTGGGTCCTCTGGGTCATTTGGGTCCTCTGGGTCATTTGGGTCCTATATTCCTATCCTATAACATATATATCCTATAACCTATCCTATATATATCCTATATCATATAACATATATCCTATATATCCTATAACATAACATATAACAAATATATCCTATATTATGTACTAGCGAGCGGCCGCGTACCAGCCAAAGGGGTAGCCCATGGTTAGCCTAAATATAGATTTGATGACGTCATGTTTACACATCTGAGCGACAGAAACTGGCTACACATCTGAGCGACAGAAACGGAGCTTCACTTTTGGAGAGACAGAAATTCCCAGGCAAACGCTATAACGCAACAGGTTTACAACCTGTGCGTTAATAATATACAGAAGATATTAGAGACACAGTGAAAATCGCTAGCTTATCTAAACAGGCTTAATTAATACCCAGGACAGAACAAACAAAACAAACTCATGTACACAAGAGGATGGAAAGGCAGGAGGTGGATGGCTGGAGGGAGAGGAAGGTCCAAGGGGGTCCTGCAGCACGATCGGCGCATTTAGCAGCCGCCGTTCCTTCGCGGCCCTGCTCAAAACCGCCGTCCAGGCCCCAAGCGGCTGTTGTTGCTGCTGTTGTCTGCTGCTGCTGCGGTGGACGTCGCGCACTTTGCCAGGACTACAACAGGCTTCTTGCTGTTAACTACTGCTCAGTCCAACTTTGGCGAGCAAGGCGACGAATAGCAGGGTTTGTGCTTTCCGGGATATCCTCTCTTTGGATGTTCTTTCTGGATCTCCTCTTTCTTGGTCCAACCACTCTTTCTCTCTCTTGGTCCAATCACTCCTCACCACCGACAACTACCGACCACGCAACCACTTTGCTTCTTGCGCGCGCGCCTTTATAACGCCTCCGGCGATCAAGCCGCCGGCCTTCAGGACACGCCCATCGGTGTGCTCACCTCGGCCCTGGTTGGTCGCGCGACCCTCTGGCTCCGCCCTTGATGACGACGGGCGGGCACGCCCGTCTTCCCCGACCCGAGCACATGTTCAATGGTGGTTTTGGAGGGGATGTAATTGGCAATCGAGGCTTGGCAATGATGAAAGGGGAATGTGAAAGGAAGGGGATCTACTCTTATTTAATGCAGTGCAATGGAGTGTCATCTTAATGGAAGACAAGGCCTTACCCTAAGACACATAATAAAGATATAACTATCGAACAGGGGTTCTATGATTTCTATGATTCTATGATTGGCTGACGTGTATGCTTTATGGACTAATTATGGGACGCCCTTTGACCTTTACACTACGGAGGTATTTACAAGGAATCATTACATTTTACAGAGGGTGATATTTACAACAATTTACTATATAATACAACACAATAAAAAAATACAATCCTCATATCCACAACAATATATATACTAGCTGAGGTACCCGGCTTCGCCCGGGTTGAATAAGAATAATACAAATATATGATGAAAAGAACATGTATATTTTAGAGCAATATCACAGTACATTTCATACATGACGTTTTTTCAATTTTCAATTTCTCAAAACCTCTGGGTATACAACATTTCTGGTTTTCTTACGTGGTGCCAAGACATAAAGATTGCTTGGTTTTCCAACCCTCGAGCAGCCCACGTACAGGTGGCCATGGGCAAACACTTGTTCTGTGAAGTTCAGGCCTACAACCTTCATTGATTGCCCCTGCGCCCTGTTGATGGACATAGCAAAACAGCCTGATGGGGAACTGAATCCTCTTGAAGGAGAATGGGAGGTCAGGTGGAATAAGTGGTATCCTTGGAATGAATACTTTCTCTCCTCTGTATTGTTCTGAGAGGATGGTTGCCTCTAGGACATGCGGCATCATTTGCTGGATTGTCAATCGTGTTCCATTACACAGCTTTGGTGGATCAAGATTCCTTCGAAGGATGATTGGTGCTCCCACCTTGAGAATCAACCTGTGTGTTGGGAGTCCTTGAGGCTGACGACTGTTGAGAAACTCAGTTGGGAGGTTTACTGCCTGATCTTCATGTCACTTTGGCAAGAGAATCATAATTTCTTTCATAACTGGGCAGCGAACGTCATTATGTGCGACATTACGTCACTCCTACGGACGTGAAAACATTTGTTTTCCTTAAAATATATATTTAAAATAAATAAAATAGTGCATAAATTAACAATAAAAGAAGCTAAAAAAACAATTTAAAATACAATATAAAGCACATTAAAAATATATAAATATGTACGTACAGTATACTGTACATACGCGCAACCGCTGATTCTCATTCAAAACAGAGGCGATGTACAGTATTCCTTTACTGTGTCTGTGTTAGCCATGGGTCCGAAGAAGGATAATGCTAGTGTTTCCAAGCGTAATGTGGTTACGATGGACGATAAGGTAAATCTGATTAAAAGGTATGGAAAAGGTGGAAAAGTGTCGGTGATAGCACATAGACCTTATCGCGAATCGGAACCGCAATGCGTCATGGGATCGGAAAGGGGCAATAGCGCCGCCACATACTACACCATGGAATTGCAGCTGGCCCGGTTTTTTAAACCATTGATATTAAAATAAAAAGTAACCTATAACCACCGGAATTTTATGCTGATTCCGAATCTGTGTCTAAAACTTTTCTCAGATGTGTAGTTCTTGAGTTATAAGCGGACAGACAGACAGACAGACAGACACACACACACACACACACACACACACACACACACACACACACACACACACACACACACACACACTCCTCCTTTATTTATGTATATATATATATATATATATATACTAGCTTACTAGATATACTAGCTTACTATATATACTAGCGTCGTTACTGAGGAATGGGCTTATTTTAGCTGAGGCTAATGACTGTAATTGAGTTGCTGTGTTGTCATGATTTACACCAATCACAATACAAACTAGAACGGGCACTCGGTAGAGCGCATACCTTCGCCGCAGCTACTTTTGTTGCCAAAATAAAAGACTACAAGATCTGTGTAGCAAAGCATTTTGGCATTAGTTTCATACAAATTGGACACAAATTGACCGCGCTATGGTAAAAAGACGATTTTGACCTTTTCATGACCTTGACCTTGACCTTTGACCCGATCGATTCCAAAATCTAATCAAATGGTTCCCGGATAATAACCTATCATCCCACCAAATTTCATGCGAATCGGTTGAATACTTTTTGAGTTATGCGAATAACATACACACACACACACAGACATACAAATAAATACACAGCGATCAAAACATAACCTTCCGCTTTTGCGAAGGTAACAATTACTTTGCACAAATGTATTTGTTGTGTTTATGATATTACATTTTTATAAGCAATTTAGGTTGAAGATTTAGGTTGATGGTTTTTTTTCAAGAAAGAACCCCACAGCAAACACATAGGGGAGGGGTAGGTGCAGACTGGAAGTTTGGGACGATTACACCTCACCACCACGTAATTCAAAACACCTCACCACCAAGTAATTTAAAACACCTCACAGCCATAAAACACGTAATAAAAACACCTAACCACCACGAAATTGAAAACACCTCACAGCCATCAAACACGTAATAAAAACACCTCACCACCACGAAATTAAAAACACCTCACAGCCATCAAACACGTAATAAAAATACCTCACGACCACGAAATTAAAAACACCTCACAGCTATAAAACACGTAATAAAAACACCTCACAGCCATAAAACACGTAATAAAAACACACCACCACCAAATTAAAAACACCCCACAGCCATAAAACACGCAATAAAAACACCTCACAGCCATAAAACACGTAATAAAAACACGTCACCCCCACTAAATTAAAAACACCTCACAGCCATAAAACACGTAATAAAAACAACTCACAGCCATAAAACATGTAATAAAAACACCTCACAGCCATAAAACACGTAAGAAAAACACCTCAACAACACAAAATTAAAAACACCTCACCACCACGTAATTATAAATACCTCACCACCATGTAAATCAAAACACCTCACCACCATGTGATTTAAAAACACCTCACCACCATGTGATTTAAAAACACCTCACCACCACGTCATTTTAAAACACCTCACCACCACATAATTCAAAATACCTCACTACCACGTGATTCAAAACCACCAAAACGTTATTAAAAACACTTCACAACCACGGAAACAAAAGTTTGAGGGAGTCGTTAAGTGACAACACAGACACTGCCCAGATGTGTAGATTTTTCGATAAATGACTGTACCCGAGTTGCCGTTTTGTCATGGTTTAAACCAATCATAATTCAAACAATTATTTTGCACAAATGTATTTGTAATATACGTGATATCACATTTTATAAACAATTGAAGTTGAAAAAAAACATTTTTCCAAAAAAAATTCCAAAAATAAAATTGGAAAATTTTTCAAGAAAATACCCTTAGGACATACCGACGGAAGAGATATGTGCATACCAGAAGTTTGGTACGATTTCACAAGAGTTTGAGAAAGTAGTTCAGTGACAAGACAACACAACACAACACAACACAGGACAGACGCTGCACAGATATATATATGTATATATATATATATATATATATGTATATATATATGTATATATATATGTATATATATATATATATATATATATATGTATATATATATATATATATATATATATATATATATATATATATATATACACACACAGACTTGGCATTTAATATGGAATATTTTTTTTGTGGGGGTGAACTTACTCTTCAAGATGTCTTCGAACCAAAAGTTCATTGGAATTATGTTGAAATTATTCTAGATTTTGTTAATGTGACCTTTAAAAGAAACAAAAACCACATTTGACATTTCGAAACAAATACATTGATCCTTGAAAGTGATGTAAACTGATATCGAACTCAATTCATGGACAGTACTGTGTTAAACTTCTGTACGTTTTCAAGAAGTATCTCTTTATTTTGCACATTAGCCAAATTTTTTTTAACAAAAACAAAAGTTAAATTACGACTAGGATTACGGACAGTAAAATTACAGTTCAGTACTTCGTGTAACCCCCACGAGCATTCAGGAGAGCACGTACACATTGAGGCATGCTGTTCACGAGATTTGCCAAGGTTTGGACAGGAATCGCTTGCCATGCAGTGACAATAGCCTGCTTTAATTCACGCACAGAGGTCGGCTGCTGGTCCAAGTGGTCGATTTGAAGCGTTAATTCTGCCCACAAGTTCTCTATCGGATTCATATCCGGGGACATGGCAGGCCACTCCATATGCCCTACACCACAGTCAGCAAGAAAGTGTTGGATCATGCGAGCACGATGAGGCCATGCATTGTCATCTTGGAAGACAAAGTTTCCTCGAAAGGCTGCACGAGCAAATGGAAGCAATGTTTCTTCCAGAATGACCCTGTACTTGAACTGGTTCAGGTTTCCATTCAGAACAACCAGGTCAGTTTTGCCCCCTGCATGAAAAGCAGCCTAAACAGTCACCCCACCACCTCCAGCTTGGACTCTTGGCACTATACAATCTTCGTTATGGGCTTCATGCACTTGTCTGCGCACTCGGACACGGCCATCTTGACGATAGACCAGAAAACTAGACTCGTCACTGAAGATCACGTGATTCCAGTGTCCTGGCTGCCATTGACGGTGCTCTCTGGCCCACTGCAATCGGCGCTGGTGTTGTCTGGTCAGGCGTGGCTTTCTCAGGGGACGCCTGGCATGATAGCCTGCTTGAACCAGTCGTTGGTTGACTAGCCTTCTGGATACAGGCACATTTGTCAGTTGCTGCCACTCAGCCCTAAGCCGATTAGCTGACTTGGTACGGCCATTGCGGACTAACCGGTGCAGTTGGCGATCATCCCTCCTTGTGGTTCTGCGAGGACGTCCTGGCCTCGGGATTGGAGTAGGGACACCCCTCTGAGCATTTCGTTTCAGGATCTTTGACACCTGACCTTGAGTGATGCCATACTGCTGAGCAATAGCACGCTGTTTCATGCCGTAATTTCGTAAAGACACCACTCCATGACAAACAGCATTGTCGAGTTGACGGACCATCTCCAGTGGAAGCGGCAATAACTTTTTGGAGATGTGCAGCAGTTGTTTTCCACTAATACAGAACGCAACAACCTTTGTATACCCGACTGTGAAGCCAATCATGAAATGCACCTGTCCGTACATTTTGCCACAGCCACCTGTGATATAATCCTGTTGTTGACTTCTTGCTGCGACAGACAATCAGTGACAAGGTTCTTTTAACAAATAAATCACCAAAGTGTAAAAGAAACTCACCAGATTGATATACTGAGTTAAGAAAGTACACCCAAGTCAAGAAAAAAAAAAATTCCGTATTAAATGCCAAGTCTGTATATACAGTATATATGTACATATATACTGTATATACAAACAAGCCTGGTGTTGGCTTCGCGGTTAGGGTGCCGGCTTGGGATCCTAGGATCCTGGGTTCGAATCCCGGTCGATCACTGAATTAATGCCAGGGGGGTTGACTCAGCCTGTCATCCCTCCGAGGTCGGCTAATTGAGTACCAGCTTGCTGGGATGAATGATCCCGGTGTGTACCCATTTAGAATATGTGCACCGTATCCCTGTGCATCGTAAGAGCCGACTAAGGGTTGGCGTCAGGAAGGCATCAGGTCATAAAAACATTGCCTCAAACAGGGAACCATGATTGTCATGGGGCCTGCAAGGCTAACCCCTGCTCTGGCCGGGAAAATGGCCTTAAAACGATCATTCATTCATTCATTCATTCATATATATATATATATATATATATATATATATATATATATATATATATATATATATATATATATATTGTTGCGAATATGGAATTTGGCCTCCATATCCGCTTGTAAATATTCCCCTATTTTCTCCAATACTCCCCAACTTTCCCCGATCCCCCATTCCCTAGTCCCATTGCATGTAAATAACAATCAGTAGAGCCGACCTTCCCCTTATTCCCCCATTAAATGTCGTGCCCAGGTCCACCGCACCACACGTAGACAACTTTCGGACATCTTCCTAGTTATTCTTATTCTATGTCAGTTAAGGCCTCGTCTCCATTAATTATGACTCTTCGTTGCACCAGAATGTGATTATATGGCATCAGTAGTGAGTTTAGGACCTTTCCCATACCTCCTCCCATCTTCTTCCCCAAACAACAACAATAACAACAACTACACCAACAATTACAACAACAACAGAGGAGATGGCGGCGGAGCGGGGGAGGATGCGTCCTCACACCGGCTCGATTAGCTCCAGACCATGCGCTCCACGGGGTTACCCCGAAGGGGCTGGCTGTCAGCTCCTCGTCAGGGGCGGAGCCAGTAACCCCCCCGCACGCACCCAATGAGAAGCAACGTGCCGATTCCACGAGGCGGAGCTAACGAGCCGAGGGCGTGTCACTCCCCGCCGGATATACGCGGCCCCGCGCCGGATGTGACGTCAGATGCGCCTCAGCTTGGAGAGAGAAGCCACCGCCACCCCCAGCGCGACGATACCTCCCCGCATCTTTGGACCGAACTGGACCGTACGTGATCCTGCCCTGAGCCCAGGTGCACCTGGAGCGATCGCTACCCGCTTTCGTTGCAATCAAACCCCCGTGTGAGTGAGCCTTGTCCCGTTTATTTGTCGTCTGTTGGGGTTAATATAAGCGTGTTTAAGTGCCCACCTTCCTATGTTTCCCTCTTGTCCCTGTAATCTAAACCTTCCGCATTATTGTAATAACAACCTTTGAGAACCGTATCCCTGGTGTCGTGTCGTATTAATTCCAGCCGTGTGTCTTCTTTTTCCTTCATTGGTCTAGCATAGCGCTATTAGTCAACGTTCGGGCACAATCGGGTAACTTGTGCAGACGTGGTCATACCATAAAACCGCTCGGGAAATAACATCCAAGCCACGTCTGTAACAATTGGTGTCGAGGAGTGGAATTCGAACCCGGGACTAAATTAGTTAGGCCCAAATTTTGGGAGGGAAAATCGATTCGGAGCGCGTTTCCCGCGCGAAATTATAACGGCGAAATTTCAATTTGTTTTACGAAAATAAAAAAATAAAAACCGAATTTTGAAAGTCGCGCTATGGCGGATCAAGACAGCTGGGGTCCGGTAAAGGAGAGTGAGGTAGGGTCGATCCAGGACCAAAATGAGGGACAGGAGGAGAGCGAAGCAGTGAGGGCGGCAGGTTCGCAAAATAGCGCCGTCACGCACGAAGAAGCGGGCGCGCAAAATGGCGCCTCGCTGGTCACCGTGCCCGCGACCGAAGTAGCGCCGCTGGGAAGATTGGAACTTTTTTTTATACAAATGACGGCCCTTATGGAAAAGAATAGTGAGCGATTGGAAAACCAAATGGGGGTAATGGGAAACCAAATGGGGGTAATGAGGGACGAAGCGAGGGGTACCAGTGAGAAGTTAGACAATAATTTTGAGGAGTTAGACAAGAAAATTGGGAAGTTAGACAATAATTTTGAGGAGTTAGACAACGGGATAAAAGAAGTAAAGAATGGGTTAACGGGGGTAGAAAACAGAATGGCCGCTCAAGAGAATCAGATAGAGGGAGTGAAACATGGGTTAACGGGGGTAGAAAACAGAATGGCCGCTCAAGAGAATCAGATAGAGGGAGTGAAACATGGGTTAACGGGGGTAGAAAACAGAATGGCCGCTCAAGAGAATCAAATGGAAGGGATGCAAAAAGGGTTAGAGGGGTTAGAAAACAGTATGGAAGGCAAATTGAGGGACATGAGGGACCAAGCGGAAAGGGAAGTTAACCAAATGGGGCAGCAGATAGAGGGGGTCAGAATGGGGGTAGAAACCAAACTGGATGCTCACAGGGAGGAAATGGAGCAGATGAGGGTGGCATCTGGGCAGGAGATGCAAGTGATGGGAGAGGAGATCAGAAGAGGAGTGAGTGAGGAGGTCGGAGGAGTGCGCGAGGAGGTGAGGCACTGTAAGGAGCGCATGGAGAAAGAGGTGAGAAAGGGGACTGTAAAATTGCAAGGTGGTATAGAGGAGTTGACGCTGGGAGTAGAACAACTGACAGTGGGACAAAAGGAGTTGGGGGACCAGGTAAAGAAGAACACAGCGGTAATAGAGGGTTTAAAATCGACACAGAAGGAGATGAAAAAGGACGTAGGGGTAATTAAAAAAGAGTGCCAGACGGTACATGAGGACCTGACGAGGAAAATGGACAAGGTGGTAGAGGTAATGGAGGTTAAAGAGCGGGAGGTGCGGGAGCACATAGAAAAAAATAAAGTGGAGTTAGAGGAAGAACTTAAAGGGGCGCACGAAGAGATGAAGGAGATGAAGCAAAAATTAGAAGAAGTGGAAGAAGGGGTGAGCGAAATTAAGAAGCGACGGAGAGAGGATAAGAAAGAGATAAAGGAGGAAGTAAAAGAATTGGTCCAAAGTCTGTGTTCGGATCGTGATGATGTGCTCATTAACCGGATGAGGGATTCGCAGGTGATGGAGGAGAAGCGAAGAGAAAGAGGACCCGGTGTAAGTGGTGACCAATATGGTCGTGCGTATGATGCGCCAGGTGATTTAATAAGCTTGGGGGTCGAGATAGACCCGGATGTTCGTGAGAGGCCAAGAGTGAGGTGTATGGCTGGTCCGGAGGGTATGGAACGAGAGGTGCGAGGTGTGGGTGAGCAAGGTTGTGGTGGTATGGAATGGGTAGCGGGTTGCGGAGGTGTGACCCATGCATCGACACCAACAGGGGTAGTTGTTGGAGGGACCGGGGAGGCACGAGAGCCCCTTGGGGGTAATGTACTGTGGGGGCCCGGCCGGTTCGGCCCCGCGCTGACCCCGCAAGGGGCGACGCACGGGGTCCGGCCGGCGGGCAACGACTCGCATACGAGGTGGTCCCACAAGGTCCCACTCGCGCCGTATGACGGCAAGAGTGATCTACGCGCGTACCTGGCGCAGTTCGACTGTGTGTGTAAGGGTAACGGTTGGGGTGAGGACGAAGGTGGAGTACACCTGGTGGCCGCATTGCGCGGCGCGGCGGCGGAGGTGCTGACGGCATTACCAGCGGGTGCTCTCACCCTGCCAGCCCTCCGCGACGCCCTAATTAATCGATTTGGAATAGAACAGCAGAGCGAGCTTGTTAAAGCTCAGCTCGCGCTGTGAAAGCGCAAGCCCCAGGAAGCCATCGGGGAACTTGCCCACGACATTCGCCGCGCAGTGGGGATCGCACATGCTAGCATGGCAGCGGATTCCCGGGAAAGCCTGGCGCTGGACCATTTTATCCAGGCCCTCCCGGATATTGAGCTCCGGCAACAGCTCGCCATGTGGCGCCCGCAGACTCTGAGCCAGGCGGCTGACGCTGCGGCCCGTTGGGAAGCAGCGAGGCCCCTGGCCCGGGGGGGCGAGCGTCTCGCAATGGCGGTCCGCCAGATGGGACCCCCGATGGAGGGCGGACCCCTTAGGGGGCCCGCCCCCGACGTGGGTCCTGACCTGGCGGGCATGGTCCGGAGGCTGGTGGACCAGCGCCTGGCAGGACCTGGACCATGGCAGGCGGCCCCGGAGGTGGCCCGCGGTGGACCACGAGCGGGTAATCCAATTCGGACCTACAGGGGGGGGAATTTGGAATTCCGGAGGCAAGCACCTTACCAGGTGAGGTGCTATACCTGCAACCGCCTGGGTCACCTGGCGCGGCACTGTCGAAACGCGCGCCGGGATGATCCCCGGCAGTTGAGGTCCTCAACTCCGCCCAGGGGGGAGCGGGTTAGCCGACCCCAGACACCCCCCCGCCAGACCCCGGGAAACTAGAAGGTGTCGGGCACGTAGGGCGGTGTTCGGCAGCAGAGGATGGAGGAGAGCCCTCATTGACGCGACAGGTCATTTATTGTGGCCAAATTGGAACCGGTAGCCTGACAATTAGATGCAAAATTGCCGGCGTGGGGGTAGACGCCGTAGTGGACACAGGAGCTAGCGCCACGATCATCAGCCCTGTGGTCCTTGATTCGAGTACAGGTGGCTGGGATAAGATCCAGCGCCTGCAAAATTATAGTTTGCAGCTTGCTACCGGGGTAACGGCCCCGATCATAGGGCGTGGTTCTGTGACCCTCAAGTTAGGGTCGGTAAGGAGGGAGATAGATGTTTGGGTGGCGGAGGTGTGCGACCCATGTTTAATAGGGTTGGACCTGTTGACTGCCAGCGGTTGTAAAATCGACTTGTGCCGGGGGATCCTGCAGGTGGGAGTAGAAGAGCTGCCGTTAGGGGGAGTGAGCACGGCCGAGAGAGCGGAGCTGGAGGCTTCCGAGGCCGTGACCATCCCCCCAAGGGCCGAGGCGATAGTGCCGGCCCGATGGGCAGCTCGCCCAACATGGCAGGAGTCCTGCGGCCTGGTCGAACCGGTGGCAGCGCAGTCCATACCGGGTTTAATCGTGGGCCGCACCCTTGTAAAAACGAACGGACCGGTAGTGGCCGTCCGAGTAATAAATATGAGTACAGAACCACGCACTATAGTAAGGGGCACGAGGGTAGCTGGCTGCACCCCCGTTGAGGAAGTCGCGACAGTGAGGGGCGAGAACGTCCAGCCGAGCCGACCCCGGGGGGAGCCTTCAATGACAAGTAGGAATTGGCCCGATCCCATTTGCGAGATGGTAAATCGTAGCAGCGTAGAGTTGGGAGGTACCCAGAGGGAGGCCTTACACAAACTGGTTGGGTCCCATTTGGACCTCTTCTCCTTGTCCACCGAGGATATTGGACGTACGGGCCTGGTGAAACATCAGATCCACACCGGTGAGGCCCGGCCTATTCGTCAGGCCGCCCGACGGCTCCCTTGGAGCAAGAGGGCGGAAGCTGACGAGCAGGTTGCAAAAATGCTCGACGCAGGTGTGATCGAGCCCTCGGGAAGTCCTTGGATGTCACCTGTTGTGCTGGTCAAAAAGAAGGATGGGACCACGCGGTTCTGCGTGGACTATCGCCAGCTAAACAACGTGACACTCAAGGACTCATATCCCCTGCCAAGGATTGATGACACCCTCGATGCCGTTGCGGGCTCAAATTGGTTCACAACTTTGGACCTCAAGAGTGGGTATTGGCAGGTGGAGATGGATAGGGCAGGGAAGGAGAAAACGGCATTTTCCACAGGTAAGGGACTGTATCAGTTTACTGTGATGCCGTTTGGTTTGTGTAACGCCCCCGCCACCTTTGAGAGATTGATGGAGCATGTACTAGGCGGCATGCCATGGCAATCATGCCTGGTGTACCTGGATGACGTCCTGGTACATGCCCAAACGTTCCCCCAGGCACTAGCTAATTTGGACCAGGTGTTCGGGTGCCTCAGACAGGCAGGGTTGAAGCTGAACCCGAGTAAGTGCACTTTGTTTGCAAGAGAGGTGGCCTATCTAGGTCACGTGATTGGCCGCGAGGGGGTAAAAACAGACCCAGACAAAATTAAAGCGGTAGAGGAGTGGCCCGCACCACGTACCATCAAAGAGGTGCGGGGATTTTTGGGACTCTGCTCCTACTACCGGCGCTTTGTGGCGAAATTTGCGGAGTTGGCCCGTCCCCTCCACCGGCTTACGGAGAAGGGGACGCGATTTAATTGGACACGGGAGTGCCACGAGGCCTTCCAAAAATTGAAGGGGTGTCTAACATCCGCACCCCTTCTAGCTTACCCCACTAGTGACGGGACATTTACCCTGGACACGGATGCGAGCCAGGAAGGATTGGGCGCAGTTTTGTCTCAGACACAGGAGGGCGTGGAGAGAGTGATTGGTTATTATAGTCGGGCCTTAAGTAGGCCCGAGAGAAATTATTGCGTCACTCGCAAAGAGTTATTGGCTATGCTGGCTGCCATGAACCATTTCCACCCGTACTTGTACGGGCGGAAATTTTTGGTTAGAACTGACCATTCCTCCCTGCAATGGCTCCTTCGGTTCAAGGAACCGGAGGGCCAAATTGCAAGGTGGTTGGAAAAGTTGCAGCAGTACGATTTTGATGTGGCCCATAGGGCCGGGAAGGCCCATGGTAATGCGGACGCACTCTCTCGGCGTCCTTGTCTGGGGGAAAACTGTAAATTTTGTGCGAGACACGAGGAGAGGGAGCAATTGGGCGATTCCGCCCCGATTCTCGTCGTCCGGGCAACCCGGGTGAGAGGGCCAATTTTGCCACTAACCGCGGACGAGGAATTTGGAGAGTTGGCTTGGAGCACGGCCCAGCAGGAGGATCCTGTTCTGGGGCCGGTGTTCCAATGGGTCAAATTGGGGCAAAGACCAAAGGGGGAAGAGGTCACCCCCCTCGGGGCACAAACAAAGGCATATTGGGCTCAGTGGCAGACCCTGGAATTGAAAGGCAACATCTTGTATCGCAAGTGGGTGGAGGTTCCCTCTGATCGAACTTCCTGGCTGGTGATAGTCCCTGACAAATTCAAGAACGTCATATTGCAACAGGTGCATGGTACCCGCTCCGGCGGCCATTTGGGCAGGACAAAGACAATATCTCGGGTCCGCCGGAGGTTCTATTGGGTGAATATGGGGCGCGACATACAGGACTGGTGTCGGAGATGCGACGCCTGTTCTGCCAAAAAGGGACCAGCACGGAGGATGAGGGCCCCCCTTCAATTACATCAGGTGGGGGCCCCCCTTGAGCGGGTGGCTATGGATATTCTAGGACCGCTGCCCCGCACCCGCCAAGGTAATAAGTATATCCTCGTTGTAATGGACTATTTCACCAAGTGGCCGGAGGCCTACGCCCTCCCCAACCAAGAAGCAGGGGTGGTAGCGCAGGCCTTCGTGGAAGGATTTGTGTGCCGGCATGGGATTCCACAGGAGTTGCACACCGACCAGGGACGAAATTTTGAGAGCAAATTGCTAAAAGATGTGTGCAGTCTCCTGTCAATTCGGAAAACCAGAACAACGCCTTTAAGACCTCAATCTGACGGGATGGTGGAAAGATTCAATCGAACTCTAATCCAACAACTGGCACTGTTCACCACCACCCGTCAGGATGACTGGGACGAACATCTCCCTTATTTGCTCATGGCCTACCGAACCAGCCAGCACGGGGCCACCGCATGCAGTCCAGCGTTGCTTATGTATGGGCGGGAGTTACGGGCTCCCGCCGACTTGCTATGCGGTCCCGTGCCAGACACAGTGGTTAACCCGCCGAGGGAGGGGTACGCACGTCACCTAGAGGAAGGCATGGAGCTAGTCCATGCCTTCGCCCGCCGCCAACTCCATCTGGCGGGGGAAAAGATGAAGCGCAGGTACGACGACCGGAGCCAGGGGAGTCAATACGCTCCGGGGATGAAGATTTGGTTCTTTAATCCCCGGAGGCGGAAGGGAAGGTGCCCAAAACTCACCTCCCCCTGGCAAGGCCCAGGAGTCGTCCTGTCGCAAATCTGTGACGTGGTCTTTAAGATCAAAATGGGGCCACGAGCCCTCCCTCGGATCGTCCACGCCGACCGGATAAGACCTTACACCGGCGAGCAGGCGCCCCCGTGGATTGCCTCGGCTTTAGATGCCGAGGCGGGACCCAGTACCTCTGAATAAGGGGGGGGCTTATTAGTGCCAGAGGACTGGGGGATTGAGGAGCGATAGGCCCGGTGGGAGAGGGTGGCATCCCTGCCACCCTTCCCATAGGGGGGCAAAGGAGCAATAGATTATGGGGTGTATGGCAGTGAAAACTAGCCCGGGTGGGTTAGGTTATATTGATAGGGATCTAGCGAAGATGACAGTAGGTAACGTTAAGATTAGTTAGTGACTGATACCTGTAGTGGGGACGCAGGTAGATTAGTATGGATGATAATGACGTGGGAGCGCAATAGTTTAAAGGGACGACTGGGAAGCGCAAGTTTCAGAAGGGAGTAGTTAGCTGAGATGATGCTGTGTGTGAGAGAATTGAACAGGTGTGATTGCACAGGTGTGCAACTGGACAGGTGTGTGGAGCAGTGTGTGAGTAGTGAGTGTGTGGATCAGCGCGAATGCGCTTGGGGAGAGAAGGGTGCAGGTGGCACCAGGTGTGAGAGCACAGGTGTGCAAGTACAGGTGTGTGGAGAGAGTTGGAGTAAGTGGTACGGAGTGGTGTGCATGGTGCGAAGGTGTGAATGGGGGAAGAGTGGACCCCCATCACGGATACCCGGGGCGGGTAGTGTAAGTGTTAGGTAGAGGGTACAGGTAAATTGTGGTTGGATATTGGCATCTGTGGTGCGGTTGCAGAATGGTGTTGTGAATGGGTGCATTAGTGTTGTGGAAATGGCGGGGCGTGTAGCCTGTTAGTGTGTGTAGTTGGTTGGGCACTCCACCACTGTGAGGATGTCGGCCAGGTGAGGCCGCAGGTGGGCTCTGGGAGCCGGTAGAGTTGTGGATGGGGCCCGAGGATCCGGAGGATGGACCCGGGTAGCCCAGTGCCAGAGAGGGCACGGAGTGGGGAGAGCGCCAGAGGGCCTTCCCCAGGTAGATAGGTTAGGGTAAGGAGCAGGTAAGCTCGGAGGCAACTACAGTGGTGGAGGTGTGCAGGTGGGTAGACCCACTGGGAGAGGTACACGCCACAGCCCAGAAATTGTACGAGGGCACCGGGAGATGAATCGGGGGAGTGAGACCCCAAATTGAAGAGCACCACAGTTTGGCCAATGGGAATTGGTTTTTAGAACCCATAGAGTAAGAGGGCCAATGGTTTGGCCGGAGAAAGACCCCGGGTAGTGTAAAGTTGTTAAAGTCATTTAGGAAATAGTTAGGATTGAAGAACCTGTCGCACCATACGCAGCCACTTACCTGTGGTGATGATGATGACTCCACACCTGTGTTTTCTTTGTTTTGTTGCAGGAGATGAATCGCTGTGTGGATTTGTGAGACGCATCACGACGTGGATGAGACATTGGGGTGATTCCATCTCTCCCTCCCTAGGAGGGACTGATGATGAATTGGTAATGGCAAATTATGATGTTGAGTTGGAGATGGCAAATTTTGATGAGAGTTGAAAATGGCAAATTTGATTGGTTAGGAGGGAGAGAAGACGAATTTGGTTTATGGGAGGAACGGGGAAGACAGTAGGGATGTTTGTTGATTTGTAAAGTAGATGTTTATGGGTAGTGTTGTGTTTTGTGGATACAGTAAGGGGTAAGGGAGGGGCCATGTAGGTTACCTGGTGGGGGGGGGGGGGCGTACGATAGGAACGTACCTGTCTCACCTGGTTCCCATGTGCCCCCAGTGTGCATCACCTTACATTGCGTGCACTTTTGCGCCCTTACCACCTTACTCACTTGTTTCTTCTTTTGTCTCCCACCTCCGAGGATCTGGCTTTGGGGTAGAGAGAGAGGAGAGAGAGGTGCTGGCTACGCAGTTGTGGGCCTGCACTTTCGCTGTTGGCTGCCTGGATCGATACACCATATGGACCGCAATGTTTGTGGCCACCCACAATGGACCGCAGCTCTTTTGCGGCCAAGCACCACCCGTGGAAGGACCTATGGGTCAACGTGGCACCTATGCCATAAAGGTGAACCACTGTTAATTAACACCAAGTGCACCACAAGAAGAGCAAGAGACACCTGCAGGGTTAGGGGTTGTCGAATTTATTTTTATTCCAATGAACAATGGTGACTGCACCGATTGGTGGTGGGGTGGTGCTGTTGATGCTCGGATGGGGTGCTCTGCACGTTATTAAAGGCCGTCGGCCACAGAGCACTCGTGGGTTGGTGTATCGATGCTGGCAAGCGCGCTCTCTCTATGCATAACATCTGCATGTGTTCCTCCAAAAACAGGTCCTGGATCGTAGTGTAAATAGCAGCATAGTCTTGTAAATAATGCTCCCTACCGGCTGTATGTTTAGTTTGAGGATTCTTTCCGGATTCGGTTATCCTGTGGGTGTGTTTCTGTGAGGAGAAGGGTGCAACGTCGCAGGGGGACATATTTACTCATTTGTGAATATCTGTAAAACTGTCGCACTCAGGGTAGAGTTAATAGTAGAGGGAACTACATTGCGTGCCACACTAAAGTAGGTAAAAATTTATCGGGTCGGGACGCCCCGAGGGTAGAGAAGGGTGCAATGTTGCGAATATGGAATTTGGCCTCCATATCCGCTTGTAAATATTCCCCTATTTTCTCCAATACTCCCCAACTTTCCCCGATCCCCCATTCCCTAGTCCCATTGCATGTAAATAACAATCAGTAGAGCCGACCTTCCCCTTATTCCCCCATTAAATGTCGTGCCCAGGTCCACCGCACCACACGTAGACAACTTTCGGACATCTTCCTAGTTATTCTTATTCTATGTCAGTTAAGGCCTCGTCTCCATTAATTATGACTCTTCGTTGCACCAGAATGTGATTATATGGCATCAGTAGTGAGTTTAGGACCTTTCCCATACCTCCTCCCATCTTCTTCCCCAAACAACAACAATAACAACAACTACACCAACAATTACAACAACAACAGAGGAGATGGCGGCGGAGCGGGGGAGGATGCGTCCTCACACCGGCTCGATTAGCTCCAGACCATGCGCTCCACGGGGTTACCCCGAAGGGGCTGGCTGTCAGCTCCTCGTCAGGGGCGGAGCCAGTAACCCCCCCGCACGCACCCAATGAGAAGCAACGTGCCGATTCCACGAGGCGGAGCTAACGAGCCGAGGGCGTGTCACTCCCCGCCGGATATACGCGGCCCCGCGCCGGATGTGACGTCAGATGCGCCTCAGCTTGGAGAGAGAAGCCACCGCCACCCCCAGCGCGACGATACCTCCCCGCATCTTTGGACCGAACTGGACCGTACGTGATCCTGCCCTGAGCCCAGGTGCACCTGGAGCGATCGCTACCCGCTTTCGTTGCAATCAAACCCCCGTGTGAGTGAGCCTTGTCCCGTTTATTTGTCGTCTGTTGGGGTTAATATAAGCGTGTTTAAGTGCCCACCTTCCTATGTTTCCCTCTTGTCCCTGTAATCTAAACCTTCCGCATTATTGTAATAACAACCTTTGAGAACCGTATCCCTGGTGTCGTGTCGTATTAATTCCAGCCGTGTGTCTTCTTTTTCCTTCATTGGTCTAGCATAGCGCTATTAGTCAACGTTCGGGCACAATCGGGTAACTTGTGCAGACGTGGTCATACCATAAAACCGCTCGGGAAATAACATCCAAGCCACGTCTGTAACAATATATATATATATATATATATATATATATATATATATATATCCATATGATGAGTGGATACCAGAGATAACGTTACCGTGTGGCAGGCGGTGCTTATCGCTCCCAGCAAGGTGCAGCAGCAGCTGTATGGGACACCTTGCTGGCGGTTCTCCACTGATGATATGAAGGTCGCATAGTGACTGATATATATATATATATATATATATATACACACACACACACACACACATATACCTATATATATGTATACTGTGTGTTTAGAACACCTCCGTTTTCCAGTTTTTAATGAAATTTACGCAGTTTAATGTCCAGTGAATAACCTGAAATGGTACAAAGGTAAGCAGTAAACTGCTCGAGGTTAAAAAAAAAGTTTAGGTTAGCAAAAACGGGAAAATAATGTAAATTGCACAGTTATATTGTAAAAAAAAAAGGCCTTCTTCAGGAAACAAGTAATGGGGTAACAACTTACAGCTGTTCTGCAGCCATGTGAGTAAATTAAGCCTTGAAAGTTGATGCAAACAATTCCAACAGGTGTCCCAACCCCTCCTGATTACTTGATTACAAACCCCCTGTCTGTATGAAAGCAGTATTGGAACAGACTGTTATTAGACCCTCTGAAGCATTATTTGGACAATATAGCACTGCAGGAAGTAGTATATTGGAAACTGGAGGAAACTCTGACAGGAAGAGGTCTGGCAGACCCAAAGCCACAACATAATCAGAAGACAAGTTTCTGAGAGTCAACAGCTTGCGTGATAGGCGGCTCACAGGACAACAGCTTCAAGCACAGCTTAACACTGGTCGATGTAAGCAAGTCTCAGTTTCAACTGTGAAGAGAAGACTTCGAGCTGCAGGTTTGAGAGGTCCAGTGGCAGTAAGAAAGCTATTGCTAAGATGGCAACATAAGAAAAAGAGGCTTGCCTGGGCCATGAAGCACCACCAGTGGACTACTGAAGACTGGAAGAAGGTCTTATGGACCGATGAATCAAAATTTGAAATGTTTGGTTCAACACGCAGGGTTTTTGTATGCCGTCGAGTATGCAAAAGGAGGATTCCTCAGTGTGTGACACCAACTGTCAAACATGGAGGAGGAAGCGTGATGGCCTGGGGCTCTTTTGCTGGATCCAGAGTCGGCGACTTGCACGAAGTGCCTGGCACCCTGAACCAAACAGGGCCACCACAGCATTTTGCAGCACCATGCAATACCCTCTGGTATACGCCTAGTTGGTCAGGGGTTCATCCTACAGCAAGATAATGACACTAAACACACCTCCAGGCTATGTCAAAACTACCTTCGAGGAACAGAACAAGACTGTCGGCTTCAAATCATGGAATGGCCAGCACAGTCTCCAGACTTAAACCCCATCGAGCTGGTTTGGGATGAACTGGACAGAAGGGTGAAAGCAAAGCAACCTACAAGTGCAACACATTTGTGGGAACTTCTGCAACAGTGTTGGGAAGAACTTCCCAAACAATATTTGATTTCCATTGCAGAAGGAATGCCACGAGTGTGTTCGGCGTTTATATCTGCAAAAGGTGGCTGCTTTGCCGAGTCAAAAATTTAAATTAAATTTTGTTAAACAAAATAATTCTATGATTTCTTTTTTTTTTTATCTCCAATTGTTTATTTGTTCTATGCTTAATTTCCGAGTAGATCGAGACATTAAACTGCGTAACTTTCAATAAAAACTAAACAAGTACAGATACATTCAAAGTACACCGCCCCCATGCCAAATAATTAAATATTCGACAGCGCGGCATTGCCGGGGCGCCTCCGCCTCCGGCGCCCGGCAATACCGCAGTGGAGCTCAGCAAGGCTGCATTGGGAGGGAGAGGTGTACACTAATTGATTGATTAATTGTATAATTAAAATCAATAAAAGATTATCACAAAATATTTTCTTAATCAATTGGCTAATAGCATAACGAAACCACTAGTGCTTCATCCGAAGATGTATCTTTTAGAAATTTAATTAAATAAGTCATTAATAAAAAATTAAATTATGAATTGTTTAATCAATAAATAATTATTAATCGATTAATCAATAAATAATTAATCGATTAAATGATTAATCAATAAATCAAAAATATCCTTGATAGCCACATCACTTGGTCACTCTTGTCCAAATATTAGCTTCCCAGCTCAAAAGGTGCCTGAGATATTGGCCAAATGAGAAAGAAAATAAATAAATGATTGATAATGAAAATAAATAAATAATAATCATAAAAAAAATTAAATTATTAATCAATTCGGTCAGAGAACACATAAACCACCACCATTTCATCAGAATCTGTAACTAAAAAAAATAAATAATTAGTCATTAATCGAATAATTAAATAATTAATCGATTAATTGATTAATTAATAAATCAAAAATAGCCTTTGCAGCCAAATCACCTGGTCATTGGCATGTCCAAATATGAGCTTCCCAACTCAAAAGGTGCCTGAGTTAATGGTCAGAAGAAAAAGGAAATTTGATTAATTAAATAAGTACTTAATTAATCACTAATAATTAAATAACTCCTCAATTAATTGATTAATCAAAAACAAAAAATACAGTTTTTGACAAAGGACTTGCTCACTATTGTGCCGAAATTTCAGCTTCCTAGCTCAAAGGATGGCTGAGATATCGCCCGGACAAACAAACAAACAAACAAGAAAGAAAGAAAGAAAGAAAGAAAACAAACAAACAAACAAGTAAAGATACATTCAAAGTACACCGCCCCCATGCCAAATAATTAAATATCCTCCAGCTCAAAGAGGCTGCATTGGTAGGGAGACATGTACACTTATTGATTGATTCATTGTATAATTAACATCAATAAAAGATTATCACAA
The DNA here is from genome assembly GCF_964187855.1 of Myxine glutinosa. Taxonomy (NCBI): domain Eukaryota; kingdom Metazoa; phylum Chordata; class Myxini; order Myxiniformes; family Myxinidae; genus Myxine; species Myxine glutinosa. The sequence goes on along the minus strand of NC_136264.1, from coordinate 190,102,612 downwards.
AATATTTTCTTAATCAATTGGCTAATAGCATAACTAAACCACTAGTGCTTCATCCGAAGATGTATCTTTTAGAAATTTAATTAAATAACTCATTAATAAAAAATTAAATAATTAATTGATTAATCAATAAATAATTAATCGATTAATCAATAAATAATTAATCGATGAAATGATTAATCAATAAATCAAAAATATCCTTGATAGCCACATCACTTGCTCACTGTCGTGTCCAAATATTAGCTTCCCAGCTCAAAAGGTGCCTGAGATATTGGCCAAATGAGAAAGAAAATAAATAAATGATTAATAATGAAAATAAATAAATAATAATCATGAATAAATTAAGTTATTAATCAATTCGGTCACAGAACACATAAACCACCACCATTTCATCAGAATCTGTAACTGAATATATATATTTTTTTTAGTAATTAATCGAATAATTAAATACTTAATCTATTCATTGATTAATTGATTAATCAATAAATCAAAAATATCCTTGATAGCCACATCACTTGGTCACTCATGTCCAAATATTAGCTTCCGAGATCAAAAGGTGCCTGAGATATTGGCCAAATGAGAAAGAAAATAAATAAATGATTAATAATGAAAATAAATAAATAATAATCATAGAAAAATGAAATTATTAATCAATTCGGTCATAGAACACATAAACCACCACCATTTCATCAGAATCTGTAACTTTAAAAAAAAAAAAGTCATTAATCGAATAATTAAATAATTAATCGATTCGTCGATTAATTGATTAATTAATAAATCAAAAATAGTATTTGCAGCCAAATAACCTGGTCATTGGCATGTCCAAATATCAGCTTCCTAACAAAAGGTGCCTGAGTTAATGGTCAGAAGAGAAAGGAAATTTGATTTTTTTATTGTTATTATTTTTTTTTTTGTATACAACATCGAGGCTCGTGAAAGAGCTAACATTAATCACACAAAAAGACAAACCGACACACAAAACACAAAAAACAAGGGGAGCGGCAGACAAGATGGGGAGAGAGGGGGAAGGACACAAACACAACATTTGAGAGCAGGGACATCGGGAGGACTTGGGGGGAGGTGGGAGAGGAATAAAACATATGAACACTGCAAGGACTCTGGGGTAAATTACCGGGTGTAGAAAAGATCATAAGAGATGGTGGTGAAACAGCTGTTTTAAAGACCTGGTGGGAGGAGTGGGATTGAAGGGAGTGGGGGAGTTTGTTCCAGAGGCGGGAGAAAAGGGGAATGAAAGAGTGAAGGTGAGCAGAGAGCCTAGACTTTGGCAGTTTAACCATAAGAGGGTTGCAGGCAGATCTTGTGCGACCTGAAGGAATATTGGGGGGACAGAGCATAGAGAGAGCTGGGGGAGCAAGGCCGGAGAGGAGTCGGTAGAAGACAGAAAGACCACCAACCTGCCTGCGGTGAGTGAGTGAAAGGCCCTCGGAGTTGACTACATCGCAAGAGATTCCAATGATTCTGAAAGCTTTGGCCTCAACAGCGTGAAGCCGAGCAAGGTGTGAGGCAGGAGCACCAGCCCAGAGGGGGGAACAGTATTCCATTGAGCTGTGGATGAAAGCCTTCTATGTGGTGAGGAGCTCAGGTGTGCCAAGTAAGGACTTCGCACGACGGAGGATGCCCAGTCGGCGACTGGCTTTGGAGGCCAGCTTGGAAATGTGGTTTTCCCAAGAAAGATCATGGCAGATAGTGAGACCCAAAAGCTTGAGCGACAGAACTTCTTGGAGAGGATTGTTGAGAAAGTAGATGGGAGGGTTGTCCAGTTGGTCCTTTCGGAGAGACATTGTAAGAGTGTGAGATTTGTCAGGATTGAAAGACATGTTCCACTTGTTTGCCCAGTCTGTGATTTTGTCCAGGTCTGCAGAGAGTGAGGAGGCTGCAGACTGCCAATCTGAGGGATGAGGAATGGAGCGGCAGATAGTGGAGTCATCAGCAAAGAGATAGAGAGGATTTTCCAGAGTCGGAGAGGTCATTGATGAAGACCAGAAATAGCACAGGGCCCAGAACACTGCCTTGGGGAACTCCAGCCAGAACAGGCAGGGAAGATGAGAGAAATCCATTCAGGGCCACACGTTGCCTACGACCGGAGAGGAAATCCACAAGCCATGAGTGGAGATTTCCCTGAATACCATAGGAGGTGAGTTTGGTGAGCAGAGCTGGGTGCCAGACCGTATCGAAGGCACGTGATATGTCAAGTGAGACAGCTCTGATTTCCTGTTTGGCATTGAGGACCTCCATCCATTGTTGAGACAGCAGAAGCAACATGTCCAGAGTAGAATGACCTGGTCTGAATCCAAATTGATGATCAGAGATCAAGCCATTGGAGAAGAGGAAGGATTTGATATCTGAAGCAATGATGGATTCCATGACTTTGCTGATAATTGGGAGCAGGCTGATTGGTCTGTAGTTGCAAGGATCTGTTTTTGCACCTTTTTGTGTTAAGCGGTAATGTTTGCTGATTTCCAAGATGCTGGCAGATGACCTTGAGCAAAAGAGAGGGTGAAAAGAACAGAGAGAGGGTGAGATAGAGCGGCAGAGCAGGATTTTAGGACCCGAGGGCTGATGCCATCTGGTCCAGTTGCAGAATCAGAGTCGAGGTTTGATAAAAACTTCTCCACCTTGTCAGGAGAGAAGGACACAGAGTCCAGGAGCAGTTGGGTTCGACTGGGAAAGGTGGGAACAGAGAGAGATGGGTTTGGGACACAAGATTTTGAGGCAAACACAGAGTTGAGGCATTCGGCTATGTCATGTGCGGTGTCAACTGTGTAGCCATTTGAGGTAAGGGAGGGGATGGAGGGGGAACAAACACCAGAAACGGATTTGACCAGACGCCACCAGGATTTGGAGGAAGGAGACAGGTTTGAGAGTTCAATCTTGAGTGTGGAGAGATAGTGCTTCCTGGCACTCCTGAGGGTAGAAACACACTTGTTTCGAGCTTGGTGGAAGGAACTGAGATTGCCTTCAGTTGGATTTGCCTTCCAAGACGCAAAGGCAAGTTGTTTCAGGGCAACTGCCTCACCACAAGATTCAGTGTACCATGGACGGGAGGAAGGGTAAGACAACTGAAGACAAGATGGGATAAATCTGTGCATGAGAGAGAGCAGTTTGCTTTGGAAGAATTCCCAGGAAGAATTGATGTCAGAGGCATTAGAGATGGGAGACCAGTCCAGTTGATTGATGGCTGCTTGCAGACCGTGCCAGTCGGCCTGAGTGAAATGCCAGACTCGTCGGCGCTGAGGAGGCTCTCTGAGAATGGCCAGTGAGATGTCAACTTTAACAAGCACATGATCAGAAGAACCGATTGGAGCAGAAGAAGAGCAGCAGACATTTGCAGGGAAGTTAGTCATAACCAAGTCCAGAAGAGAAGATACTCCATTGACTGAGATCCGGGTCGGGATATTGACAGATTGTCAGTCCCAATGAGTTGCAGAAGTCGTTTGCTGAGGTGCCATGGCTGGTGAGAGATGAACCCCCACCCAGCCAGCTGGCATGATGACAGTTGAAGTCGCCACATATGAGGAAGAGAGAGTTTGGATGAGTTGATAGAAGTTGGTCCATGTTGTCCGACAGAGAAATGTAAATGGAGTCATCACTGTTTGGAGGACGGTACAGAACACATATGAACAAAAGGTGGGAGCGGAGAGGAAGCCGTAGCCAGAGGTACTCCTGTGGGTGGGGTGGAGAGAGGGCAGTGCAGGGAGAGTGAGGAAGAGAGTTTTTGATAAAGATAGCCACCCCACCACCAGGACGAGGATCAGGTCTATCGTACTGGAGGAGGGAGTAACCAGGAAGAGATATTAAGGAATCAGAGACATCTTGAAGGAGGAAAGTTTCTGTTAAGCAGATCAAGTCTGGATTTTCAGAAGCAACCTGAATGGAGAGATCAATCAGGTTTGAGCGAAGGCCCCGGATGTTTGAGGTCCATACCGTTAGTGAGGAGAGAGGGCGAGCATCGGGTGCAGGACAGGGGAGAGGAGGGGTAGGGTCAGATGAAGGGTGAGAGGGGGATGTAGGAAGAGCAGTTGATAGTGTGTCAGAGATTACAGAAGAGTTACAAGAAAGGGAAGGATGAGGAGGACGAAAAGTTTGATGGTGATGGAATGAGGCACAGTGAGAGTTTGTTTGAGGGGGGGGGGGCAGAGGAAAGTAGAAGGTTGGGGGAGGTGGAGGTATGACATAGGAGGGAGAGGAAGTGGGGAGGAGGCAGCTTTGAGAAGGAGGTGGGAGGAGGGAGAATTTGGGAGGGATGGTTGGGGGGGAGATTTTAAGGGGAGGGGCAAGGGGGGAGTTTAGAAAGTGGATGATTAATGAAAGATGAACATATCTATCTATAATTCCAGTAATCTCTGTATGTCTGTATGTCTGTGACCGCTGTTTCGACAACCACGGGTCCGATATACTTGAAACTTGCCAGGTATATTGCTGGGGACCCGAGGATGTGCCTTTTCAAGGTTTCATATTAATCGGACAAGTAGTTACCGAGCTATGTCCAAAAAACGATTCAACCAATCAGAGAGCAGCGAGTTATCACGTGTGCCGAACGTGGCGAACAGACTCTGCCTCGGACGGCACATTTGAGAGCGTATTCATTTATTTCATGTTGGCAAACTATGTTGCCGCTATGTTGGCGTTAAACTATGTTTTAAAACTAATTTGCGATTCTTTCGCTTTCCTGCGCGTTTGTGCACGCTATGGCGATTTCTTTACCAAACTCCGCAAGCCGTTCGCTTTGGACCAAACCATTTCATGTAAATAGAGGGGGGGGATTGTCACCGTACTCGCAAGCCGTTCGCTTTGGACCAAACCATTTCATGTAAATAGAGGGGGGGGATTGTCACCGTACTCGCAAGCCGTTCGCTTTGGACCAAACCATTTCATGTAAATAGAGGGGGGGGGATATAATTTTAGATATATATATAGTACGGGCATGCCCTAGTATAACAAATTGGGTTTGTTGTGATTTTCAAGTTAGCGATTCGTTTAAGAACGATGGAGGAGGGATGGAATGAATGAGAATTTAGAGCATGGAGTGATTTGGAATCATAAGAGATTGAATATTTTTTTGAAATGGAATGAGTTGAAGAGGAAATTGAAAGGAGCCTTTTAAATAAGAAGAAAAACAGCGTGTTGTAATAAACCACTGAATGAAACACTGAAGGGGATAGTTGAAACGTATTTAAACAGAACTGTGAAGAACAATCTTATATTCACAAAAATACCAATGGGGAGAGGAAGCCTAGAGCGACGACCACGAGTCACTTGAACAGGGCAAAAGGTGGAAGGCAAGGGGGAAATGGGGGCGGGGCGAGACAGCGCACGTGGGCAGAGGCAAAAGCACACGAGGAGAAAGGGAAATAAAAGTTTTTTTTGTTTGTTTTGGGGGGGGGGGGTGGGGGGGTTACAACGTTAGACAAATAGTAGATGTTTGGTGAAGCTTGGTGGAGAAGGGGAAATCAAAAAAGCTAGCAAAACAGCGAAGGAAGGAACAACCTTCGATGGGGGAAGCCTGAGGCTGCAAGGCCTTGCTCGCGACGTGGCAAACAAACGTTTAATATATGAAAGATAAACACCGAGAAACTTCCAAGGGGGACACTATAAGTTCACACACCGAACGATAAATACAGTTTCGACAAAACACAATTGTGAACAGACTTAACTTTGAAAAACGTGGAGACCGTGTGGACCGTCGAAAACCCCTGACCACCGTCTCCAAGATCTCGCGAGATCTCGCAAGATTAATTAAATAAGTACTTAATTAATCGCTAATAATTAAATAACTCCTCAATTAATTGATTATTGAAAAAACAAAAAATGCTGTTTTTGACAAAGGACTTGCTCACTACTGTGCCGAAATTTCAGCTTCCTAGCTCAAAGGATGGCTGAGATATCGTCCGGACAAACAAACAAGAAAGAAAACAAACAAGCAAACAAGAAAACAAACAACCAGAGTGAAAACTGAGTACTCTCTTTCAGCGTGCGTCACTGCCGAGCCCCCTTCGGTGCCCGGCAATGACGATTTGCAATGCCTGGAGATGACATAGGAAAGGAGCGGGGTACAACAAACAAAGAAACAAACAAACAAACAAACAACCAGAGTGAAAACTGAGTACTCCCTATCAGCGTGCGTCACTGCCGAGCCCCCTTCGGTGCTCAGCAATGACGATTTGCAATGCCTGGAGATGGCATAGGAAAGGTGCGGTGTACAAAAATTGAGGTGTTCTAAAACTTTTGACCGGTCGTGTATATATCAGTCATCCCTCGCTATATCGCGGTTCACTTTTCGCGGATTCGGTACATCGCGGTTTTTTCTCGCTAGTATATGTAAAATTATATCGCGGATTTTTCGCTATATCGCGGGATTTTGCGGTATAAATGTATTTTTATATACTATTATTTTAAATATTTTTGTGGTAAAATAAGCATTTTCTAGCCTAAAAAATTAAAAAACGTAAAGAAATAAGAAAAATACAGTATTTAAAACATATTACAAGAAATAAAATACTGTACATAGTGTACAGTAGAAGGGTAGACAAAGAGTCGTGCGTATGGAAAACGCCAGTACATTCATCATCGTCATCACCTTCATCGTCATCAGTACTGCACAGCTAATTCATCATCATCTTCATCACGCAAGTTGTAGTATTGAAGAGCCGGGGCTCTTGCTTGATACGGACGAAATGACGGGCAAGACACAAACTCGTCCGAGAAGATATTTATTCTCAAAACCAACTCGGGAACACTGAAAAGCCCATTTATCGGGCTGCATTATAAAGCACAACCAGAAACCGAAAGCCACGCCTCTCAAGCGTGGCGTGCTTCGGTGAATCGGTGGTCACGTGATCAACAGGTGTAGCTGATTATACCCGCAAAGCGCGGCACGCTTTAGCGGTCACGTGACCAGCCACTCTCGCGCCGGGAATCCCCGCCGGTGACGTCACCGGCTGGAGCAAGGAGATTCTGATGCTGGTCTTGCTTGGGGAACCCATGGGTAGCTACAGTATCTTCAATGGTGAGTACCCATTAGAATTTTATATGTTGTTAAAATTACGTATGTTTAAGAGTGTAAAAAGTGTTTAAGAGTATAGGAAGTGTTTATAAGAGTATGGGAAAGGTTAATAAGAGTGTGGGGAGTTCATAATGCTTTAAAATATATATAAAAAAAATATATATATATATGGTCGCTACTTCGCGGATTTTCGTTTATCGCGGGGGGTTCTGGAACGTAACCCCCGCGATAAACGAGGGTTCACTGTATATATATATATATATATATATATATATATATATGTATATATATATATATATATATATATATATATATATATATATATATATATATATATATATATATATATTGTTGCGGACATGGGATTTGGCCTCCATATCCGCTTGTAAATATTCCCCTATTTCCCCAACTATCCCCAATCCCCCATTCCCTAGTCCCATTGTCTGTAAACAACACTCTATAGAACCGACCTTCCCCTTTTTCCCCCATTAAATGTCGTGCCCAGGTCCACCGCATCTCACGTAGACAACTTTCGGACATCTTGCTAGTTATTCTTAGTCTATGTCAGTTAAGGACTCGTTTCCATTAATTCTGACTCTTCGTTGCACCAGAATGTGATTGTATGGCACCAGTAGTGAGTTTAGGACCTCCCAATACCTCCCCCCAACCTCATCTCCGCATCCTCCCATCATCTCATGGAACAACAACAACTACAACCAAAGCGGGGGCGGCGCGGCCGCGGTGCGGGGAGTGGGCGTCCTCACTCCGGCTCGGTTAGCCGCCATGGCCCATGTGCTCCAGGTTACGGGGTTACCACGAAGGGGCTGGCTGTCAGCTCCTCTTCAAGGGCGGAGCCCGGTAACCCCCCGCAGCCAATAAGAAGCGGCGGGCCGATTCCATCTGGGGCGGAGCTAACGAGCCGAGGGCGTGTCACTCCCCGCCGGATATACGCAGCCACTTACCGGACGTGAGGTCAGATGCGCCCCGAGCTTGAAGAGGAAAGAACCAGTCGCGACCTCCGAGCGCTGTGACACCTCCCTGCATCTACTGGACCGTACTGTATCCTGTCCCTGAGCCAAGAGTGCACCTTGAGCCATCGACTACCTGCCTTTCCTTGCCATCAATCCCCGTGTGAGTCAGTCTTGTCCCGTTTATCTGTCGTCTGTCGGGGCTACTATAAGACCGTAATTAAGTGCCTATCTTTCTATGCTGTCTCTCTCATCCCTGTAATCTAAACGTTCCGAACTAATATAACCTCCTCCGGAGGCCTTGAGAACTGTACCCCTGGTGTCGTGTCATTTAACCTAGCCGTTGTGTCCTTTCCTTCATTGATCTAGCGTAGCGCGACTCGGCCAACGTTCGAGTATAATCGGGTAACTTGTGCGAACACGGCGGCCATTCCGCTCGGCCCATCATAACATCTAAGTCGTGTCCGTAACAACTGGTGTCGAGGAGTGAGATTCGATCCGGAGCGCGTTTTACGCGCTCGAAATTATAACGGCGAAATTTGATTGTGTTTTACAAAATATAAAAACCCGAATTTTGAAAGTCGCGCTATGGCAGACCAAGTCGGCTGGGGTCCGGTAGAGGAGAGTGAGGCAGGGTCGATCCAGGACCAAATTGAGGGACATGAGGAGAGCGAAGCAGTGAGGGTGGCAGACGCACAAAATAGCGTTGTTGCGCCCGACGTTGCGGGCGCGCAAAATGGCGCCTCGCAAGAGCGCGCGGTAGCCGAGCCCGCTGTATCAACGGGCTTTAACATGCAGCCGATTGGCATGCAGGCCCTCATTGCGCAGCTACAGGCAGCTGTACAGATGAGTATGGGGAGCCAAATTGAGCGATTGGGTGAGCGGTTGGGAAACCAAATTGTGGGAATGAGGGCTGATAGTGAGCGATTAGAGGGCCAAATGGGGGCAATGAGGGACGAAGCGAGGGGTACCGGTGAGGGGTTAGACAAGAAATTTGGGAAGTTAGACAATAATTTTGAGGAGTTAGACAAGAAATTAGGGAAGTTAGACAATAATTTTGAGGAGTTAGACAAGAAATTTGGGAAGTTAGACAATAATTTTGAGGAGTTAGACAAGAAATTTGGGAAGTTGGACAATAATTTTGAGGAGTTAGACAAGAAATTTGGGAAGTTAGACAATAATTTTGAGGGGTTAGACAACGGGATAAAAGAGGTGAGAAATGGGTTAATGGGGGTAGAAAACAGAATGGCCGCTCAAGAAAATCAAATGGAAGGGATGCAAAAGGGGTTAGAGGGGTTAGAAAACAGGATGGAAGGCAAATTGAGGGACATGACGGACCAAGCGGAAAGGGAAGTTAAACAAATGGGGCAGCAGATAGAGGGGGTCAGAATGGGGGTAGAGACCAAACTGGATGCTCACAGGGAGGAAATGGAGCAGATGAGGGTGGCATCTGGGAAGGAGATGCAAGTGATGGGAGAGGAGATCAGAAGAGGTGTGAGTGAGGAGGTCGGAGGAGTGCGCGAGGAGGTGAGGCACTGTAAGGAGCGCATGGAGAAGGAGGTGAGAAAGGGGACTGTAAAGTTACAAGGGGGCATAGAGGACCTGACGCAGGAGGTGGAACAGCTGACGGAGGGACAAAAAGGACTAACGGAGCAGGTTCAAAGGAACACTGCGGTATTAGGAGGGTTAAAGGCGACACAGAAAGAACTAAAAGATGACTTGGTAGCGACGAAGAGGGAATGTCAGATGGTACGTGAGGGACTGACAGCGAGGTTGGACGAGGTGGTAGAGGTAATGGAGACGAAGGACCGGCAGGTGAGGACGCACATGGAAACGATCAAGGTAGCCTTAGAGGATGAGCTTGAGGAGACGTACCGGGGAATAAAAGAGGTGAAGCAGAAATTAGAAGAAGTGGAAGAAGGGGTGAGCGAAATTAAGAAGCGACGGAGAGAGGATAAGAAAGAGATAAAGGAAGAAGTAAAAGAATTGGTCCAAAGTCTGTGTTCGGATCGTGATGATGTGCTCATTAACCGGATGAGGGATTCGCAGGTGATGGAGGAGAAGCGAAGAGGAAGAGGACCCGGTGTAAGTGGTGACCAATATGGTCGTGCGTATGATGCGCCAGGGGATTTAAGAAGCTTGGGGGTCGAGATGGACCCGGGTGTTCGTGAGAGGCCGTTGGTGAAGTGTGCGACAGGTCTGGTGTGCGAAAAAGGAGGTGTGCGAGAAAGTCCGACTCTGGGGTGTGTGAGGAAAAAGTGCGTGCCAAGGAGTGAGGGTGCTGGCGAGAGTGAGTCGGTCGTAGCGCGTGTGTGAGGGGGCACATGGAAGCGCGGTGTGGTAAGTGTTACAGAAGGTGTGACGGGAGAGTGTGTGCGAGAAAGATGTGTGACGGGCAGGTGCATGGGGAAAGAGTGCGCTGTGAAAAGTAAGGAAGAATGCACACCTGTGGTGAGTGTTACAGAGGGTGTAACGGGAGAGTGTGCGCGAGAAAGGTGTGTAACGGACAGGTGCATGGGGAAAGAGTGCGCTGTCAAGAGTAAGGGTGAGTGCGTTGTCAAGAGTGGTGGTGAGAGTAGTGAGAGTGGCACGGAGCGTGAGTTGGTTGTGACAGGTGAGAAAGGAAGCACACCTGGAATGGTAGAGCGTGAGTGGGAATGCACGCTGGAATTGGTAGTGAGGCACGTGGTTGGGTGTACGAGTGAGGGCACACCTGTGATTGTCACGGAGGAGGTGACCGAGGAGGGGGCGCGAAGAGGTGTATTGGTGAGGTGTGCGAGTGACGAATGTGTGCCAAGGTGTTCGGTGGTCAGGTGTGTGACCAAGTCTGTGAGTGGAATGAGAGTACCTGGGTGTGTAAGGAAAGGTACGAGGAGCATGGAGACGGCTGGATGTATGAGCACGAAAGGGGTAGCGTATGCGTGTAAGAATCCAGGTGAAGCATCGACGGTAACCAGGTTAGAGGTTAGGTCGACTTTTAGCCGAAGCGGGCCCTCGGTGCGTGCTGGGCCTCGCTTTGAACGGCCGCGTCCGTGCTCCACTAGGCGGAGCTGGCAGCCCGATAGAAAGGGTCGTCATGGCGACCACTTTTTGTTGAGGCATTCCGGCAGGCCGAGATCGAGCCATGGGATGGCTCCGTGCCGAGATGGTGCGTGGGATCTCGGCCCGGGTAAACCTCCTTCCCTGCACCGAATGCGGGATGTATCCAGCCGCTGGCACCAAACAACCCGCATTCATTGCTCGGCTTTACGAAGCCGGGCTTTGGACAGGAATTGGCGCACCGAGAGGCATTAGTGAGTAGACTGGGTGATGAGGTTAGTGTTTTGGACCCAAAATTAGATAAAAACAAAATTTGATGATTGGCAAGGGATTGGCAGTAGTGATTGGCAGATGATGGGTAGTGATTGGCAAATTTTTGATTTGTGGAAATTTGATGTGCAAAATTGGTAGTGAGCGATGGGCCCAGTGGGTAAGGGTGGCATCCCTGCCACCCTTCCCATGTGGGGGCAAAGGAGCTATAGTTTATGGGGTGTATGGCAGTGAAAACTAGCCCGGGTGGGTTAGGATATTGATAGGGATCTAGCGAAGATGACATTAGGTAACGTTAAGGTTAGTTAGTGACTGATACCTGTAGTGGGGACGCAGGTAGATTAGTGTGGATTATAATGACGAGGGAGCGCAATAGTTTAAAGGGACGACTGGGAAGCGCAAGTTTCAGAGGGGAGTAGTTAGCTGAGATGATGCTGTGTGAGAGCTGGACAGGTGTGTGGAGCAGTGTATGAGTAGTGAGTGTTGTGGATCAGCGCGAATGCGCTTGCGGAGAGAAGGGTGCAGGTGGCACCAGGTGTGAGAGCACGAGTGTGCAAGTACAGGTGTGTGGAGAGACATGGAGTAAGTGGAACGGAGTGGTGTGCATGGTGCGAAGGTGTGGATGGGGGAAGAGTGGACCCCTTTCACGAGTACCCGGGGGCGGGTAGTGTAAGTGTTAGGTAGAGGGTATAGGTAAATTGTGGTTGGATATTGGCATTTGTGGTGCGGTTGCAGAATGGTATTGTGGATGGGTGCATTAGTGTTGTGGAAATGGCTGGGCGTGTAGCCTGTTAGTGTGTGTAGTTGGTTGGGCACTCCACCACTGTGAGGATGTCGGCCAGGTGAGGCCGCAGGTGGGCTCTGGGAGCCGGTAGTTGTGAGTGGGTGCCTGAGGATCCCGGGTGTGGATCGGGCAGCCCAGTGCCAGAGAGGGCACCGAGTGGGGAGAGCGCCAGAGGGCCTTCCCCAGGTAGTTAGGTTAGGGTAAGGAGCAGGTAAGCTCGGAGGCAACTGCAGTGGTGGGGGTGTGCAGATGGGTAGACCCGCTGGGAGAGGTACACGTCGCGGCCCAGAAATTGTGCGAGGGCACCGGGCGATGAATCGGGGGAGTGAGACCCCAAATTGAAAAGCACCACAGTTGGGTCAATGGGAATTGGTTTTTAGAACCCATAGTGTAAGAGGGCCAATGGTTTGGCCGGAGAAAGACCCCGGGTAGTGTAAAGTTGTTAAAGTCATTTAGGAAATAGTTAGGATTGATGAACCTGTCGCACCATACGCAGCCACTTACCTGTGGTGATGATGACTCCACACCTGTGTTTTCTTTGTTTTGTTGCAGGAAATGAGATTGCTGTGGATTGGTGAGACGCATCACGACGTGGATGAGACATTGGGGTGATTCCATCTCTCCCTCCTTAGGAGGGACTGATGATGAATTGGTAATGGCAAATTTTGATGTTGAGTTGGAGATGGCAAAGTTTGATGAGAGTTGAAAATGGCAAATTTGATTGGTTAGGAGGGAGAGAAGACGAATTTGGTTTATGGGAGGAACGGGGAAGACAGTAGGGACGTTTGTTGATTGGTAAAGTAGATGTTTATGGGTAGTGTTGTGTTTTGTGGATGCAGTAAGGGGTAAGGGAGGGGCCATGTAGGTTACCTGGTGGGGGGGGGGGCGTACGGTAGGAACGTACCTGTCTCACCTGGTTCCCATGTGCCCCCAGTGTGCATCATCTTGTATTGCGTGCACTTTTGCGCCCTTACCACCTTACTCACTTGTCTTCTTCTTTTGTCTCCCACCTCCGAGGATCTGGCTTTGGGGCAGAGAGAGAGGAGAGAGAGGTGCTGGCTCCGCAGTTGTGGGCCTGCACTTTCGCTGCTTGCTGCCTGGATCGATACACCATATGGACCGCAATTTTGGTGGCCACCCACAATGGACCGCAGTTCTTTTGCGGCCAAGCACCACCCATTGATGGACCTCTGGGTCAACGTGGCACCTATGCCAAACAGGTGAACCACTAATAGTTGACCCCCTTGATGGCCACAATAAAGAAATGGACGCGGTTGGCGCCTTTCTTTAGTTCTAGGGAAGCAAGAAGGCCAAGTGCACCACACGAAGAGCAAGAGACACCTGCAGGGTTAGGGGTTGTTGTTTTTATTTTAATGAACAATGGTGACTGCACCGATTGGTGCTTGGGGTGGTGCTTTTGGTGCTTGGAAGGGGTGCTCTGCACATTATTAAAGGCCGTAAGGCCACAGAGCACTCGTGGGTTGGTGTATCGATGCTGGCATGCGTGCTCTCTCTCTATGCATAACATCTGCATGTGTTCCTCCAAAAACAGGTCCTGGATCGTAGTGTAAATATCAGCGTAGTCTTATGTAAATAATGCTCCCTACCGGCTGTATGTTTAGTTTGCGAATTCTTTCCGTGATTCGGTTATCCTGTGGGTGTGTTTCTGTGAGGAGAAGGGTGCAACGTCGCAGGGGGACATATTTACTCATTTGTGAATATCTGTAAAACTGTCGCACTCAGGGTAGAGTTAATAGTAGAGGGAACTACATCTGAGTGCCACACTAAAATAGGTAAAAATTTATCGGGTCGGGACGCCCCGAGGGTAGAGAAGGGTGCAATGTTGCGGATATGGGATTTGGCCTCCATATCCGCTTGTAAATATTCCCCTATTTCCCCAATACTCCCCAACTATCCCCAATCCCCCATTCCCTAGTCCCATTGTCTGTAAACAACACTCTATAGAACCGACCTTCCCCTTTTTCCCCCATTAAATGTCGTGCCCAGGTCCACCGCATCTCACGTAGACAACTTTCGGACATCTTGCTAGTTATTCTTAGTCTATGTCAGTTAAGGACTCGTTTCCATTAATTCTGACTCTTCGTTGCACCAGAATGTGATTGTATGGCACCAGTAGTGAGTTTAGGACCTCCCAATACCTCCCCCCAACCTCATCTCCGCATCCTCCCATCATCTCATGGAACAACAACAACTACAACCAAAGCGGGGGCGGCGCGGCCGCGGTGCGGGGAGTGGGCGTCCTCACTCCGGCTCGGTTAGCCGCCATGGCCCATGTGCTCCAGGTTACGGGGTTACCACGAAGGGGCTGGCTGTCAGCTCCTCGTCAAGGGCGGAGCCCAGTAACCCCCCGCAGCCAATAAGAAGCGGCGGGCCGATTCCATCTGGGGCGGAGCTAACGAGCCGAGGGCGTGTCACTCCCCGCCGGATATACGCAGCCACTTACCGGACGTGAGGTCAGATGCGCCCCGAGCTTGAAGAGGAAAGAACCAGTCGCGACCTCCGAGCGCTGTGACACCTCCCTGCATCTACTGGACCGTACTGTATCCTGTCCCTGAGCCAAGAGTGCACCTTGAGCCATCGACTACCTGCCTTTCCTTGCCATCAATCCCCGTGTGAGTCAGTCTTGTCCCGTTTATCTGTCGTCTGTCGGGGCTACTATAAGACCGTAATTAAGTGCCTATCTTTCTATGCTGTCTCTCTCATCCCTGTAATCTAAACGTTCCGAACTAATATAACCTCCTCCGGAGGCCTTGAGAACTGTACCCCTGGTGTCGTGTCATTTAACCTAGCCGTTGTGTCCTTTCCTTCATTGATCTAGCGTAGCGCGACTCGGCCAACGTTCGAGTATAATCGGGTAACTTGTGCGAACACGGCGGCCATTCCGCTCGGCCCATCATAACATCTAAGTCGTGTCCGTAACAATATATATATATATATATATATATATATATATATATATATATATATATATATATATACACACACACATATACATGTAGACATATTGTGCAGGCTTTGATGGGTCTAATATTTATTTTTTTAATACAGAATCGAGGCTCGTGTAAGAGCTAACACATTGAACATGAAAATATGCACAAACACAAAAAACATGCAATGAAGGGAGCGGGAGACAATAGGCGAGAGAGGGCATCACACAAGCACAACAACAGAAGAGATTAGGGACGTCGGTAGTATGGTGGAAGGGTGAGGGCTGGGGGAGGAATAATAATAGCCTCCTCCTGCATCAAAATTCCTTGCAAACAAATCTCATATTATATAACCCCCCTGGAAATACAAATGTTCTCACTGAAGTTGTTTACAAATCTGTTTTAATTGTTGTCGGTAAATCTCGAACAAAGCGTTCTGCAAAAGGCGTGCTAATGTCCTTTGTCATTCAATGCCTACAAATCATATGGGTATCGTGTGTGTATGCCACTATAACATACATTTTGGTTTTCTATGTACACCTTAGTGTGATCGCTTTCACTGCAAAAACATTTAAATGGATTATTTACAATAATCCAACAATATGTGGATGGGGAGTCACATCGAATTGTGAACGTAACAGAGCAGAAGCATGACTTGAGATTTGCGTACAATAAATATGCACTCAGAAAATAAGCATGTGCGGAACATGAAAATTGCTTCCTGCACCGACCTTTGGGAACCCTGACCAATCACGTTTCTGTATTTAAGGGAAAGTGTAAGACAAGCTGCAGTTTCACTTGCTCTCCAGGCTTTGACAACCTACAGAATCATTGTTTCCTGTTTTGTTTGCTTTTAACAGTACTATCCCCACACCAAACCCCAATCCACTTCCACAATATTTCTGCAACAATGCAACATTGATGCATCTTCTTATCCTTTTTTTGTACACCGTACAAAGTCGAGGCTCATGGAAGAGATAGTACACTGAATGGATAGTATGTAACAGTCTAACAGACAACAACAGGATACACACACACATTGGATACAGAAGGAATCTCCAAGGAGGAAAAACTGGAAAATTGGAAAGAGGATTGATTTGGGTGGAGTTAATGAGGGTAGAAAAGATTATTGTTTTGGATTGTGGACGATCAGAGATGGTGGTGAACAGCTGGCTTGAAGACATGGAAGGAAGAATGAGATTGAAGAGGATGTAGAAGTTCATTCCATAGGTGGGAAAAAAGAGGAACAAGTACAGCTACATTAAAAGTACACCGACCCCATGCCAAAGAAATAAATAAGATATCCTACAGCACACGGCATTCATGGGGCGGGCATTTGTCCCCCAGCGATGCCGCAATGCAGCACCTGGAGACAGAATTGGGATGGAGTGGTGTATAATAATTCATTGATTAATTGCATAATTAAAATCAATCAATGATTCTCATAAAATAATTTCTTAATAAATTGGCAAATAGCCATACCTCAACCACCAGTGTTTCATCCAAAGCTGTAACTTTTGAAAATGAATTAAATAAACTGATCAAAAATTAATTGATTCATCAATAAAGAATTAATTGATGAATTGATTAATCAATTACTGTTATTGCCTGTTAAAATATTGTTATTGCCAAAATCCCTACAACACGTGTCAGAATAGATTAATTGATCAATCAAAAAATCAAAAATATCCTTTATAGCCACATCACTTGGTCACTGTCGTGTCTAATATTAGCTTCCAAACTCAAAATGTGCCTGACATATTGCACAGATAAGAAAGAAAATAAATAAGTGATTAATAATGAAAATAAATAAATAATAATCGTAAAATAATTAAATTATTAACCAATTGGCTACTAGAATACCAAAACCACCAACGTTTAATCTGAATCTGTAATTGAAAAAAATAAAAATTGTCATTAATCCAATAATTAAATAAATAATCGATTAATTGATTAATCAATAAATCAAAAAATACAATTTACAGCCAAATCACTTGGTCACTGTTGCCATGTCGAAATATCAGCTTCCTATCTCAAAAAGTGCCTGAGATGTTGCCCAGATGAGAAAGGAAATAAATAAGTGACTAATAAATCGATAATAATTAAATAATTGATCATTTAATTGATTAATCAAAAAACAAAAAATACTGTTATTGCCAAAGCACTTGGTCACTATTGTGCCGAAATTTTAGCTTCCGAGCTCAAAGGATGGCTGAGATATCGCCCGGACAAACAAACAAGAAAGAAAAAAAGAAAGAAAGAAAAACAAACAACCAGAGTGAAAACTGAGTACTCCCTTTCAGCGCGCGTCATTGCAGGGCCCTCTTTGGTGCCTGGGGATGACATCATGCAGCATCTGGAGATGGCATAGGAAAGGAGCAATGTGCCAAAATTCCCTTTACAGCCAAATCACTTGGTCATTTTCGTGTCCGAATATCAGCTTCCTAGCTCAATAGATGCCTGAGATATTGCCCAGATGAGAAAGAAAATAAATAAATGATTAATAAATCGATAATATAATTAAGTAATTAATCATTTAATTGATTAATCAAAAAACAAAAAATACTGTTTTGCCAAAGCACTTGCTCATTATTGTGCCGAAATTTCAGCTTCCTTGCTCAAAAGATGGCTAAGATATCGCCCGGACAAACAAGAAAACATACAAGAAAGAAATAAACCGGAGTGAAAACTGAGTACTCCCTTTCAGCGCGTGTCATCGCCGGGCCCCCTTTGGTGCCCGGAAATGACGTCATGCAGCTCCTGGAGATGGAATGGGAACGAGCGGTGTACAACAAGAAAACATACTGAGTGAAAACTGAGTACTCCCACAAATACTATATCCACCCCTACAACACAAATACTGTATCCACCTCAACAACACAAATACTACATCAAACCTTACAACACAAAACTATGTCCACTCCTACAACAAAAATACTATATCCACCCCTACAACACAAATACTACCTCCATCCCTACAACACAAATACTACCTCCATCCCTACAACACAAATACTACATCAAACCCTACAACACAAATACTATATCCACCCCTACAACAAAAATACTATACCCACCCCTACAACAAAAATACAGTATCCACCCCTACAACACAAATATTACCTCCGTCCCTACAACACAAATACTACCTCAATCCCTACAACACAAATACTACCTCCACCCCTACAACACAAATAATACATCCACTCCAACAACAGCGACATTTACAATACTAGGGCATGCCCGTACGTGGGTGCCCGTTCCTTGCCAAAAAAAAAAAAAAAACGCTACCCGTACGCTCTACCCCGCCCGTACGCCCGTACGCCCGTAAACAAAAAAAACAACGCTCTTCGCTTCCGCCCTTCGCTCTGGGAGAAATAATGCGCATAAGAAATCGAGAAATTATTATTTTCTCCGGAAGAAATCGAATTACGAACCGTAATGGCGCACGCGCTCGGCTCGGCTCGCAACAACGCGTTCTGTGATTGGCTGCCGGAAGTGAAGTCTTCACTGTCCGGAAGGTCGCAAATCGCAGTTACGATGAATCGCAAATTAGTTTTAATTAGTTTTAAAACATAGTTTAACGCCAACATAGTTTGCCAACGTGAAATAAATGAATACGCTCTCAAATGTGCCGTCCGAGGCAGAGTCTGTTCGCCACGTTCGGCACACGTGATAGCTCGCTGCTCTCTGATTGGTTGAATCGTTTTTTGGACATAGCTCGGTAACTACTTGTCCGATTAATTTCAAACCTTGAAAAGGCACATCCTCGGGTCCCCAGCAATATACCTGGCAAGTTGCAAGTATATCGGACCCGTGGTTGTCGAGAAACAGCGGTCACAGACAAACAAACACACACACAGACATACACACACACACACACAGAGAGATTAGTGGAATTATAGATAGACTAGGGCATGCCCGTACTATATATAAGCTAGGACGTGCCCGTACGTGGGTGCCCGTTCCTTGCCAAAAAAAAAAAAAAAAAAAAATTTGTGTAGGGGTGTGTGTGTGTAAACATCCTAGGGCGTGCCCGTACGTGGGTGCAAAAAAACATGCGTGCAAACAACAACAACAAAAAAAAACTTTGAAACCACGTGGCAGTAACGACCACAGAACCCCCCCCCCCCCTCTATTTACATGAATGGTTTGGTCCATTCGCAACGACCACAGAACCCACCCCTCTATTTACATGCAATGGTTTGGTCCAAAGCGAACGGCTTGCAGTGTTTGGTAAAGAAATCGCCATAGCTCGGTAACTACTTCTCCGATTAATATGAAACCTTGAAAAGGCACATCCTCGGGTCCCCAGCAATATACCTGGCAAGTTTAAAGTATATCGGACCGGTAGTTGTCGAGAAACAGCGGTCACAGACAAACATACACACATACACACATACACACAGACACACATACAAACACACATACACACAGAGATTAATGGAATTATAGATAGATTACTAAGTATTGACCATAAATTGAGAACACAGAGAGGATGACAAGTTAAACTGAAGAACAGAAGGGCAGGTGGACAAAAGGTTACAGATGCAGTATGATGGGGTTAATGGAGGAAAATGGCTAAGGGGTCAACAAAATCAGAAATTGTCACAGGTGGGTAAAGGAGAAACCACAACATGGCGATGAACAGTAGCCTTGGAAGGCTGGAGGTAAGAGTACGAGACAACATTTCAACAGGAAATTGCAATGGGATGAAGATAGGAATCAAAGTTGGATGTGGGACACTCTTAGCAATCGGTAACACTTATCATCAGGGAAGGTAGGAAAAAGGTTTCTGTACTCAGATACATCTGTGCTCTCATTATTGCTCAGAATAGAATGATCTCTGACCTGCATATGGATGGAACTGGATTGTGATCATTCATTTTTCCTCATCAAGGATGAGAATATAATCTTCAGTGCACATCTTGACCACCATGCACAAATATGACCCTCTGAGTTGTGGCATACCTGGTGAATGAGCGAGGTAAATCAATGGTGAAAACAGAGTTCCAAATGGAACTATCGGACCCACAATCGATGGCTCCTTCAATGGTGCTATGAAGCACGATGAACAAAGCTTCGAGCAGACTCAAAAGAACACTCGAACAAAGCAAAGACAATTTTTTTAAATCTTTCTTGATCATGATCAGAATGACAGGTTTGCAGAAAAACTTGACATGCAGGAGAGGTGAGCAGAAGCTACGGTTTGAAATTCAGAGTAAATCAGCTGTGTTGCTGTCCCCTACGGCACTATACATCCTGAACTGTGCAGCATATTTAAAATGAAACACACACACACACACGTTCCATCTCCTGAAACCCACCCATGTGTGGAGCTGGCAGCCAACAACAATCTCCTGAAACTCACCCACGCATGGAGAATAGCAGTCCACAACAGCAACTTTCATGTGCTCACACACACACACACACACACACACACACACACACACACACACACACACACACACACACACACACACATATATATATATACATACAGTGCATTCAGAAAGTATTCAGACCCCTTCACATTTTTCACATTTTGTTATGTTGCAGCCTTATGCTGAAATCGTTTATATTCATTTTTCCCCTCATCAATCTACACTCAATACCCCATAATGACAAAGAGAAAACAGTATTTGAGAAAGTTTTGCAAATGTATTAAAATGAAAAAAACTGAAATATCACATTGACATAAGTATTCAGACCCTTTGCTATGACACTTGAAATTTAGCTCAGGTGCCTCCCATTTCTCTTCCTCATCTTTGAGATGTTTCCACATCTTGATTGGAGTCCACCTGTGGTAAATTCAATTGATTGGACATGATTTGGAAAGGCCGCGATCTCCCACGATGAAGCTAACTCCAAGGGCCTCTCACTCACTCACCGCAGGCAGGTTGGTGGTCTTTCCGTCTTCTACCGACTCCTCTCTGGCCTTGCCCCCCCAGCTCTCTCTGGGCTCTGTCCCGCAAATATTCCTACAGGTCGCACAAGATCTGCCTGCAACCCTCTTTTGGTCAAACTGCCAAAATCAAGACTCTCTGCTCACCTTCACTCCTTCATTCCTCTTTTCTCCCGCCTCTGGAACAAACTCCCTCACTCTCTTCAATCCCACTCCACCCTCCAAGTCTTTAAAACAGCTGTTCACCACCATCTCTTATCTTCCCCCATCCAAAACCTTGATCTTTTCTACCCCCGCTAATTTCACCCCAATTCCCCTTTTTGAAATACCAACTTCTGTCCTGGAAGTCCTTGGTGTCCTTGTGCTTTATACTTCTCCCTCCCCCCCCCCCTCCCATGCCTCCTCCCCCCGGGCCCTCTCCCTTCCACACATCTCCCTGCTCTCGGATGTTGTGTTTGTGTGCTTCCCCTTTTCTCCCCATCTTGTCTTCCGCTCCCTCTTTTTGTGTATTTTGTTTGTCTGGTCGATTTGTTTGTGAAGTAAATGTTAGCTCTTTCACGAGCCTCGATTCAGTATACAAAAAAAAAGAAAAAAAGAAGAAAAAAAAGGCACACACCTGTCTATATAAGGTCTCACAGCTGACAATGCACATCAGAGCAAAAACGAAGCCATGAGGTCGAAGGAACTGCCTGCAGAGCTCAGAGACAGAAATGTGTCGAGGCACAGATCAGGGGAAGCCTACAAAACAAATCTCTGCTGCATTGAAGGTTCCCAAGAGCACAGTGGCCTCCATAATTCTTAAATGGAAGAAGTTTGGAACAACCAGGACTCTTTCTAAAGCTGGCCGCCCGGCCAGACTGAGTAATCGGGGGAGAAGGGCCTTGGTAAGAGAGGTGACCAAGAACCCGATGGTCACTCTGGCTGAGCTCCCGAGATCCTCTGTGGAGATGGGAGAAACTTCCAGAAGGACAACCATCACTGCAACATTCCACCGATCTGGGCTTTATGGCAGAGTGGCCAGATGGAAGCTTCTCCTCAGTGAAAGACACATGAAAGCTCGCTTGGAGTTTGCAAAAAAGCACCCAAAGGACTCTCAGACTGTGAGAAACAAGATTCTGTGGTCTGATGAAACCAAGATTGAACTGTTTGGCTTCCGTATGGCCACTCTGCCATAAAGCCCAGATCGGTGGAGTGTTGCAGTGATGGTTGTCCTTCTGGAAGTTTCTCCCATCTCCACAAAAGATCTCTGGAGCTCAGCCAGAGTGACCATCGGGTTCTTGGTCACCTCTCTTACCAAGGCCCTTCTCCCCCGATTGCTCAGTTTGGCCGGGTGGCCAGCTCTAGGAAGAGTCCTGGTTGTTCCAAACTTCTTCCATTTAAGAATTATGGAGGCCACTGTGCTCTTGGGAACCTACAATGCAGCAGAGATTTTTTTGTCGGATTCCCCACATCTGTGCCTCGACACAATCCTGTCTCTGAGCTCTGCAGGCAGTTCCTTCGACCTCATGGCTTGATTTTTGCTCTGATATGCATTGTCAGCTGTGAGACCTTATATAGACAGGTGTGTGCCTTTCCAAATCATGTCCAATAAATTGAATTTACCACGGGTGGACTCCAATCAAGGTGTAGAAACATCTCAAAGATGATCTCAGAGAGCCTCCTCAGCGTCGACAAGTCTGGCATTTCACTCAGGCCGACTGGGACGGTCTTCAAGCAGCCATCAATCGTCTGGATTGGTCTCCCATCTCCACTGCCTCTGACATCAATTCTTCCTGGGAATTCTTCCAAAGCAAACTGATCTCTCTCATGCACAGATTTATCCCATCTCGCCTTCAGTTGTCTTACCCTTCCTCCCGTCCATGGTACACTGAATCTTGTGGTGAGGCAGTTGCCCTGAAACAACTTGCCTTTGCCTCTTGGAAGGCTAATCCAACTGAAGGCAATCTCAGTTCCTTCCACCAAGCTCGGAACAAGTGTGTGTCTACCCTCAGGAGTGCCAGGAAGCACTATCTCTCCTCACTCAAGAATGAACTCTCAAACCTGTCTCCTTCCTCCAAATCCTGGTGGCGTCTGGTCAAATCCGTTTCTGGTGTTTGTTCCCCCTCCATCCCCTCCCTTACCTCAAATGGCCACACAGTTGACATCGCACGTGACAAAGCCGAATGCCTCAACTCTGTGTTCGCCTCAAAATCCTTTGTCCCAAACCCATCTCTCTCTGTTCCCACCTTTCCCAGTCGAACCCAACTGCTCCTGGACTCTGTGTCCTTCTCTCCTGACAAGGTGGAGGAGTTTTTGTCAAACCTCGACTCTGATTCTGCAACTGGACCAGACGGCATCAGCCCATGGGTCCTAAAATCCTGCTCTGCCGCTCTATCTCACCCTCTCTCTGTTCTTTTCACCCTATCTTTTGCTCAAGGTCATCTGCCAGCATCCTGGAAATCAGCTAACATTACCGCTTTACACAAAAAAGGTGCAAAAACAGATCCTTGCAACTACAGACCAATCAGCCTGCTCCCAATTATCAGCAAAGTCATGGGATCCATCATTGCTTCGGATATGAAATCTTTCCTCTTCTCCAATGGCTTGATCTCTGATCATCAATTTGGTTTCAGACCAGGTCACTCTACTCTGGACATGCTGCTTCTGCTGTCTCAACAATGGATGGAGGTCCTCAATGCCAAACAGGAAATCAGAGCTGTCTCCCTTGACATATCACGGGCCTTTGATACGGTCTGGCACCCAGCTCTGCTCACCAAACTCTCCTCCTATGGTATCCATGGAAATCTCCATGCATGGCTTGCGGACTTCCTCTCTGGTCGTAGTCAACGTGTGGCCCTGAATGGATTTCTCTCATCTCCCCTTCCTGTTCAGGCTGGAGTTCCCCAAGGCAGTGTGCTGGGCCCTGTGCTTTTTCTGGTCTTTATCAATGATCTCTCCGACTCTCTGGAAAATCTTCTCTATCTCTTTGCTGATGACTCCACTCTCTGCCGCTCCATTCCTCTTCCCTCAGATCGGCAGTCTGCAGCCTCCTCACTCTCTGAAGACCTGGACAAAATCACAGACTGGTCAAACAAGTGGAACATGTCTTTCAATCCTGACAAATCTCACTCTCTTACTATGTCTCTCCAAAAAGATCGACTGGACAACCCTCCCATCTACTTTCTCAACAATCCTCTCCAAGAAGTTCTGTCGCTCAAGATTTTGGGTCTCACTATCTGCCATGATCTTTCTTGGGAAAACCACATTTCCAAGCTGGCCTCCAAAGCCAGTCGCCGACTGGGCATCCTCCATCGTGCGAAGTCCTTCCTCGGCACACCTGAGCTCCTCACCACATACAAGGCTTTCATCCGCAGCTCAATGGAATACTGTTCTCCCCTATGGGCTGGTGCTCCTGCCTCACACCTGGCTCGGCTTCACGCTGTTGAATCCAAAGCTTTCAAAATCTTTGGAATCTCCCGTGATGAAGCTATCTCTGAGGGCCTTTCACTCACTCACCGCAAGCAGGTAGGTGGTCTTTCTGTCTTCTACCGACTCCTCTCCGGCCTTGCTCCCCCAGCTCTCTCTGTGCTCTGTCCCCCAAATATTCCTACAGGTCGCATAAGATCTGCCAGCAACCCTCTGATGGTTAAACTGCCGAAATCTCGGCTCTCTGCTCACCTTCCCTCTTTCATTCCTCTTTTCTCCCGCCTCTGGAACAAACTCCCACACTCCCTTCAATCCCTCTCCTCCCTCCAGGTCTTTAAAACAGCTGTTCACCACCATCTCTTATCTTCCCCCATCCAAAACCTTGATCTTTTCTACCCCCACTAATTCACCCCAGATCCATCTTGTTTGAAATTCCAACTTCTTTCCTGGAAATCCTGGCAGTGTCCATATGTTTATACCTCTCCCACCCCCCACCCCTTCACATGCCTCCCCCCCAAAGCCCTCTCCCTCCCACAGATCTCTCGATGTCTCCATGTCTCTCGGTCCCTGCTCTCAAATGTTGTGTTTGTGTTCTTCCCCCTCTCTCCCCATCTTGTCTACCGCTCCCGATGTTATTTGTTTTATGTGTCTGTTTATCTTTCTGTGTGATTAATGTTCGCTCTTTCACGAGCCTCCATCTTGTATGCAAAAAAAAAAGAAAAAAAAAGAGAAATGGGAGGCACCTGAGCTAAATTTCCAGTGTCATCGCAAAGGGTCTGAATACTTATGTCAATGTGATATTTCAGTTTTTTATTTTTAATAAATCTGCAAAACTTTCTAAAATCCTGTTTTCTCTTTGTCAGTATGGGGTATTGAGTGTAGATTGATGATGGAAAAATGAATTTAAACGATTTCAGCATAAGGCTGCAACATAACAAAATGTGAAAAAAGTGAAGGGGCCTGAAAACTTTCTGAATGCACTGTATTGTTGCGGACCCCGGGTCTGTCGACATACTAAGGGGAAGGGGGGGGGGGGGTGAAGTCTCAGGTTCCCCTCAGACTCCGGGTCCACGGGGTCGTCGGCCGTGACGAAGCTCGCGTCCAGCGAGTTGCGAAGCAACTTCAATTGCCAATCTCCCAAGCACGGGTCGAAGGATTATCGATCACGACCCGAATACCCTCAAGACCACGTGGTCGGGAAGGCTGGGAATTGAACCCCTTGCGATTCCACACCTTTTCCCAATCAAGTGCACCGAGCGGAACTTGCAGTGTGAATCGCGGTTTTATACTTCGTGATCTACGGACCTAATCCAGCAGCCGAATTTGGTTCAAACGATGCTGGGCCAATGGATTAAAGGACGCACATGAGCAGGTCGAAAGGAAACAAAATGTACACGTCTTTTATTTACAATGGCACAGAAAAAAGGACGAGAAGCAGACTTAACAATTCTGACCTATCTAATCCCGACAGAGGCGCCTGTTATACTCACACACACACACACAGGGAATGTATTACACACCGGTTAGACTCATACATGTGGACATACGGACGCTCACTCGGGTCCGGCAGTTCCCGCACGTGGCGCATGGTTCGATCCGGCAGACAGCCTGAAGGAGGATCGCACGGAGGATGATCCGCCGCTTGAAGGTCAGGTCAGTCCAGATGACAAACCAGCTCGAGGACGAAGGAGAAGCGCAGCACGGATGACGAACCACCTCGAGGAAGAAGGAGAAGTGCAGCACGGACGAACCAGCACATAGGACAGCCAGCTTGAAGGACGAACGAGGAGAGAGAGCCCGAAGGGAGATGGGCATGGATATTTATTGGGTGGAATGTCCTTCAAGAAGGTCCCACGGCCTCCCATTGGCCGAGGTTGGTCATGTGCGGTCATTCCCCCCACCTCCTTCGGGAAGGTTCCATGACGTACCATTGGTCACTGCTCGTCACGTGCGGTCATTGCACCCCGCCTCCCCCCCCCCTCTTCAGGCTTCATTCCCCGCCTCCTTTTGGAAGGTTCCATGCCCTGCCTACCACTAGCTCGTTTGATCACGTGGACTGTTTCTCCCCATCCACGAACCAACGTCTTCGTTCAACCACACGAGGGGTTGGAATCCTGCCTAACTCAACGCATATCTGCTTTAATTACTACACAATGGAAAGGGAGCTAATGTTTACATTTAATAAGAAATAACTGACTACTGCAGGCTACATGTTGTCATGTAATTAACTATAGGGGGTGTCTTTTATTTTTTTTTATATATATATATATATATATATATATATATATATATATATATATATATATATATATATATATATATATATATATATAGATATATATATATATATATATATATATATATATATATATATATATATCTATATATATATATATCTATATATATATATATATATATATATATATATATATATATATATATATATATATATATATACATACACATACAGACAAACAAAGCTGAAAACTAATGACGTACTCTTCCATAAATGCAATTGCATTTCCCTGAACATGGGTCTTGTCGTTTCCAGAAAACAGCACCGAGAGTTCTCTTAAATTGATAACGCTTGTCATCAGGTTGGGAATTCACAAAACGGAGGAGATTATTTCCAATTAAGAATTTACTTGATTTACCCTGAGAGGTCTCGCTGTAGGAAATGTGGATTCGTTTCCATAATTTATTGTTGAGTATGTTCCCTGGCATAGTGTGGATCCAGGTTGGATCATATAACGGTAAACCATCAGTACTAATCATGTATGCAGTTGCGATTTAACTACATCCAATTATGTAAATTGTAAATCAGTGGAGATCAAATTTGCAATTAAACTCGTCTTCTACCCCTCCACCCCTCTCCGATATTCCAAAACAACGCATCGCTTCAATCTCGGCTTGTTTCCCGATCTTTGATGCACAGCCTTGACCACACAAGGGTAATCTTCAATTCAGTCATATCCAAGCATCAGTACCTGTGTGTATGTCATCATCAGGCTAGCAGGGTTTGAGCCAGACCTCCTTTGCTATACATGACGCGCATGAGTGTCGGGATTGATTTTCTGGGGATAGATCCCTTGACCATAAACCTCAAGATTAAACTTTGTGCCAAATGTTGAAGATTTATTGTGAATCGTACATGGGAGGCAATGAAAAGCTGAGGCTTGATATACGAACGAACATACATCTGTGTATTCCATTTCAAATGACCATATGCTATCGGCCGCTGACCGTATGATCTACAGGCAGGTGCACTGGTGCCAATGCATTCCCACTGCAAAGATGACATTGGATAGTATGTCTTTGCCCTCCTCGTCCTGGCTGGAATGCGTAATTTGTTCAGTGTGCCGGTGAAAGCTCACCTACTCTTCGGGAATGACATCCTGGGAACTTTAACGCCCACAACCTAATGCAGGCAGATGGGGCACTCAGCTTAACGGAGCACCCTGTGATGCAACACCCGACATTCAAAACACCAATCTAACAGTTTGTATTGTCAGGCCAGAAATCAAACCTGGAGTATACTGCTCAGATGTAAATGTAATAACTCATCTCAGAATGAACATATAATATAGGTGGATAAATAATCATGGAGAGGAGAGTGAAGGTTATTTGATGTTTGTGTGAGTGTATGTGTATGTGTATATGTTTGTGTGTGTGTCACACTTGTGTAGGTCACCAAGGCTTTGTACACACTTTCCTACTATATTTGTCTTGATAGTTCTGGTTGTGTCCTTATACATTGCTGGTGGCCAATGAATATGTAGGTTTAGAGAGGAAATTCTTTTGGAGTTTAGTCTCCTCCTGTTAACTACAATTTCGCCCCTAAATTTTCAATTTCCTCCAAAACTTTGGTTCAGCTCAACATCCTCCTCCTACTCCTCCTCCTCCTCCTCCTCCTCCTCCTCCTCCTCCTGTCCTCCAAGGACATACAGTACAAGGAAACCATAAACACCTTTCCATTCGTCCGATTTGGCCTGGCCGGGCGTTACTTTCCTATTAGGAGATCAAAAGTACACATTTTTTTGACTGACATCGACAGAAAACATCTGGTGTATGATATCTAGCAATACAGCTTTCTCATATAAACTTCCCTGATATATACAGATACAATATGAATGCAAATACTTTGTTCATAAAGATTTCTTTTCATTATTTATTTATTTATTTTTGTCCTTTTCAAACGCAACACGATAAGAAAACGTCTGCTGCACATGAAGGCTTGGGCCCAAATCCATCTTGCCTAGCACGACCGATTTCACTCAACATTAGCTCGGCCTATCTCAGCTTTAGTCAACCCAACAAGGTTGTAAATAGTAAAACTATCGGCCTCAACGAGCTTCGGGCGATCCAAGGTCAAACCTTCCAGAGTGGAAATGGCAGGATATAAGTAACAAGAAAGAAGAAAATTTTTTCCGAGGACCTATTGCTATTTGCCCAGAAACAATCACAAAATATTTAATTAAATATTCAATTTTCAACCTAGGGTCTGCAACCTTTAAGATCTGTAACCCGTTGCTGTTGTTACTGAACTGTGTTGACACTACCATGGCATTGGGGGATAAAAAAAGCACTTCATTGAACCCCATTGTGAATGTTCTTTAGAGCTGCGATAATCATATCGGGAATCGGGAACATCGGTACACTTCCGATGGAAGGATGGCATTCGGACATTCCATATGCTTAATACAACGTAAGTCATCAAAATAATCTACTGATGATGAAAATAATCATCAAAATAAGGCCCTCGGAGTTAGCTTCATCGCGGGAGATTCCAATGATTCTGAAAGCTTTGGTTTCAACAGTGTGAAGCCGAGCTAGGTGTGAGGCAGGAGCCCCGGCCCAGAGGGGAGAACAGTATTCCATTGACCTGCGGATGAAAGCCTTGTATGTGTTGAGGAGCTCAGGTGAGCCAAGGAAGGACTTCGCACGATGGAGGATGCCCAGTCGGCGACGGCTTTGGAGGCCAGATTGGAAATGTGGTTTTCCCAGGAAAGATCATGGCAGATAGTGAAACCCAAAAGCTTAAGTCACAGAACTTCTTGGAGAGGATTGTTCAGAAAGTAGATGGGAGGGTTGTCCAGTCGGTCTTTTCGGAGAGACATAGTAAGAGTGAATTAGTGACACATAGTAAGAGTGAGTAAGAGTCACATCACATAGTAAGAGTGAATAAGACAAATGATGAATTGCGAAAGATGATGGGAATAGAGCCTGTGATTGATGCTGTGAAGAGGAACAGGTTGAGATGGTTTGATCATGTGTTGAGGAAGGATGAAAGTTACTGGTTGAGAAGAGTGATGGAAATGAATGTAGAAGGAAGTAGAAGACGGGGAAGACCGAGAAAGACTTGGCTAAAGATGGTGGAAGAAGAAATGCGGGCAAGGGGGTTAACAAGGAGAGATGCAGAAAATAGGGAAAAATGGAGAAGATTGTCATGGGGACCGCAAGGCTAACACCCGCTCTAGCAGGGAAAATGGCCTTTAAAATGCATGTTGTTGTTGTTGTATAGTAAGAGTGTGAGATTTGTCAGGATTGAAAGACATGTTCCACTTGTTTGACCAGTCTGTGATTTTGTCCAGGTCTGCAGAGAGTGAGGAGGCTGCAGACTGCCGATCTGAGGGATGAGGAATGGAGTGGCAGAGAGTGGAGTCATCAGCAAAGAGATAGAGAGGATTTTCAAGAGAGTCAGAGAGATCATTGATGAAGACCAGAAAAAGCACAGGGCCCGGAACACTGCCTTGGGGAACTCCAGCCTGAGCAGGAAGGGGAGATGAGAGAAACCCATTCAGGGCCACACGTTGACTATGACTGGAGAGGAAGTCCACAAGCCATGCGTGGAGATTTCCATGGATACCATAGGAGGAGAGTTTGGTGAGCAGAGCGGGGTGCCAGACCGCATCGAAGGCACGTTTCCTGATTTCCTGTTTGGCATTGAGGACCTCCATCCATTGTTGAGACAGCAGAAGCAGCATGTCCAGAGTAGAGTGACCTGGTCTGAAACCAAATTGATGATCAGAGGTCAAGCCATTGGATAAGAGGAAAGACTTGATATCCGAAGTGATTATGGATTCCATGACTTTGCTGATGATTGGGAGAAGACTGATTGGTCTACAGTTGCAAGGATCTGTTTTTCCACCTTTTTTGTATAAAGCGGTGATGTTGGCTGATTTCCCAGCTAATGGCAGATGAACTTGAGCAAAAGAGTGGTGAAGATAACACAGAGAGGGAGTGAAAGAGCGGCAGAGCAGGATTTTAGGACCCGTGGGCTGATGCCGTCTGGTCTAGTTGTAGAATCAGAGTCGAGGTTTGACAGAAACTTCTTCACCTTGTCAGGAGAAAAGGACACAGAGTCCAGGAGCAGCTGGGTACGACTGGGTGCGGTGTGTACAGAGTGGGATGGGTTTGGGACACAGATATTGAGGCAAACACAGAGTTGAGGCATTCAGCTTTTTCACATGCAGAGTCAGCTGTGTAGCCGTTTGAGGTAAGGGAGGGGATGGAGGGGGAACAAACACCAGAAACAGATTTGACCAACGCCACCAGGATTTGGAAGAGGGAGACAGGTTTGAGAATTCGGTATTGACAGTGGAGAGATATTGTTTCCCGGCTCTCCTGAGGGTGGACACACACTTGTTTTGGGCTTTGTGAAAGGAAATGAGATTTCCTTCCATTGGATTTGCTTTCCAGGAGGCGAAGGCAAGTTGTTTCTGGGCAACAGCCTCACCACAAGATTCCGTGTACCATGGACGGGAGGAAGGGTATGACAACTGAAGACGAGATGGGATAAATGTGTTGATGAAGACCAGAACTTCTTGGAGAGGATTGTTCAGAAAGTAGGCCTGAACACAAGCGCGAATTGCTGCACAGCAGACCAGACAGGCACAACTCAGATCAGCTCAAACTCCTGCTCAAACACAAGCGCGAATTGCTGCACAGCAGACCAGGCAGACCGCACTCAGGGCTGCAGAAACTCCGGCCCAGACAACTTCTAGAAAAGCGGCTGATTTAGCCAGATATTCAGCAGCCAGGGCAGCAGAAACTCCGGTCCAGACAAGAGCACGACTTGATGCACACCGCACCAGGCAGACAGCAGTGAGAGCAAGCAAGTGGCAGAACAAGAGGCTTGCTGCCTTTCAATATGACTCCTCCATCAACTATGAAGGAGATTCTATTGTTCACATAGGTGGAATGTATGTCATCTGTAAACACTGTAGAGCAAAGAAGTGGAAGGCTGAATCACCTGGAATGTGTTGTGCTGGAGGTAAAGTGCTTCTCCCACCCCTCACAGAACCACCTGAACCACTAAAGTCACTTTTAGCTGGCAGCAACAGAGACTCCCACCATTTCTTGGCAAACATACGAAAGTACAACTACTGCTTTCCAATTACCTCATTTGGTACTACAAGCATTGTGCAGCAACAAGGATGGATGCCAACTTTTAAGGTTCAGGGACAGGTTTACCATTTGGTTGGTTCGCTTTTGCCCTTACCTAATGAAGACCCAAAGTTTCTTCAATTTTATTTCCTGGGTGATGAGCAGCAGCAGGTACAGCAGCGCTGCAGAAATATTACAACGGTCAGAGAGGAAATTGTTCTGGCCCTTCAGCAGATGCTCCATGCTCATAATAATTATGTTAAGAGTTTTCGCACTACTTTGCATAATCGATCACAGCCAAACTGGAAAGTAATCATCCATGCTGACAGAACTCCAACAGGACAGCATCCACGGCGCTTTAATGCTCCTACTGTTTCGGATGTGGCTGTCCTCATATCTGGACAAGAATTCAATCGGCGAGACATCATTCTCCAACAGCAAGATGACAAACTGATTCGTATTTCTGAAACTAATAAGGCCTATGATGCCTTGCAGTATCCTCTCATATTCTGGAAAGGTGAGGATGGATATCACTTTGAACACCAAAGACGTGATGGAAAAAAAGTGTCTGCCAATGACTTATATTCCTACCGAATTATGGTCAGACAAATGGACAGTCATATTTTGCGATATGGTCAGCTCTTCCACCAATTCATTGTTGACATGTATGCCAAGATTGAGTCTGAGCGATTGTGCTTCATCAGACACAACCAGAAGAGATTAAGAGTGGAAAGATATGTTCACCTTAGAGATGCTGTTGCAAATGATGGTCATGCTGCCAATGTTGGGCAGTTGGTTATACTGCCATCTTCCTTCACAGGGGGTCCTCGCTACATGCATGAGTACACACAGGATGCCATGACTTATGTTCGCTACTATGGTAGACCTGATCTGTTTATCACTTTTACCTGCAATCCTACATGGCCCGAGATCACTGCAGAACTTATGCTTGGTCAGACAGCCCAAGACAGGCATGATCTTCTTGCCAGAGTGTTTTGCCAGAAGGTTATTTCACTTATGAATCTCATCACAAAAGGTTCTGTTTTTGGAGATTGCAGATGTTACATGTACTCCATTGAATGGCAAAAGCGCGGATTGCCACACATCCACATTTTGGTCTGGCTTAAGGATAAGATTCGTTCAGCTCAGGTAGATGATATCATCAGTGCAGAGATTCCAAATCCTACCGAGGACAAAGTATTGCACGAAGTAGTGGTGAAGCACATGCTCCATGGTCCCTGTGGTCACATCAACACTCATTCTCCTAGCATGAAAGCAGGAAAATGCACAAAACGATACCCCAGACCTCTTCTTACAGAAACTCAGACAGATCAGGATGGATATCCTTTGTACAGAAGAAGAAAGCCAGTAGTTAGGCAGTTAAGAGGAAGCATCGTTCATTTTTTCAGGAAAGCACCAAATTTGGCACAGATGTAGTATGGACCTATACAATTGTTTTCCTGAGGGGCGCCCAAAAATTCAGAAAATTCAAAAAATCCCCAAAAAATGTCCTGGATGCCGTGAAAAAGGGGAGAAAACGGGTATTGATTCGAACTGTAGATTCTGATATTGTGGTCTTGGCAATAGCACACTACTTTACCTACCAGTCACATGGTGTGGAGGAACTCTGGATTGCCATTGGCACTGGTAAAAGCTACCGCTACCTTGCCATCCATAAAATTGCCACCGGCCTTGGCCGCAGGAAGTCCGAGTCTTTGCCATTATTTCATGCCTTCACTGGCTGCGACACAGTGTAATTTTTTGCCCAAATTGGGAAAAAGACAGCCTGTAAGGCTTGGGAGGCATACCCCAGCATCATGCAGACCTTTCATGCTCTCGCTTATAGGCCATCTGTGGACGCTATTACTATGGAACTACAGAGCATAGAAAGATATGTTGCCATCCTCTATGACCGGACTACCGAGATAAAGACAGTGAATGACATGCACCGACACTTGTTCACGAAGAAGGCAAGAACAATTGATCACATTCCCCCAACAGCAGACCCCTTCGAACAACACCTAAAACGTTCATGTTTTCAGGCTGGACACGTATGGAGTCAGGCACTTGTGCCCTACCCAGAACTTCCATCACCAGCTGATTGGGGCTGGATGAAAACAGGGACTTCTTGGACACCAATTTGGACCACAATACCACTGATACAAGAGGCATGTTCAGAGCTTACAAGCTGCCATTGTAAGTCGACCTGTAAAGGCAACTGTAAATGCTCCAGGGCAAATCTGCCCTGCACATCACTGTGTGACTGCGATGGACAGTGCTTGTAGTACTACGCGTCTGTGCGAGAGCCTCCACCTTTCAAGTGCCCACAATATTTTAAGTTAAAACTGCAACTGTGTGTAACTTTGATTAATTAATACCATTCCATTGTTATCAGAGACCAATAAAACAATGTGTATCACTTGGAATTGAAATTTTACCTAAAATACTATGAGAGATTCAAGGAAAATGGAAACACCATGGCGGCCATCTTTAAATTAAAGATGATGGCTGCCAATCTTTATGCAATTGACCCCATTGGATTCAGAGACCATGAAAACATGGGGTAAGACACTGGAACTGTGGTGTTATCGCTCATAGTATATAAGTTATTGAGGGAAATAGGTCACAGAGGGCGGTCATGTTGAAATTCAATATGGCGGCCACCAGGGGTTCTGAATTTTTGGGCGCCCCTCAGGAAAACAATTGTATAGGTCCATACTACATCTGTGCCAAATTTGGTGCTTTCCTGAAAAAATGAACGATACGCCCTATTTTTCGGTCTTAACTGCCTAAGTACAGGTGATGGGGGCTTCACCACTACTCTCAGAGTGAAACAACAAGAAATTGTCATTGACAACCAGTGGGCCCTTCAACCAGGGTCGGCGTCATGGGGGGGCATTCGAGGGCCATGCTCCCCCAAATGAGTTATTGTGCCCCCCCCCCCCCCACCCGCAGGCCAAGCCTTTGGCGCCAAACTTTGCGTTTTATTAATTAATTTATATTTATCATATTAAAAGTGAAAATCTTTTTGCTAAATGAAATGAAATAAAAACAAAAATAAACATATGTCACCCACAGGGTGAACCGTATCTTGCCAAGTGACCTTGACCTTTGACCTTGACCTTCATAATTTTGTGTGCTAAAGGGTATCTCTAAAAGACTCTGATATGCGAACTTACAAGAGTTTCCAAAGGGAACTGTGCTCTACAGAGTGACCTAAACAATGCGAACTAAAGCAATACAATATACATGAAAAGTGCAGTTTTTTCGTCATAACGCCGTCAAATGACGTCACATTGTCAAACTAGTTATATGTTTGGAAAGCACTCAACAAGGGCTTCAATTTGAGGTACTACTCGATATGGTAACTGAAACTTGAAAATTTTACCTTTTGGTCAAAATTGAATGACCTTCAAAATGACCTTGAAGGTCAAGGCCGATCGACACCAAAAACTAATCAGCTGAGCGCCATACCACACCCTATATACCCACCAAGTTTGGAGATCATAAGATCAAAGTTACTCAAAAAATAAGGGTTTCGTTGACCTCCATGATTGACCCAATTGAATGACCTTCAAAATGACCTTGAAGGTCAAGGCCGATCGACACCAAAAACTAATCAGCTGAGCGCCATACCACACCCTATATACACACCAAGTTTGGAGGTCATAAGATCAAAGTTACTAAAAAAATAAGGGTTTCGTTGACCTCCATGATTGACCGCAAAGTGACCTTGACCTTTGACCTTGACCTTCAAAATTTTGTGTACTGAAGGGTATCTCTATAGGACTCTGATATGCGAAGTTACAGGAGTTTCCAATAATAACTGTGGTAAATATGGTAACTGAAACTTGAAAATTTTACCTTTTGGTCAAAATTGAATGACCTTCAAAATGACCTTGAAGGTCAAGGCCGATCGACACCAAAAACTAATCAGCTGAGCGCCATACCACACCCTATATACCCACCAAGTTTGGAGATCATAAGATCAAAGTTACTCAAAAAATAAGGGTTTCGTTGACCTCCATGATTGACCCAATTGAATGACCTTCAAAATGACCTTGAAGGTCAAGGCCGATCGCCACCAAAAACTAATCAGCTGAGCGCCGGACCATATACTAGATTCCTATGAAGTTTGGAGACGATCCGATCAAAGTTACTCAAAAAATAAGGGTTTCGTTGACCTCCATGATTGACCGCAAAGTGACCTTGACCTTTGACCTTGACCTTCAAAATTTTGTGTGCTGAAGGGTATCTCTATAGGACTCTGATATGCGAAGTTACAGGAGTTTTCAATAATAACTGTGGTCTACAGAGTGATCTAAACGTGAAAAAAAAATGATTAACCACAAACAAAAAAACAAACAAACAAACAAACATACAAGCTGACTGATACATCTAGCAAAAACTTCGTTTTGGCAAGATAAAAACAAAAAAATGAACATATGTCACCCACAGGGTGAACCGTATCTTGCCAAAATGTGAAAATTCCGTTTTTTCGTCATGACGTCATCAAATGACGTCATAGCGTCAAACTGTTTACAGATCTGGGAAGCACTCATCAAGGGCATTCATATGAGGTATTACTCGATATGGTACCTACGATTTCAAAATTTGACCTTGGGGTCAATAATTTTCGACCTCCAGCGCTAACCATGAAGGTCAAGGCCGATCGCCACCAAAAACTAATCAGCTGAGCGCCGGACCATATACTAGATTCCCATGAAGTTTGGAGACGATCCGATCAAAGTTACTCAAAAAATTAGTGTTTCGTCGACCTCCATGATTGACCACAAAGTGACCTTGGCCTTTGACCTTGACCTTCAAAATTTTGTGTGCTGAAGGGTATCTCTATAGGACTCTGAAATGCGAAGTTACAGGAGTTTCCAATAATAACTGTGGTCTACAGAGTGATCTAAACGTGAAAAAAAAATGATTAACCACAAACAAAATGAACATATGTCACCCACAGGGTGAACCGTATCTTGCCATTTGACCTTGACCTTAATAATTTCGTATGGTGAATAGTATTAGACTGGTGGAAAAATGTTCAAATTCCACTTCAGGGGGTACGGAATGTTAGGAGCAGGCATCCATGTCAGCTAGTTAATATGACCCATACTGAACATATTTCAGGTGGATGCCCATTGATTTGGGCCTTTTAAATTTTTTTATACCAAAAACAAAATGGCCGGACAAATAGAAAATGTATAACTTAGAAAATGTCTGATAACTTCAGTTGTACTGAAGCTGTGGTTCTGAAATTTGACATATATCATCGCAGCAATACCAGTAAAGTGTCCAAGAAGTATTAGGCCATTCCATAACGAATTGATAAAGTTATATACAGATCAGTCACAAAAATGTACAAAAAATCTCAAAGCTGAACTCTGTTAATTTTCAAATCACGCGACTTATCTTGACTTTTACTGTGGGTATGTTTGTGTAGTTTGGTATATTTTACTCCAGTGATACCAGTAAGATGTCCTGCAAATATCATGCCAAACTATACATATTTGATAAAGTTATGTGCATATTTATATACAATAGTCAGATTTGACTATTAAGAAAAATATGTTAACCTTTACCAAAAATATGGTTCTGAAATGTTGCATTTGTATCTCATTGATACCTATGAATTGTTCTAAATATATGAATTGTCCTAAATATATTGATGCAAAGATATTATGTTTTAATCACATGTTAAAATCATTTATTATATAATAAATTATTTTAGCATATTGTGATTTTAGCATATGTGTTTAAAACATAATTTCACCAAATCATTAGGCGTTAAACCTCTCACAAACTTGAAACTCATTATGGAAAGATTCACGTATTTTCTGTTCGTATCCACCATGTTGGGCGCGGCCGGAAGTGCCTCGTTATCAGGTCAGCTTCACTTCCGGTGTTTCCGCTTCCGTTCAGCGTCAGTGTTGCCTGATGTTCAGACCGATGACCGATGTTTGAGATGAACTTCAGCTTTTCACCAGCTATACAGGTGCAGCATTGATCTTTTTTGGCTTGAACACGGACATCTTTGCGACGGGAAAACGCTGATTGAAAAGTTTGATACCTACAGCCCGCAGTCCGGCTATCGTGAAGTCGGGCTGCACAAATTTCAATTTTTTATAGGATTCGACATTACGGCAGTAATGGGACGGCACGGTCGGGACGCCACGTAAAAATGCCGGCAGAAACTGGCTATCATATTATGCAATTTCTGATGTTTGCAGGATGTGGTGAACTGAGTTGAGCTTCAACATGGAATCCAAGGTAAAATGCCAGAGCCAAAAGCGGAGTTCTGACACAAGTACTGACTGGACCCTCTGCATCTTCTGTCAAAACAGAGACCCAAAGAAACCAACGAGAAACCTCGGAGACGCCGGAATTCAAAGAGTCCGTGAAGCCGCTGCAGAGCGCAAGAAGTACAATGACTCTGAGAACTGGCACACTGTTGAAAGAATTCAAAACATTGACTTTAAGGAAATCACAAAACAGACTGAAGTCCTGAATCACAAAGACTGCTATTCGACGTTTACAAGTTCGTTCAAAATAACTCGACTCAGGAAAAAATATGAAAGCACTCTTGCCACCTCAAGCAGTGCACCTGAGACAAGTTCACCACCGAGACCATCTCTACGCAGTAAACTGTCCATTATGGACACTGATTTGTGCTTTTTCTGCCAAGAGAAAAGTTGCAAACAAACGTATTTGGTCGCTACCTTTGATGTTTCTGACAAAATTCTCCAAGGAGCTCAAACAGACCCTGTGTTGCGGTGTCGCCTGGCAGGAGTAAGTGATCTCGTGGCTGCTGATGCCAGGTATCATCTTAAGTGTTATGTACAGTTCAATAGAAAAGCATCGAAATCTAGTACAAGCACAACTCAAACGTCCAGAGATATCTGCTTTGAGAAAGTCGCATCTGAAGTATCGACTGGACTGGCCCGAGGTGAAATCTATACGCTTCTAGACGTTTGGGAAAGGTACAGGTCTTTGCTCAGCGAATTCGGCATTGACGCTGGACCATACCGGGACAATAAATCCCGCCTCAAAGAGAAACTACACCGACTTCTTCCAGGACAGATCAACTTTGTACCTCAACTCGATCCACATCAACCACAATTGTTGTTTTCCACACTGTCATCTAAGATCGCTGTTCAGACACAGAAAAGGCGTTCGGATGAAATGGAGACAAAGAGAAATATGGATGATCTTAGGCCAACCCAGTTCTCGCGCTCAGAGACAGAAGAGTTGTTGACCTTGCATCACTGCGCGTTACGCATTAGAGGTGACATCAGTTCTCGTCCAGGCCTAAATAATTGCACGTCAGTTAGTAAGGAGAGTGCCGAAAAGATTGTACCGGAGAGCTTGTTTCTATTCCTCAGTATTTTGCTGTCTGGGGAAGTGGACGGACAGGCTGACGATAAATTTGTGAAGCGGACTGCTTTGAGCATAAGTCAAGACCTAGTCTACGCAGTGTCGAAGCACAAAACGCTCACACCAAAACACGTTGGACTTGGCCTAGCAATTCATCAGGCAACACGTTCAAAATCGTTGATTGAACTCATCCATCACGCAGGACACTGTCCCAGCTATGACCAGATACGTAGACTGGACACAACTCTTGGAGTTCAAAATCTGCAACACTTCGCAGATTGCAACAATACTCCTGTCCCTTCAAATATATCATCCAACAAGTTTTGCCAATACGCTGCTGATAACATCGACATTATCGAAGAAACGTTAGATGGTATGGGGACGTTTCATGCGACACAGATGGTAGTTTACCAGAGAGGGACCCCTCAACATCAGCAACAGGAAGTACTTCCTCTTGGAAAGTCAAGGTCCTTGAAGGTCCCTCCCGAACTTCATCGTTTGGAGAAAGTCACTCGCCAATCTTCTCGAGAAGATCCTAAATTCACAGCCACCTTGAATGAGACGATGTTTACCCCAGATGATCAGGTGTCTGACGAAGCTTCTGCCCGAGATATGGCCTGGATTCTCTCTCGCATCTATGGCTCTAACAGTGACGATGTGCCAGCGTGGACCGGGTTCAACCAAGTTACAACACAAGACAAACACGAGCTCTGCACAATCGGGTATTTGCCGCTCCTCAACGCCCCGGCCCACGAGAACGACACGCTGTGGACAGTTATGATGCGATGCCTGAGGATTTCCAACATTATAAATCCTGGCCAGTCCACAGTCATTACTCTGGACCAGCAGCTGTACTGCAAGGCCAAGGAAATACAGTGGGCAAACAGTAATGAATGCAAAACGATATTCTTGCGACTTGGGGGGTTCCACATTGTCAAGAATTTCATGTGTGTGATTGGAAATCATTTTGCAGACTCTGGTCTTACGGAGGTGTGGGCGGAGAGTTCCGTTTTTGGAGAGAATACAGCTCAAAATAACATGCAGGCCAAATCGTACAACCGGGCTATTCGTGCACACAAGCTAACATTTGAAGCTGTTTGGAAAACACTCTGGCCGACATTCATCGTATGGGCTAAAGATCACCAAGTAGAAGAAGTTGAGCTCCAAACATTATCAGTCCACGTCGTAGAAGCTTTGGAAGCACACAATGAGCGAGATGTGACCAGCAACAAAGTCAAAGCACTGAAAGACGCAGTTCAGCACTCCAGAATAACAAGACTGTTGGACGACTTCCAAGAGACACAACCACCCACTACCAGATTTTGGGTGACGTACATCAAAATGATCTCCATCTTGTTGCTGTTCCTGCGTGCAGAGAGAACTGGAAATTGGAACCTACATAAATCGTCCTTTGCTGCAATGTTACCCTGGTTTGCTCAGTATGACCACGCAAACTACACTCGCTGGGGGGCAGTTTATCTTGCTGACATTATGATCCTTGAAACAAGCCACCCCGATGTTCACCAGGAGTTCATGAATGGAAATTTTGTGGTCAAGACAACCAATAACACATTCAATCAGCTATCGACGGATCAAGTCTTAGAGCACGTCAACAAAGTCGGCAAAGTTGCCGGTGGTCTTGTAGGAATAACGAGATCAGAAGGAGCAAGAGATCAATGGTGCCTCACATTCAACGAACGGAGCAGAATAGTAGACGACACAAGCGCCATGTTGGACATGCATGCTACAGATGAAGACTACAACCCTTCTTATGTAAAAGAAGCCGGACCCTCAAGACTAAAGCGGGACAAGGAAGATGTTCAGAAGATTGTCGACCAACTGAAGAAATTCGGCATTTTTCAACACCAAAATCTAGCTGTCGTTAGCCTGGCCACTCGAGATGTAGCTTCTCCTCAAATAACGGAATGTCTTCTGACAGCACATGCACAAGGGCAAGACAAATTGAAAGAATTTGTGGGCTTACGTCTCATCACGAAAAAAGTGGGATTCCATGACAAGCTCAGACAGTCGAAAAGCCTGACGCTGAAAAGCATGTATCAGGTCCAGAACAAAAATTCGACTCTGAAACAAAAACTCGTCAAAGCAGACCGTAACCTCTTTCAACGCTTGCTTGTTTCAAAAGAAGCTGGACGCGAGGTGGACCTGAAGGAAATCCTCAGCCATGAACTTTCGCCGGTTCCTCTATCACTTGCAGACACATCCGGAGCAATGCGATCCACAAACAAAGCAGCTCTCGGAAATATCCTTCAGACAAGAACAACTGTAGAGAAAGAGCCGCCGACAGCAAATCTGAAAACGTGTGTAATCATCGATGGCCAGGCACTTGTTCAAGCAATCGGCAAACCTGCAAATGCCCACAATTTTGGACAACTCGCAGACCGGTTCGTAGCCTCTGTCTTCAGTCACTTCAGTGACACTTGCTCCAGAGTTGACGTTGTGTTTGATAGGTATGAAGCACATACCATCAAGGACACCACTCGGATTTTACGGACCGGGAAAACCCGGCCAATACGTCGCAAAGTGGACAACAGGGATGTGCCATTACCCGTCAACTGGAGGCAATTTATTGACCTCCCAGAAAACAAGCAAGACCTGGAACACTTTTTGAGCATGGAGCTCATTCGTCAAGCAAGGTCGACTCAACCGAATCGTGAAGTCGTGACATCTGGCGGATTCCATGACCGAACGGCGGTTGAGTCATCCCGTGGAACAGACGTCAACTCCCTCAAATCAAACCACGATGAAGCTGATACCAGAATATTGTTACACGCCAAGTCTGTGACAGATCTTGGGTTTGAGCGTCTGATCATTTGTTCCAGGGACACAGACGTCCTTGTTCTCCTCGTTCACTTTGCCAGTGACTTATCTGGAGAGCTTTGGTTGCAAACGGGAACAGCGAAGCAACGGAGCTTTGTTGCTGTGCACGCTGTAGACCTTGATCCAGCTCCCCGCCACAATCTTCCAGCATTCCATGCCCTCTCGGGCTGCGACACAGTCAGTCAATTTTGTGGCATTGGCAAAACAATAGCATGGAAAACGTTCATCAAGAACTGTCCCTTATTGGACGGGCTCGGACGCGGCACACTTACTGAAAGAACACTGACAGATGTAGAGAGCTTCATCTGCAGACTGTATTCAAACAATGATAACAACACAAACATCAATGACGTGCGTTTCAAAATGTTCCTCAAAGGTCACAAAGAACCAGA
The DNA here is from genome assembly GCF_964187855.1 of Myxine glutinosa. Taxonomy (NCBI): domain Eukaryota; kingdom Metazoa; phylum Chordata; class Myxini; order Myxiniformes; family Myxinidae; genus Myxine; species Myxine glutinosa. The sequence goes on along the minus strand of NC_136264.1, from coordinate 190,060,276 downwards.
GAAGTTGCCACCAACCCGATCTTCTCTGAAGCTGCATATCAAGCGAGCACACCATCAGTGTACAATTTGGCTCTCTTCACTGATCGCACAACCAGATATATCTTCCCCGGTGGGAAATGGATGGAACAAGGACGGTACAACTGGAAATATACTTCCTCATTTGATGAGTGATAAACCATTTCCAGAGGTTTACCTCAAGCTTACACAATGCCAGTGTAAGAATTGCGAATCTCACAGATGCAGTTGTCGTCTTAAGGAGCTAAGATGTACCGCTGGTTGTGGTTGCGCTGACGGAACGTGTCGGAATCCTTTGAACAGTGCCCAAGATGACTCGGACTACACCACCGAAGACTGATGTTAATATTATCCCAACACAGTTTTTTTTTGAAATCAAACGAACTTCATCAAAGTATGTCCGTACATTTGTACAAGCTCAATATAATGCATCAAGATGTAATTTTCTTAGATTTTCAGAGCATTTTTTCATGTTTGTCTCTCCATAGGGAAAGAAATAGATAAAATATCACTTAGATCGTTTGAGGAAGATGTGTGTATTATTATAATATGTCCAAATACAGCAAATTTCATTGTTATCCTGTATAAATACAAAGTTGTGTAATTTTATTACAATCCGGAGTTTTCGGAGTTTTCGATAATGGCGGCCACTTTGTTTTGGCTGTATAATATTTTAAAAGGCCAAATTTGATGGGCATCCACTTGAAATATGTTCACTATGAACCACTTTAACAGTCTGACATGGATGCCAGCTCCTAACATTCCGTACTCCCTAAAGTGATTTATAGGCCCCTTTTCAGATTTTGCCTCTAGTCTATATGTCTTCATGACCAACGCACATGAAATATTGAAAGATTTTGATGAGAACTGAGGAAATAATTTTTTCATGAAAATTCCGTTTTTTCGTCATGACGTCATCAAATGACGTCATAGCGTCAAACTGTTTACAGATCTGGGAAGCACTCATCAAGGGCATTCATATGAGGTATTACTCGATATGGTACCTACGATTTCAAAATTTGACCTTGGGGTCAATAATTTTCGACCTCCAGCGCTAACCATGAAGGTCAAGGCCGATCGCCACCAAAAACTAATCAGCTGAGCGCCGGACCATATACTAGATTCCCATGAAGTTTGGAGACGATCCGATCAAAGTTACTCAAAAAATAAGGATTTCAACATTTGACCTTGGGGTCAATAATTTTCGACCTCCAGCGCTAACCATGAAGGTCAAGGCCGATCGCCACCAAAAACTAATCAGCTGAGCGCCGGACCATATACTAGATTCCCATGAAGTTTGGAGACGATCCGATCAAAGTTACTCAAAAAATAAGGGTTTCGTCGACCTCCATGATTGACCACAAAGTGACCTTGACCTTTGACCTTGACCTTCAAAATTTTGTGTGCTGAAGGGTATCTCTATAGGACTCTGATATGCGAAGTTACATGCGAAGATATGTGAAGATATGGTACCTACGATTTCAACATTTGACCTTGGGGTCAATAATTTTCGACCTCCAGCGCTAACCATGAAGGTCAAGGCCGATCGCCACCAAAAACTAATCAGCTGAGCGCCGGACCATATACTAGATTCCCATGAAGTTTGGAGACGATCCGATCAAAGTTACTCAAAAAATAAGGGTTTCAACATTTGACCTTGGGGTCAATAATTTTCGACCTCCAGCGCTAACCATGAAGGTCAAGGCCGATCGCCACCAAAAACTAATCAGCTGAGCGCCGGACCATATACTAGATTCCCATGAAGTTTGGAGACGATCCGATCAAAGTTACTCAAAAAATAAGGGTTTCGTCGACCTCCATGATTGACCACAAAGTGACCTTGACCTTTGACCTTGACCTTCAAAATTTTGTGTGCTGAAGGGTATCTCTATAGGACTCTGATATGCGAAGTTACAGGAGTTTCCAATAATAACTGTGGTCTACAGAGTGATCTAAACGTGGAAAAAAAATGATTAACCACAAACAAAAAAACAAAAAACAAAAAAATAAAACATCACCCACAGGGTGAACCGTATCTTGCCAGGGTTTCGTTGACCTCCATGATTGACCGCAAAGTGACCTTGACCTTTGACCTTGACCTTAATAATTTCGTATGGTGAATAGTATGTCTTCATGACCAACGCACATGAAATATTGAAAGATTTTGATGAGAACTGAGGAAATAATTTTTTCATGAAAATTCCGTTTTTTCGTCATGACGTCATCAAATGACGTCATAGCGTCAAACTGTTTACAGATCTGGGAAGCACTCATCAAGGGCATTCATATGAGGTATTACTCGATATGGTACCTACGATTTCAAAATTTGACCTTGGGGTCAATAATTTTCGACCTCCAGCGCTAACCATGAAGGTCAAGGCCGATCGCCACCAAAAACTAATCAGCTGAGCGCCGGACCATATACTAGATTCCCATGAAGTTTGGAGACGATCCGATCAAAGTTACTCAAAAAATAAGGATTTCAACATTTGACCTTGGGGTCAATAATTTTCGACCTCCAGCGCTAACCATGAAGGTCAAGGCCGATCGCCACCAAAAACTAATCAGCTGAGCGCCGGACCATATACTAGATTCCCATGAAGTTTGGAGACGATCCGATCAAAGTTACTCAAAAAATAAGGGTTTCGTCGACCTCCATGATTGACCACAAAGTGACCTTGACCTTTGACCTTGACCTTCAAAATTTTGTGTGCTGAAGGGTATCTCTATAGGACTCTGATATGCGAAGTTACATGCGAAGATATGCGAAGATATGGTACCTACGATTTCAACATTTGACCTTGGGGTCAATAATTTTCGACCTCCAGCGCTAACCATGAAGGTCAAGGCCGATCGCCACCAAAAACTAATCAGCTGAGCGCCGGACCATATACTAGATTCCCATGAAGTTTGGAGACGATCCGATCAAAGTTACTCAAAAAATAAGGGTTTCAACATTTGACCTTGGGGTCAATAATTTTCGACCTCCAGCGCTAACCATGAAGGTCAAGGCCGATCGCCACCAAAAACTAATCAGCTGAGCGCCGGACCATATACTAGATTCCCATGAAGTTTGGAGACGATCCGATCAAAGTTACTCAAAAAATAAGGGTTTCGTCGACCTCCATGATTGACCACAAAGTGACCTTGACCTTTGACCTTGACCTTCAAAATTTTGTGTGCTGAAGGGTATCTCTATAGGACTCTGATATGCGAAGTTACAGGAGTTTCCAATAATAACTGTGGTCTACAGAGTGATCTAAACGTGGAAAAAAAATGATTAACCACAAACAAAAAAACAAAAAAAAAAACAAACAAAAAAACAAACATACAAGCTGACTAATACATCTTGCAAAAACTTCGTTTTGGCAAGATAATAAGAAAAGAAAAAAACACACCCTGTTGGTCATATTTGCATCAGGTCACATTTGAGGAAGTAGTATGCTCATTGACGAGGAGTTTAATAAGGTGTGGGATATGGTCACGGCTGCCAGCGCATCACTGAGACCCGCGATCCCCAAACGGAGACGCAAAGCGAACACGAATATGGATGAGTATGTCGTTATGGGAACTACAGGACACAGGGATGATGACGAAAAAACAGAACTACAGAGACTGCACTACAACACCATTGATTCAGTGCTTGGAGAGATGGATCACAGATTCAGCGAGCGGAACTCACACTTGGCTCGTGCACTTGTTGCACTGAATCCAGAAAGTGATACATTTCTTGATGTAAAGACTGTGAAGCATATTATGGACCTGTCACGATCGCCTATAATTGACGCAGAGTATGAAGTTGCTAAACAGTTTTTCGGCTCACAAAAACAATCACAGCCAATCGAGAGGTATTGGACTACACAGCACATCCTCTCAGAGTACCACACACATGTGATCGGAATGCCCAGTGTACTGACTGCTTTCAAACACGCCTCAACATTTGGCGCCTCCACAGCAATGTGCGAGAATTCATTCTGCACTCTGAGAAACGTATTTTCGGACCACAGACACGCAATGCTCCACAAAAGAAAGTCCCAGTTGGGTCAGCTAGCGTTTGAGAGGGACTTAACCCGAAAATGCACAACTGAGTGGAAGGACACCATTCTTAGGAGGTTCAGCACCAACACTCGCCGCCTGCAACTCTTCTGAAGGTAAGCCATGCGTTTAATTCACTTTATGATGCCAGCCTTGGCTTTCATGATTATTACGCAAAATGTTGAATGATTTTTGGGTCTGTCTGCATTTATTCGGGAAGAGTGGAGAAAAATAGTCGATTTCAAATGATGGTCCAATGACGCGCACAGTGCAGTGAGTGAAAGAGTGAAAGAGTGAAATAGTGAAAGAGTGAGAGACAGAGACGTGGCTTGCACGTAGGCTATATTTTGTGCAGTGTGGGGGCACAGTGCAGTGTGTGTGTGTGTGTGTGTGTGTGTGTGTGTGTGTGTGTGTGTGTGTGTGTGTGTGTGTGTGTGTGCAAGAGAGACTTTGCAGCATGTTTTTAAATTGTAACTGGGTTGGTGTGTTGATTGTTGACGGCAAACTCTTATTATCAAGCATTTACATCATAGATTGAGTTCTCGAACGGCAGTTTGTGCCCCCCCCCCCCGTGGTTACCCTAATGCCCCCCGATTAGATTTGTTCTGACGCCGCCTCTGCCTTCAACCCTCTCCTTTCACGCATCTTCAAATCACACATCAATGTTGAAGCATGCTACTCAGTCAAGTCTATCAATTAGGTCTTGAAGTACGTCAACAAAGGTACTGATCAGGCAGTATTTGGTCTGCAGAGAGAGGAAACCAAAAATTATGAGGTATCAGCATATCATATGGGTCGTTACATCGGCAGTAATGAGGCTGTGTGGCGTATTCTCAACTTTCCCATTCATGAACGCCACCCCAGTGTTATGCATCTTGAGATCCATTTGGAAAATGGGGAAAGAGTTTACTTCACAGAAGAAACCGCGCTGCAGCGAGCCCAGCAGCCACCTAGGACCAAACTAACTGCATTCTTTGATTTGTGCAAACAGGATTCCTTTGTTAGAAGTCTTCTCCACTGTGAAATGCCTGGATATTACACCTGGCAAGAAGGGAAAAAGGCATTTCAGCCAAGAAAGCAAGGTGCAACAATCCCTGGACACCCTCACATCAGATCCAGTCAAGTGTTAGGTCGTGTCTACACTGTTCATCCCAGCAACTCTGAGTGCTTTTATCTCAGACTCCTCCTGCACAACATTCATGGTCCAACCTCATTCCAGGATCTCAAGACAGTTGCTGGATATGTCTGTGCAACATACCGTGAAGCTTGCCTGAGAAGAGGTCTCTTGGAAGATGATGCACACTGGAACAGTACCTTGGAAGAGGCTGCAGTCTCGCATTCTCCAAGCAAGTTGAGGAGCCTCTTTGTTATCATTATCTGTGCCTGTTCAGTGTTCACCATCAAATCCTGAGCAACTTTGGCATAATCACCAGGACAGCATGACAGAAGACATATTGTATCAAGCACAACAAGAGTCAAAAAAACCCAAACCTGCAGTTTACCTCTGCCTTGTACAACCAAGCACTGATACTCATTGAAAATACTGTACAGTCCATGGCTGGCAAGGATCTTCAACAGTGTGGACTGCCTGCTCCTGTACGAACTGAACCTGCAACTCTCAGTCAAGAGATGCTTCAGGCAACCACCTATGACATTCAACAGCTGCAACAGTATGTCCACCAAAATGAACCACTCTTGGTTCCAGATCAAAAAGAAGCTTATACAAGGATCAAACAATTGTTGACATCTGACTCGGGTGGAATTGTTTTCCTTGATGCCCCTGGTGGAACAGGCAAAACGTTTTTGATCAACTTAATTTTGGCACAAGTTCGTTCACTACAGCAGATTGCTATGACAGTGGCCTCATCTGGAATTGCTGCAACTTTGATCACAGGTGGCAGGACTGCTCATTCTGCCTTTAAGCTGCCACTCAACCTGGCCCACAATGAGAGTCCTGTGTGCAATATTGGCAAAGGATCTGGACAGGCACAGGTTCTAAAGCAGGCCAAGCTGATAGTATGGGATGAGTGCACAATGTCTCACAGACTTGCATTTGAGGCTCTCGATCGCACCTTACAGGATCTCAGAGGTAACGCTAAAATCATGGGCGGAGTCACACTCTTGCTCTCTGGAGATTTCAGCAAACTCTACCAGTCATTCCACAGGGTACACCTGCTGATGAGGTGAGAGCATGCCTCAAAGAATCCTATATTTGGAGACGAGTGGAAAAACTCCATCTTTCTACCAACATGAGAGTTGCACTTAATAGAGATGTCTCAGCAGGCCAGTTTCCAAAGGTTATGCTTCAACTGGGCAATGGTCAGCTACCAGGAGACACTGAGACTGGAGATGTCACAATACCCCCAAATTGTGGAACAATCATCAACACATCTGAAGAAATGCTATTAAAGGTTTATCCTAGCCTCTCAAAGCATTATAAAACCCATGAGTGGCTTTGTGAACGTGCCATCCTTGCTCCCAAAAATGACATTGTGCAGGATAATAATGCCACCATCATTCAACAGCTACCAGACCAATCCACATGGTACAAGTCAGTTGACACTGTAGTTGATCTTGACGATGCTGTCAACTATCCAACAGAGTTTCTAAACTCTCTCCAGCTCACTAGCGTTCCACCTCACAATCTGCAACTGAAAGTAGGAGCCCCCATTATGTTGCTACGAAATTTGGATGCACCAAAACTCTGTAACGGTACAAGACTCGCTGTCAAAACTCTTATGCCCCATGTTATCGAAGCCACCATTATGACTGGTTGTGCCAAGGGAGAGGATGTTTTTATTCCACGGATTCCCATCGTCCCAACAGATATGCCATTTCAGTTCAAGCGTCTTCAGTTTCCAGTGAGAGTCTCATTTGCTATGACCATCAACAAGTCTCAGGGACAGTCTCTCAAGGTTGCTGGAGTTGAACTGACAAGTCCATGTTTTTCTCATGGTCAACTCTACGTTGCATGCTCACGTGTTGCGGCAAGCACACATCTTTTTATCAGAGCACCAAACGGCAGAACAAGAAATGTTGTCTACCCCAGAGCTCTTACTGACTAAAACACACGTCTGTTAATATTTTACCTCGGCAGCGCTGGTGGCCCAGTGGATCATGTGCTTGCTTGCCACGCAGACGATCCGCGTTCCAATCCCAGCAGCGGCAAACATTTGTGAAGACCACCAAATGTGGCCTGTTCTGAGATATAGTCCCTAAATGGATTGAACTTGGACCAAAATCACCAACTCACTGACTCTTTTTTTTTTTTACTGAAATGACTTAACTTATAGCAAGTTCTTATGTTATGTACATATAATTATATACAACATGAACTACATAACAACTTGCTATAAGTCAAGTCATTTACTTTCTACATATTTGGAACCCGGGCAGCGCCGGGTACCTTTGCTTGTATATATATATATACAGTCATGTGAAAAAGTAAGTACACCCCATGTAAAGTTTTGACTTTTTCAACATATTTCAACATACAGCTATTTGATCTTCATTTCAACAACATTGACAGATAAAGGTGATATAATATAACAAATATCATGAAACATTTACATTTTGTCATCCATTGTATAATTTAAATAAACATAAATGCAAATTTCGCATGTTGAAAAAGTAAGTACACCCTTGGCTCTAATAGGTGGTATTGCCCCCTTTGGCAGAAATAACCTGAAGTAGGCGTTTCTTATAACTGTCTACCAGTCTCTGACATCGACTGGGAGAAATTTTTGCCCACTCCTCCATGCAGAATTCTTTCAGCTGTGCGATGTTTGAGGGGTTTCTTGCATGCACAGCTCGTTTCAAATCCCCCCACAACATCTCGATGGGATTTAGATCCGGGCTTTGACTTGGCCATTCCAGAACCCTCCATTTCTTTCTCTTCAGCCATTCCTTGGTGGATTTACTGGTATGTTTAGGGTCATTGTCATGTTGCAAGGTCCACCTTCGGTTGAGCTTCAATTGTCCGACAGATGGCCTAACATTATTCTCAAGCACCCTCTGGTACAATGAAGAATTCATAGTGGATTCTATGATGGTGAGCTGCCCAGGCCCTGATGCAGCCAAGCTGCCCTAAACCATAATATTTCCACCACCATGCTTTACAGTTGGTATCAGGTTCTTGTGGTCAAATGCTGTCTTTGGTTTTCGCCAAACATGTCTTCTGGTACTGTGGCCAAATAGCTCTACCTTTGACTCATCTGTCCAGAGCACATTGTTCCAGAAGTGCTGGTCTTTGCCCAGGTGTTAATTGGCAAACTTTAGTCTTGCCCTGATGTTTATTTATAATTTAAATAAGCATAAATGCCACTATGAGGGGTTCAGCGTCACAGTGCAGCCCGCTGCCTGTTTCGTGATTGTCTGTGCCTGTCATTCGTATAATAAGCATTTTTCAGGTGGGGGTAGAATCTCTATTTGGACATATATAGCCTATATGTGGGTCGTGGGACTGTCCAATATTGTAAAAAAAAAAAAAAAAAAAAAAAAAAAAAAAAATATATATATATATATATATTCAGATTATCAAAATAATCTGCTGGGCCAGATATTATTGCTGGTGGGCCAGTTCTGGCCTGCGGGCCGCCTGTTGCCGACCTTTGCCTGGAAGGTATCTCGACAGATTACGATCGATTGTAGCACACGTTTATTGACTCTCCCGATACAGGCCCGATTCACCGCATCGCCATCCGAGCTGGGCCGTAACTTCCGGAAAAACGGAAATAAACCCACGGTCACGGTGTCGGGATACAACGGTGAATATTAGCAGCTTCATACATGACATCCTCCCCTTTAAGTCCAAAATTACCAAGAGCAATACGTGCTAGACTTCCAAAATTGACATTTCAAAAGCAACATTTCCAAAACATGTGAAAATATGTGTGCAAACGACTATGAGAATAATGAAAATACGTGAAAATAGAACATGTGTCACCGTGAAAATAGAACATATGTCAACGTGAAAATAGAACATGTGTCAACGTGAAAATAGAGCATGTGTCAACATGAAAATAGAACATGTCAACGTGAAAGTAGAACATGTGTCAACGTGAAAGTAGAACATCTGTCAACGTGAAAATAGAACATATGTCAACGTGAAAATAGAACATGTGTTAATGTGAAAATAGAACATGTGTCAACGTGAAAATAGAACATGTGTCAACGTGAAAATAGAACATATGTCAACGTGAAAATAGAACATGTATCAACGTGAAAATAGAACATGTGTCAACGTGAAAATAGAACAAGTCAACGTGAAAATAGAACATGTGTCAATGTGAAAATAGAACATATGTCAACGTGAAAATAGAACATGTTCAGAGATTCAAACGGTCGGGTGCTTTTCTCTCACGCATTGAGCGTCGTGGTGTACCAGTGGATACAGAGTCTGAGGTGATTCCTTTGGCCTCCACGAAGGGTGTAGCATTCACAGAGGTTTTCGAGGCCTCCGAGCCAGCCGGAGCGGCCACAACGATATCTGGCAGTGGCGGGTCGAACTGTTGTTCTGACTGTGACGATGCTGCAGGCTCTATCGACTGACAGTGACGGTAGGTTATGTGGCCCTAATGTCGACGAATTTCACGGCCGTCCTGCAGGCGAATCACGCAGGACAGTGGACATGGCTTCTCGATGATGTCCCCCGGTAGCCACGTCGCACCTGCACCAAAATTTTGGGCAAACACTGGATCTCCGATGTTGATACAGCGACTGTTGGACGACTTATCGTGCACCAACTTTTGATTAAGCTGGCTCTGATAAACATTTGATGATATGTCTGGTTTGAGATTGTCAAGTGTCGATCTCAAGTGTCGTTGCATCAATAACTCAGACGGAGCTGCACCGGTTGTTGATTGTGGTGTGATGCGGTATTTGAACAGGAGACGAGAAAGCTTTGTTTCCAGGTTTCCCTCATGAAGTTTCTGCTATCCGGATTTGATGATTCCCACGGATCGTTCGGCCAAGCCATTTGAAGCCTGGTGATGTGGGCTGACAAATTTATGTTTGATGCCGTTCCGACGTGTGAACTCGGCAAACTCGGTACTGGAAAAACACGAACCGTTATCACTCACGATCATCCTGGGCAGACCATGAGTGGCGAAACAGCGTCTGAGTCTTTCGATGACAATGGCTGACGTAGTACCACGCGTCACATAGGCATTGATCCATTTTGTGTGCGCCTCTGTAATTATTAGAATCATGCTGCCGTTAATAGGCCCAGCATAATCGAGATGTAGGCGATGCCACGGTTCGCTGGGCCATTCCCAGGGATGCAGTGGTGCTTTTGCAGGTGTATTCCGGGTGCTCTGGCAGGGGTAACAATATCGAACATGATGTTCGATATCAACATTAAGATTCGGCCACAACACATAGTTTCTAGCGAGTGACTTCATCTTCACAATCCCGGGTTGACAGTCATGGATTTCATCCATGACCCTGGAACGCAGATTTTCCGGGATCACGACACGACATCCCCAGAGTAGGCAACCATTTTCCACGCTGAGTTCGTTTTTACGTGCTTTAAAAGCCGCAAAAGCTGGGTCACCCTCAGGTAGCAAATGCCATCCAAGCTGTACAGCCTGGACAGTTCTGGACAGAACGGGGTCTCGTCGAGTATGAGTGCAGATCTGGCCGGAATCGACAGCACATCATCCAGATGATCCAACAGTGCGATAATGGATCCTGGTGTAGGCGAATCATCAACGGATTCTGGAAGGGGTAACCGACTCATGGCATCTGCATTTGTGACAGACGAACCGGGCTTATAACATATGGTGTAGTCATAAGCAGCGAGAAACAAGGACCAGCGGATGATCCTGGGCGGTAGTGTGTCAGATGTCGCCTTAGTTGGACCAAACAGACTGGTCAGCGGTTTGTGATAAGTGTTAATCGTAAAATAATGTCCAAGAAGGTATTGGCGAAATTTGCTGACGCCGAAAACGATTCCCAATCCCTCCTTGTCAAGTTGGGAATAGTTCTTCTCTGCCAGGGACAATGCTCTGGATGCAAATGCAACAGGTCTTTGTGTACCATCAGGCATCACGTGTGATAATACACTCCCCACTCCATACCGACAGGCATCGCATGTTAGCACAAGATCCTTCTCTGGATCAAAATGAACGAGAACATTGGACGATTTGAGCAGATCCTTGGAGGTCTGGAATGCTGATTGTTCAGTGGACCCCCAACTCCAGGAGACTCCTTTCCTCAAAAGCCGATAAAGGGGGCCCAAAACGTCGGTCACATTCGGGATGTAACGACCATAGAACTTAAGCAAACCAAGGTATGACTTCAATTCGGTTACGTCTCGTGGAGCAGGAGCATCCTTGATAGGTCGGACTTTCTCATCTGTTGGGTGTAGTAGACCCTCGGCATCAATCGTATGACCCAGGTACATGACTGATGGCACCAAAAACTTGCACTTGTCTCGACGCAAACGTAGGCCGGAGTCCGAAACCTTTTTCAGAACTCTATCCAGGTTTTGTAGATGTTCCGCATCTGTACTACCAGTAACCCGAATATCATCCTGGTAACAAACGACGTTGCGTTCGGCGGCAAACAAACTGCCCATGACACGCTGATAAATTCCAGGTGCAGATTTAACTCCAAAACTGAGTCGGTGGTACCTGTACAACCCACGATGTGTGTTGATGGTAAGATACTGTTTCGAATTCTCGTCCAAGCGGAGCTGCAGATAGGTGGATTTGAGATCGAGTTTCGTAAAAGTCTTGCCTTCCGTGAGACGAGCATAGAGGTCTTCGATCCTCGGGATTGGATATTTATCCAATGAAGAACACTTGTTCACGGTCATTTTATAATCTCCACATATGCGGATGGACTGGTCCGATTTTATGACCGGAACGATGGGCGCCGCTCATTCGGCATACTGGATTGCTCGATGATGCCCAGATTTTCAAGATGATCCATTTCTTTGTGAATCTGCTCCCGCAGGGCGAAAGGGACTGGGCGAGCTCTGCAAAATATAGGATTGGCATCCCGGTCAACACTGAGTTTAGCCGTATGTCCTTTCAAGGTTCCAAGCTCATCCTTGAATACATCCAGGTATGTATCCAGCACATTTTTGAGTGTGTATGCTGCGGTAGGAGAAACGTTGGCTGCCCGGAGTTGATGAATGCTTTTCCACTTCAGTTGAATTATGCTCAACCAGTTCCTGCCGAGTAAGGAAGGGCCCTTTCCAGGAATGACGATCAGGGGTAGGTGAAACTCGCGGTTATCGTAGCCCACCGTGACGTCACATGTACTGCAGGGAACAATCTTCTCACCTGTATAGGTGGAGAGTCCATAGGTAGTAGGTTTCAGATGGGGTCGGTCAGCATCACTCCACAGGTTTGTGAAAACAGCATGGCTGATGAGCGAGACGGCCGCACCAGTGTCGACCTCCATTTGCAATGGTCGATTGTTGACGACAACAGTGGCAAGAAGAGGGTCCCGCTTATCGCGAGAATCATTACGAAAGCAGGTCATACGATTCTGAGTTGTCGGAAAGAGAGCTCACCTGGTCAAGCTCAGGTTCCTTTGAACCGATAAACTGATTAATCTTCTTGTCAGCAGCTTTCTCTTTTCCTGATTTGCAAGTGATGCAAGCTGGAGCAATATGGCCAGTTTTCGAACAGAAATGGCAGGTTGCATCTCTGAACCGACACGTCTCCGGAGGGTACTTTCCGTTGCACCGAAAACATTTGTTGTGTGTTTGAGACTGCACTGGCTTCTGACAAGGAGCCTTGTTCCAACGTTTTGGCTGATCATGATCCAACCGATTCACAGCAGGGCTGGTACCAGTCGAGCGAGTGGCACCGATGCATGTAGCGTTGCGTTCAGCACTTTCCATGGAAATGGCGGTGTCTCTGGCATTTTGGAACGTCAGTCTTCTCTCAGCAAGCAGGCGTCTTTGAGTGCAGTCATCGGACATGCCAACCACCAGCAAATCACGGAGCATGTCATCAATCGTGTCCCCAAACTCACAGATGTGACAGTTTTTTGAGATGTGCAATGAAGTCTGCGATCGACTGACCTTGATGCTGTCTGCACATGTAAAAATTAAACTGACACAGGATGACTGAAGGAGATTGATTACAATGTTCCTTCAAAGCGGCCTTGAGCTCTGCATACGTGAGCTCCTGGATTGTCAGAGGCTGAATCAGGTTTATAACGAGTGTGAACGTCTCACCCCCGCAAACGGACAGGAAGACGGCCTTCATCCGGGCTTCGGTCGCGATGCTGTTCGCCTCGAAGTAGAAAGACAACCACTCAGAATACGTGTCAAAATCTCCCTCATGAGGGTCGAATTCATCAATATGGCCGAAAGCAGTCATGGTCTAGATGTTTATCCTCGTCGCCATGTAAGGTATCTCGACAGACTACGATCGATTGTAGCACACGTTTATTGACTCTCCCGATAAAGGCCCGATTCACCGCAGCACCATCCGAGAATCCTCTCCAAGAAGTTCTGTCACTCAAGCTTTTGGGTCTCACTATCTGCCATGATCTTTCCTGGGAAAACCACATTTCAAATCTGGCCTCCAAAGCCAGTCGCCGACTGGGCATCCTCCATCGTGCGAAGTCCTTCCTTGGCACACCTGAGCTCCTCACCACAAACAAGGCTTTCATCCGCAGCGCAATGGAATACTGCTCTCCCCTCTGGGCTGGTGCTCCTGCCTCACACCTAGCTCGTCTTCACGCTGTTGAAACCAAAGCGTTCAGAATCATTGGAATCTCCCACGATGAAGCTAACTCCAAGGGCCTTTCACTCCTTTCACTCGCAGGCAGATTGGTGGTCTTTCCGTCTTTTACTGACTCCTCTCTGGCCTTGCCCCCCCCCCCCAGCTCTCTCTGGGCTCTGTCCCGCAAATATTCCTACAGGTCGCACAAGATCTGCCTGCAACCCTCTTATGGTTGAACTGCCAAAATCAAGACACTCTGCTCACCTTCACTCCTTCATTCCTCTTTTCTCCCGCCTCTGGAACAAACTCGCTCACTCTCTTCAATCCCACTCCACCCTCCAGGTCTTTAAAACAGCTGTTCACCACCATCTCTTATCTTCCCCCATCCAAAACCTTGATCTTTTCTACCCCCGCTAATTTCACCCCAATTCCACTTTTTTGAAATACCAACTTCTGTCCTGGAAGTCCTTGGTGTCCTTGTGTTTTATACTTCTCCCACCCCCCCCCCCCCCCACCCCTTCCCACGCCTCCTCCCCCCAAGGCCTCTCCCTCCCACACATCTCTCTGCTCTCAAATGTTGTGTTTGTGTGCTTACCCTTCTTTCCCCATCTTGTCTTCCACTCCCTCTTTTTATATATTTTGTTTGTCTGGTTGATTTGTTTGTGAAGTAAATGTTAGCTCTTTCACGAGCCTCGATTCAGTATGCAAAAAAAAAAAAAAAAAAAAAAAACTCCACATGGGTCTCACTCCCCCTCTTCCTGGCATTTTGGAATTTTTGCCGGTAAGCTTCAGGGACCAATTCATAGGCTTTGAGAATGTCTTTCTTCACTTCCTCAATATCTGTACATTTGTCAATCGGTAAAGCCAAAAATATATCTTGAGCTTTACCCACCAGAACACTTTGCAATAACTCCAGGACCCCACAGGCCATTTTAGCATTTGAGCCACTTTCTCAAAGTGTAAAAAAAACTTGGCTACCTCCTTTTCATTGAAGGGTGGAACCAGTCTCACATGCCTGCCAACATCCCAGGTGTTCTGACTTGTTGTCGAACTAGCCGGCATGGATACGACTTCTCTCCGTTCTCCCATTAATTCCAGCTCCTTGAGTTTAACTTCCTTCTGATACTCCATGTCACGTTCCTTTAACTCCCTTTCGGCTCTCCTTTACTCTGCTCTTTCCTTTTCTCTTCTTTCTTCGAGTTCCATTTCCATTCTCCTTTCCTCTGTTCTTCTCTCCTCGGCTTTCCATTCCACTCTCTTTTAACCTTTCCTGGCTCTGCAATTGCATCTCCGATTTTTGGAGCTCCACATTTTCTTGTTCTTCTGGTAACCAATCCAAGGCTCCCTCTCTCCCTGTTCCCTGTCCCACCAGAGATTCTACCACCAATGTCTGCATCTCTGCTTTCTTCATATGAGCTCGGCCCTCCAAGTTACAATGTTTGGCAAATATCAAGTGTTCCGATCTTTTTAACGCTAGGAACTGTGCCTCATTAGGGGACGCCGCAAACTGTTCTGGGTCAAACACCATGGTGACTATCAGTTAACACCTGTTAACCTTCACACAATTTTTTTCCAATTCTTTGAAAAATTTGGCAATGTTAGAAAAATTCCAAATTTGGGAATTCTGGGAATGTTGGGGAATTCTATACCGGACGAATGTTATTAGGGAATTTAATCCCGGACGAGGACCCCAATTTCAATTTGGGCCAATTTTGGACGGGTTCCCAATATCCCGGACGAGCCCCCAATTTCTGTTACGTGCTCCTCCCCGACCCCCTGGTCACGGTGTACCTCCGAGCCCCGAGAGGAGTCACGGCAGAAAATGTGTTATTCTGTATTTCAAAGATCAATGGAGAAGCCACCCCAATTGTTACTCACAAACAAATATTGTATTAAGATCACACAAGAATAACAGTACAACAATAATAGTAATCAAAAGTACAATCAATATGTCCTATGATGGTACCATCAGTTTTGTAATATATAACTCACTGTGCTCAAAGTGAGTGAAACAAGAACATCCCCAATGTCTCTTATTCCCGGCTTCAAGCCAAAGTTGATTCGCTCCAGCGATCGCCAGAACGATGTCCAATCGAGACCAGAATCCTGTTCGGATGCCAAGAACAGTCCCGCTGCCAAAGCGGGGCAAAGGCGCCCTCAAGGCGACTGGGAAATCCAAAGGCGCCCTCCAGGCGACTGAGAGATCACACCCTCGGGTATGGACGTTCCACAGCTCACAGTCGGTGACATGCAGACTTTCCACTCAAAAGCCACGTCACACACACACACACACACACACACACACACACACACACACACACACACACACACACACACACACACACACACACACACACACACACCCCAGATCGACGTCTGAATGCGGTGAAAATGGTTGAAACGAGACGAAACCATGAGCGAAGCGCAAGTCCTGCGCGAGTCAAAATGGCCGACGGCCCGGTCTCGTGGCGCAATGGCACGACGATGATTCTCTCCTGAATCGATTGCAAAACCTGACATGCAGGTTAATCTGTCACAGCGATAACCACTCTGTCGCAGGAATCCCTTTCCTGGGAAACCCGAAAGTTCGCTAGTGACTGTTGTTCGCCAACGTTCGCTCCAGACCGCAAATAGCTCGGCTCCTTCTTGTCTGACTCACTTGCTCCGCCTTCTTTCTCTGCTCTTCCTCTTCTTCGTCGTCCGATTCCCGATCCGGTTTCCTGTTTCTTTTAACTCTAACTTTTTCACCTTTTGAAACTAGTTCATTAACAATAAACGTTTTGAAAACAATAATAGTACATGGAATCCAAAATGTTTACAGTGGATGAAAACCACCACAACGGAAGTGACGAATCCATAACAGTTGTCATAGCACTGTGACCGACAATCTTGTAGCTCCATTTCGTCCTTCTCTAACTGTTTCAAGATGTCTTCAACCAATCTCTCAGCATCCTTCTGGCTTATCTAGATAAAACCAAGGAAGGACTCTCTAACACGGACTGTTTTCCTCTCAAAATCAACTTCCACGTACCTCACTACTTCTGACGTCTGCTCACGGTGTGCCTGATCAGGAGTCGAGTCGAACATGAGACCATAGTACTTGGCTTTACGAATGCTTCTCAGTAAACTCTGGCGAACAGTGGATGCCATCATGTGGATGAATTCGTTCTGGACACCCGGTGAAAGATAAGACGTGGATCCAGGATGACTTTCCACACGAGTGAGGTGTTCTTTCATGACAGGGTCAAAGATGGCCAGTAGTTTCAGTAAGCCAAGGAAATTTCCCACATTGGAGTCATCGTCCAGCTGAAGTGACTCCCTGTGTCCTCGCAAAGCCAGGTTCTGGGTCGCAAGGAATTTTATGCAGTGAAGGATTCTCGTCAAGATATCACGCCACTTCTGCTTTTCCATCTCAATCTGTGACTGAAGTTCCGCGTCAATAACTCCTCTGTTTTCAGCTAAATTTCTTTCCATTTCTTTCCACTGTGCGAAGCACTCCCGATGATTCTTAGCATTTTCATGAACACTAATCCTTTCAGGTGCTTTCCACTGGTTGAATCCACTTTCCTGCTCCAATGAGGATTGATGGTCTGACCGGGAACGGGAATAGAGAAGACAACAGATACAAAATGCAGACTTTTTGGAAGGGGAATTGACCAGCCATGAGCGAGTCACTTCCTCACCACGACCATTTCCCAATTTCCTCTTGAACCAAGTTTTGTTCATTGAGCGGTTATTTGTTGGTAGGAAAGGCCCCTCACTGTTCTGGAAATACTTCGAACCCAGCTTTATTATTTCTGTTCTCAACGCATCAGGCAGAATTGCTTTTCCAGTATCCTTGTCGAACTTCAGAAGTCCAATGTCATGCTGTTCAATCACTTCTGGTATGACAGTTCGAGGCTCTTCGGTACCATCCAGTTCACTAGGTTCAGTGTCATCAGGTTCAATCTCGTCAGGTAAAATCTCATTAATAAACTCAACATCACCACCACCACCATCGTCTTCCCCTCCTGTCATGTCCACGTTCTCTCTGGCAGCCTCACTTTTAATCTCGTCATACTCGGATTTATCTGACTTGACTTCCTCCTCGGCTGTGACGCATTTGTACTTGATCCACCTTCGGATTCTAACAAACTTGTAGCAGGTGCAGGCGACTCCATGGAACGTGTCCAACAACTTGTTCCAGGCTTTTCAAAGAAGGGCATGAAGAACTTGCTCGACTTCTTGGCTTCCTCCGTCTCCAACTTTTGTCTCTTCCGTCCTTCAGCTCCACTTTCCTTCTTCTTCGTGAAGAAACGTTTCATGGTCTTCTTACACAATGCTCTGAAATAAGGAAATGGAAATTTAATAAGAACATTAAATTTCACAGATTTTGCACAAAATACTATACCTCCCTAGTTTGTGCAGGAGAATGGTCTTACTGCCAGTTGGCACTGAGCAGTGGTACTGCAAGGTATGTGGTCATGTAGCTCCCAGCACTATATTTTAACCTAATAATTTATATAAGTGGTTTAACAATCTAGCCATCCTAGTGCTTCTCACTCATTATAATCAAAGACAGATCATACATCTGAAGAAAATACTTTTTTCACTATCCGAGGATGGCTTGTCTGACTTTAATAGAAACTGCTCAGTGGCGCCCCCATTCAAGTGGCGCCCAGGGCACGTGCTATACCTGCCATACCTTAGGTACGCCACTGGAGATGTGTGAATGGGAATGTGCTCGCAGGAACCCTATGGGTGATTGCAAATGACATCAGCCTGCATCAAGCTAAGCAACTCATGACAATCTCTGACATTGAACAGATTTACTGTGGAGAGCAACTGATGCGATTTTGGCCTGAGCCTTGTTTTGTTCACTCTGTGGCTGTTCAGGGCGGAAGTTCTAGCACCACGGACCTCCCCATAAAGCTCGGTGCATACTTTCCTTACCTGGCTATTGAGCAGACAACTGTGAGCTCCCCGGACACGGTAGCAGTTCCCTTTGCTGTAGACATCCTTAAATACAATACGACTGCCGGTTGGTCCTTGTAGTTCTGCTACCGGAACTGACTGTGACTGTGACTGACTGACGTGACTGTCACTTCCTTTACTACCACCTGTATTGTCAACGACGGGCATAGGGTGACACTGCTCAATGATCTGACTCATTTGCGTGTGGATTTGCCCACCGTTGGTGGCCTCGTTTGCCTCGCTGTGGATCATGGCATGTCCTCGGCACGACACCGACATATTGTGGCATCACTGGACCTCCCGTGGTGTTCCATCCACGGAATACTGGGCAACAGCTGCATTCATCCGCCTATGGGGTTCGCCAGGATGGATGTTGGCGGGTTCCGGCTCACGTCCATCCTTCCTCTGCCGGCGCCATCTTGCAACCCTATCATTGTGAGTCTGATTGCGACCTGGAGTATACCGAGGATTGTTGGATACCACCCCACCCCCTGTGTCACCACCTATACCGCTTCTGCTGCCTGTGCCGCTCCGGGTCCCGGTGGTCCCTTTGGAGGTTGCCACTGCCGTACAGACTTATATGGATCGCTACCTTCCACACTGTGGTCAGCCAGTCATTCATGCTTCGGTGCTACGACTGACCGGCCATCAGCTATCATCTGCACCCGACCTGCGTGACTCCAGTCATGTTTGGCGACCGCCTGGTTGTCTGCACGATTGCTGACTTATCCTGATTGTGTTGATATTGTAAAGGCTCATATCTACATTAATGTTTTCAGTTAGTGCTAAGTGTTGATTGACGTCTATGCATGTGATAACTTTCCCCTGAGTTGTTTCCACCCCATTGGTGGTTTTATTTCAATTCCATCTTCATATATGACATGATATACTAACCCATGACATCTACCAGTGATTTATTCAGTCTGGGTGCTATTGTCGTTTGATTTAAATCCACATATATGTTGATGCTTACATGCTATACTAACCCATGACATCTACCAGTGATTTATTCAGAGTCTGGGTGCTATTGTCATTTGATTTAAATCCACATATATGTTGATGCATATGCCTATGACATCCATCTGTGATTTCTTCAGTCTGGGTACTTCTGGGCAAGGCGTAGTGTCATATTAAAGATGATGAATAACATCTCAACTGCTATGTATAATATGGTTATCTGCTATTGAACTCTCCGGACTAATACGTAATCATTTGCTTATTGTGCATCGAAGTTGAAACAGAAGTGAAAGGGAAATATGATCTCGCCATTGTTTGTTTATGTATATATGGTGGTTGGGTTGACTGCAGCTAGGTGTTGCTGTTGGCCTTCATGTGGCCCTGCTTCTGTGTTCCGGACCGAGTTGACAAACTTAACTCTATAACCGCACGTATTGGCTCTCGTTAAGTGTTATACATTTCCTTGGTTCCAATCTAGTATAAAATTGTAGATCCGGTTGCATGCATTATGGTGATCAGCAAGAGAAAAAAAAATAGTCACGCCATTATTACTCCTGCCAGGGAGTAATGCATTCACTCGTGTCCGTGTGTGTGTGTGTTTTTAAACAAGATATCTGGAAAAGTTCTGAACGGATTTGGATGAAAGTTGGTGGGATGATTGCCCTTGGGATAAGGAAGAATTGATTAGTTTTTGGTGAAGCTCAGGATATTATTCCCGATCCGGGAATTTTTTGAAGGATTTTTTTACCATTGGAAGATAGGGCTCATTTTTTAAAAACATTATCTTCTATATATTCTATATTTAACATTGTGATATGAAAATAGTTTTCATATTTGTTTTAAATGTAGTTTAAACTCGTGGTTATGCGTTAGAGCGGTGTATTTTTTTTAGCAGCGTCGTCTTCAATGTTCATTTTTTTTTTTCTAATAAAGACATATTCTGTCATTTTAAAACCACCAAAGTGTGTATTAGTTTTCGCCGTTTCATAAAATGTATCGTTTGATACGTATAATGCTTTAAAACTGTTTTTGTTTTTGTTTTTGTTTTTTACCTCAGAAGAGATATCAACATCTAGCTCAGCGAATGTCATTCGCGGTGTCAGTATTTGATGAACTTATAAAGACTTAGTTCCAGATTTGTGAATGGCTGAGGTATATTAACAAACGAATAAAACAGATTTGGCAAAATTCCAACTTTTAAAAAAAAAGATCGCATATTCACCCAGGGTTGTGAGAGACTGAAGAAGAAGAATCCTCACATGGGCTTCCCAGACCAAATAAATAATTCTGGTTCTGGCTCTGCAATTTTCAAGTTTATTACTCCCACCAGGGAGTAACGCATTTGATCGTGTCCGTCCATGTGTGTGTGTGTTCGTATGTTCGTGTGTTTGTGAACAAGATATCTGGAAAAGTTCTGAACGGATTTGGATGAAAGTTGGCATAGATATATTATTAGATGCCGCATGGCCTATCAGCGCTTGTTGTCGCGATACGTCGGAAGCGCCGCCATCTTGCGGAGGTACAACCAGCATGTGTGATCATTGGATCCAAGGCTAAAAAATTGACTCCTAGACCGTAGCTCGGTTAATAATGAACCGATCTGTACAATTAATACCTCATTTTAATGCTGAGGAAAATTTATATTTAATAAGAGCAAAGTTTTTCATAGGAGGAAAGTTGGGGGTACTGTAAAAAGCAGACCGGCCAGAATAAGCGGACCATCCAGAATCGCAGACCACCCTCACAGCAGGAGCAGACCAGACACTGAATAAACATTCTCTGTGACTCACAGGAAATTAATTAAGATTAGATGTACAATTGTACATATAACATGATGTTAAATATGGACTAACCTAATAATACTTTTTAAAAAGGCTATCAATTAAGCTCAATCAATTAATCCCTATCTCAAACAATTGTTGTGTTTAAATGCATGTACATATATAACATTTATATCTATTTATAAGATATTGTACTGTAACCTCTTCAGCTTTTGTTTGAAATAAAAAAATCTATCTATCTATCTATCTATCAATTAAAGAACTATTATATTAATTTATATGTTATAAATGGAAAAGTCCATAACTCATTATTATAATGACATAAAAAGTTATTTAGCATGTTTAGAGGTCAGGTTTGGTTCAAAGTGGATGGCCACAAATATGCACTAGTTTTAAGATATTTCTTCACCAGCCTAACCTGAAAAAATATTTTTCATACTTTTCAATTACTTTACATTTATAAAATGAAGAAATGAAAGATTTGCAGGAGTTATCTTGGTAATAATGGCCATATAATACCAAGGGCAATTCACAAATCTGGCATCATGTATTCACACCGAGTTTAATTGAGAATTAATGGATTAATAGTTGAAGATATATTTTTTAATAGCCACATGGATTTTATAAGGGTAAAACAGGAGTGAGGATTGTTGATGGTCATTTAATATATCTTGGTATAGTTTTACCATTAACTGGTAGGTATAAGAAATCTGCGTTTGGGTTTTAGGATTTAATGGGCAGTTTATGACTTACATTTGGTCATTTTATGCGTGCCCCAAATTTATACAAGTTTTAATGAAGTATTTAACTAACCCTATAATTATAAGATTTCACCAAGGATAAAATGGTGAACATGACAGATCTATATCCTATTGAGATATATTATCACTGCTAATTATGCCAAAATCAGGCTTGAGGTCCTATTTTATCCTATGCCACAGATGGAATTCAAAATTATAACTTTAATAAGTGTTATATATATATATATATATATATATATATATATATATATATATATAGGATTTAATATTGCTTTAATTTTAATTTTGATATTTATAAATGTTTAAACTATTTATGATATATTAATCAGAAACACATAAAAACGTTTTTTTTTGTATACAAGATCGAGGCTCGTGAAAGAGCGAACATTAATCACACAGAAAGACAAACCGACACATAAAACATATAACATCGGGAGCGGTAGACAAGATGGGGAGAGAGGGGGAAGGACACAAACACAACATTTGAGAGCAGGGACCGAGAGACATGGAGTCATCGAGAGATCTGAGAGAGGGCGAGGGCTTTGGGGGGGGGGGGGGCATGGGAAGGGGGCGGTGGGAGAGGTATAAAACATATGGACACTGCCAGGACTTCCAGGAAAGAAGTTGGAATTTCAAACAAGGTGGATCCGGGGTGAATTAGCGGGGGTAGAAAAGATCAAGGCATTGGATGGGGGAAGATAAGAGATGGTGGTGAACAGCTGTTTTAAAGACCTGGAGGGAGGAGTGGGATTGAAGGGAGTGAGGGAGTTTGTTCCAGAGGCGGGAGAAAAGAGGAATGAAAGAGTGAAGGTGAGCAGAGAGCCGAGATTTCGGCAGTTTAACCATCAGAGGGTTGCTGGCAGATCTTGTGCGACCTGTAGGAATATTTGGGGGACAGAGCACAGAGAGAGCTGGGGGTGCAAGGCCGGAGAGGAGTCGGTAGAAGACAGAAAGACCACCTACCTGCCTGCGGTGAGTGAGTGAAAGGCCCTCAGAGATAGCTTCATCGCGGGAGATTCCAATAATTCTGAAAGCTTTGGTTTCAACAGCGTGAAGCCGAGCTAGGTGTGAGGCAGGAGCACCGGCCCATAGTGGAGAACAGTATTCCATTGAGCTGCGGATGAAAGCCTTGTATGTGGTGAGGAGCTCAGGTGTGCCGAGGAAGGACTTCGCACGACGGAGGATGCCCAGTCGGCGACTGGCTTTGGAGGCCAGCTTGGAAATGTGGTTTTCCCAAGAAAGATCATGGCAGATAGTGAGACCCAAAATCTTGAGCGACAGAACTTCTTGGAGAGGATTGTTGAGAAAGTAGATGGGAGGGTTGTCCAGTCGATCTTTTCGGAGAGACATAGTAAGAGTGTGAGATTTGTCAGGATTGAAAGACATGTTCCACTTGTTTGACCAGTCTGTGATTTTGTCCAGGTCTTCAGAGAGTGAGGAGGCAGCAGACTTCCGATCTGAGGGAAGAGGAATGGAGCGGCAGAGAGTGGAGTCATCAGCAAAGAGATAGAGAGGATTTTCGAGAGAGTCAGAGAGATCATTGATGAAGACCAGAAAAAGCACGGGGCCCAGAACACTGCCTTGGGGAACTCCAGCCTGAACAGGAAGAGGAGATGAGAGAAACCCATTCAGGGCCACACGTTGACGACGACTAGAGAGGAAGTCCGCCAGCCATGCGTGGAGATTTCCATGGATACCAAAGGAGGAGAGTTTGGTGAGCAGAGCGGGGTGCCAGACCGTGTCGAAGGCACGTGATATGTCGAGGGAGACAGCTCTAATTTCCTGTTTGGCATTGAGGACCTCCATCCATTGTTGAGACAGCAGAAGCAGCATGTCCAGAGTAGAGTGACCTGGTCTGAAACCAAATTGATGATCAGAGATCAAGCCATTGGAGAAGAGGAAAGATTTCATATCCGAAGCAATGATGGATTCCATGACTTTGCTGATAATTGGGAGAAGGCTGATTGGTCTGTAGTTGCTAGGATCTGTTTTTGCACCTTTTTTGTGCAAAGCGGTGATGTTGGCTGATTTCCAAGCAGATGGCAGTTGACCTTGAGCAAAAGAGAGGGTGAAGAGAACAGAGAGAGGGTGAGATAGAGCAGCAGAGCAGGATTTTAGGACCCGTGGGCTGATGCCGTCGGGTCCAGTTGCAGAATCAGAGACGAGGGTTGACAGAAACTTTTCCACCTTGTCAGGAGGAAAGGACACGGAGTCCAGGAGCAGCAGGGTACGACTGGGTATGGTGGGTACAGAGAGGGATGGGTTTGGGACACAAGATTTAGAGGCAAACACAGAGTTGAGGCATTCAGCTTTTTCACGTGCGGAGTCAGCTGTGTAGCCATTTGAGGTAAGGGAGGGGATGGAGGGGGAACAAACACCAGAAACGGATTTGACCAGATGCCACCAGGATTTGGAAGAGGGAGACAGATAAGAGAGTTCGGTCTTGAGAATGGAGAGATATTGTTTCCTGGCTCTCCTGAGGGTGGATACACACTTGTTTCGGGCTTTGTGAAAGGAAATGAGATTTCCTTCCGTTGGATTTGCTTTCCAGGAGACGAAGGCAAGTTGTTTCTGGGCAACAGCCTCACCACAAGATTCCGTGTACCATGGACGGGAGGAAGGGTATGACAACTGAAGACGAGATGGGATAAATCTGTGCATGAGAGAGAGCAATTTACTTTGGAAGAATTCCCAGGATGAGTTGATGTCAGAGGTGTTAGAGATGGGAGACCAGTCCAGATGATTGATGGCTGCTTGAAGACCGTGCCAGTTGGCCTGAGTGAAATGCCAGACTCGTCGACGCTGAGTAGGCTCCCTGAGGATGGTCAGAGAGATGTCCACTTTAACAAGGACATGATCAGATGATCCGATCGGAGCAGAAGAAGAGCAGCAGACATTTTCAGGGAAGTTAGTCATAACCAAGTCCAGAAGAGAAGATGTTCCGTTGACTGAGATCCGGGTCGGGAAATTGACAGATTGTGTCAGTCCCAGTGAGTCGCAGAAGTCCTTTGCTGAGGAGCCATGGCTGGTGAGAGAGGTACCCACACCCAGCCAACTGGCATGATGACAGTTGAAATCACCACATATGAGGAAGAGAGAGTTGGGATGAGTAGATAGAAGTTGGTCCATATCATCAGACAGCGAGATGTAGATGGAGTCATCACTGTTTGGTGGACGGTACAACACACATATGAACAAGAGGTGGGAGCGAAGGGGAAGCCGTAGCCAGAGGTATTCCTGGGGGTGAGGTGGAGAGAGTGCAGTGCAGGGCGAGTGAGGAAGAGAGTTTTTGATAAAGATAGCAACCCCGCCTCCAGGACGAGGCTCAGGTCTATCATACCGGAGGAGGGAGTAGCCCGGGAGAGATACTATGGAATCGGAGACATCATAAAGGAGGAAAGTTTCTGTTAAGCAGATCACGTCTGGTTTGACAGAAGCAACCTGTATGGAGAGATCAGTTAAGTTTGAACGAAGGCCCCGGATGTTTGAGGTCCATACCGTTAATGAAGAGGAAGGGGGAGCATCAGATACAGAACAGGGGGGAGGAGGGGTAGGGTAAGATGTGGAAGAGGTGGAAGAGGTAGGGAGAGCTGTTGAAGGTGTGTCAGAGATTTCAGAATAGCTCGGAGAAAGGGAAGGATGGGGCGGACAAAAGGTTTGATGGTGATTGGGTGAGCCACAATGAGGTGTTATTTGAGGAGGGGGAAGAGCGAGGCAGAAGGTTGGGGGAGATGGAGGTGAGAGTTTGAAGGGGGAAGAAGCGGGGAGGACGCTTTGAGGAGGGGGAGTGAGAGGGGGGAAATTGAGAAGCAATGAGGGTGGGGAGATTTGAAGGGGAGGGGTGAGGGGGGAGTTTGGGAGGGAAGGGACAAGGGGAGGGATTTGAAAGGGATGGGATATGGGGGAGATTTGGAGGGGAGGGGTGAGGCAGGAGTCTAGGAGGGGAGGGGCGAGGGGGCGTCTTGGCGGGGAGGGGTGAGGGGGTAGTTTAGGAGGGAGGGGGCAAGGGGGGAGATTTGAAAGGGATGGGTGATGGGGAAGATTTGGAGGGGAGGGGTGATGGGGAAGATTTGGAGGGGAGGGGTTATGGGGAAGATTTGGAGGGGAGGGGTGAGATTGGATTTTTGAAAGTGTACGATTTATGGGAAACGAACATTTATTGCAAAATGAGTTTCTTGTGACCTTCGAGTTAAAAATACGTTTAAGGACGCTGGATGGAGGATGGAGTGCAGGAGAGTTTAGGGAATGTAGAAAAAAGGCACTATAGGAGATGGATATTTTTTTGGGGATGAATTGATTTGGTGAGCAAGTCGAAAGCAGCCTTTTAAAGAAGAAGAAGAAAAAGGTGTTATAAAATATGACGGAATACATAACTTGAGGGGAAAGTGTAAACATTGAAGGTTAATGAGTGAAAACTATCTGGGGAAATGGGGGAGAAACACGTGGTCGAAGAACGAACGAACGAATAAGAATGAATAAACGAATGATAACAGAGAAGGAAATGTTTTTTTTTTTTTTTTTTTTTTTTTTTTGAGTTGAGATTTACACAAGGAAGTAGGCTATGGGTGAAAAGACTGGGAATACAGAGAACGAAAGTTATTGGATCACAAACGACGGACCGCTGAGAGAAAAACAAAGCCTCAATGTTGTACAGTGCACACTGTACAAGGCCTCAAGACACGACACGAATTAACACGATTTTCAATACAGGTATGAAAGATTTGCACCGAAAAATCTTCGTCGGGACACAATATACGTACAACACCATAAATAAATACAGTTTTAACGAAAATACAAATGGGAACAATCACTTAACTTCGATTTCAAATCGTTCACGACGCGGCAAAGGCCTTGCTCGCGACACCGCAAACAGACGATCAATTTATGAAAGATAAACACCGAGAAACAACCAAAGTTGCACACAATAACTTCACACACCGAAAGATAAATACAGTTTCGACAAAATACAATTGTGAACAGACTTAACTTCGAAAAACGTGGAGACCGTGTGGAGCTTCGAAAATCCCTCCCACCGTCCTGACGTTATGCAGGCATTACATTTATTTCTTTAATCAGGGCATTTACATGATAAATAAACTGGTTCCCAGTGAAAACAAAATTACCAGATAATTATTTAGACCTATTTCCACACTAAAAATATAGTATATCAGTATTATTTTAAATATCAGTATTTTTATGAATGCTGTAGCATTTCTCTGATAATACCCTTAGTTATAATAAGCCGTCATGTAAAACACTCATAAGTTGATTGGACAAAGATCAAAAATGACACTACAAGATAACTCACTTGGATTTAAATTGAGAGCTATATTTCATTTCATTTGCAAATGGGACCAATAACCTTAAAGATTAACTTTAGTCTTTTTAGTTCTATTTTCATATTTATAGAATTTTTCATTACATTGTATTTTTATTGTACTTCTATCATATTTTAAACGACATGCATCTCACCATGATGCCCAGTTGTCAAATACAATCTATATATGTATGAAACAAGCGCTGCACAGCCAACTAGGTCTTCCAGGAAAAAGAAAAAAAGAAAAATCGATATATTGACATGAACCTTTTAATAGTGAGACAAACCACATTATTAATAAATTATGTACAAATTAATATTCACATTGCTTGATTGCTGATATCACTTTAAAAATTTATTTCTTCTCCTTAATATGATATTGCCTGTATACTAAGTGGTATAAATAATGACAATAATAATAACTAGACAGCTGTCACAAGGACAGTTACAAAATCTAACTCCACACTATGTGAGTGTGAAGTTATATTAATATTCAAACAATTTCATGCAGAAAATCATCACTGAAATGTACTGCTAACACCGGAAAAGCAGGATCATTATTACATGTTCATATAACAGAATCACAATGGGTAATCCAAAAGCCTGCAATTATCATAAATATGGATTGGAGTTAACAAAACTAGTAAAAAAAATTCTCCTCTTCATGTAATGAATATTAACACTTGTTACTTCTTCATAAGTACATGTCAAGAGCAGTAAATCTTTTCAGGTACAATTATGCAGAAAAACTGCATATCAAATGTAACAAACACCAAGAATGTCAGTCTAATGGCCTTTAAAGTGTAGATTTTTACCATGCACTTTTCTCAGATTACCACGTTGCAAATCCAGAGTGTGAACTTTAGCCACATGGTACTGCCTCAATGTATAAAATGCATGGACAATCAAAAACATCAGCTGAAAGTGATGGTTGTTAATCCCATGCTGAGTGTCTCCAATGTGACCACCCAAGTTGAAGATGTCTTCTGATCCAACTTCCGCTCGGACAACATGATTGATTTGAAACACCTTAATTTGATGAGCTGCTGATCTGATGTTAGTCATTTGCCTGATGCAACGTTCTGCCGTGCGTACTACTCTCACAGTCCCGAATGAAGGAATAACTAAGCCACCTTTGTTCCTTAGTTGAAGCAAATGATAGTTATCCTCAAGCGATGTGGGCACAGCATCAGAAACCAGTTTGCTACGGCACACATCGCATTCCAGTTTTTTCAAGATTTTCTTTACGACCCATCCTGCAATGTAGACCAGGGCATTGTCAACCAGCATGCCAGATGTGGTCGGCAGATAGTCGTGATCCAAAACCACATTGGAAACATCCTGAAACGGGGAAGGTATGACTTCGCTATCTTCCTCACTGGGAAGAACAGTAGAGTCGGCGTCCAAAACCGAGAGGGAAGGAATCTCATCCTGAACGGTCACATTGCCCCTACTGCTAGGCTGCACTCCACATCGAACCATCAAATGACGGAAGGCTACTTCGAACTGCATCGCTGTTGGATTATTATTCCATCCACCTGAAATAAAAGATTCATTGATTAGAATAGTGCAGCCCTCTAAGGCAAGTTCTTGGGTGAGTGTCTTAACCACTAGGCCACCCAGCTGCACTAAGGAAACTTGTGCTATTTAATGTTTCATGTACAATGAATGTATTTACAACTCTAGAGTAACAGTGACACTATTCCTAAACTGTAGTTTTGTTGAACCACCAAATGGATAAGTTAATTTTTCTATGCCATTGACATATTTGACAACTTAAATTTGCAATCATTCAAATAATCAACATTTCCTGAAATTGCACTTTAGACTGTATAAACAATGTCAGGTTGAAAAAAAATATGCATCTCAAATACAGGAAAACTATCAGCAGTTCACTGCAATTATTCATAATTCTTATATATTTACCTGATGCTCTGATCGAGTTGAACAAGAGCTCAAGATGATCCTGGCTAAAGCGATATGTCAGCACATATCGCTGTGTGTGCAGAAGCTTGGGGACCATCAAGGACAGCGTTTCAATGTTGATAATGAAACCCATGACTGATAAGTACCTGTAAAAATTATGTATTAGTAGGAACACTTTAGTCAAATAGAACATTGCAGCCTCTAAATTTTCTACCTATTATTTTCTACCTCTAAATTTTCTACCTATAATTTAATTTGTAGATATAATATTTAATTTTAGAAATCTTCCTTGGACTTGGAAAGTGGAGTGCCATCTTCTCTTGCCAGTGACAACAGATAATCTTTTGCTTCCTTGAAAAAGGAAAGCGTATCTTCCCAATTATCAGCAGACAATGGCGCTTTGTACCCCTTGCGCATGGGGCTCCTACTATTCATGATGTCAAACAGACGGTCAATCACCAAACACAAAATGTTCAATCTTAACAAACTATTTCATACCCACATTAATCTAATTCATACTATCAAAATTTAGGTCTATATAAATTACCTGGATGAATTGCACAGTCGGCAGACATTCTTGGAAGTCTTCATAGCCGGATTCCTTCATGAACTGAAGAGCAACTGCAACCGACCTGCTTAGAGTTTGGGCAGCCAATGAAACTTTCATATTTTGATTATGAAAGTTGATGTGCTTCGCTGTGATTTTATTAGCAGCATGCAGGCCCTCCTCCTCTTGAATTTCGTTCAGACGCTTGATGAATGACCAGCTGATCATGATGGGACCGTCATTGCTCACCAGGGGTGAGTACACTTCCAACATATTCCTTGTTACCTTCAACATATGGCATGCATCCATCATAACATAAATGGGCTGCCCCGTTGCTGGATGTGGGAAGAATGTTCGCAGATCACCAGTGAGCTTCAGTTGACAACCAAGCCTTGAGCACATGCTCACATTTGAAGCATGTCTATCCATGGTAAGACACACTACTCTGATTCCCCTATCGCGGAGAGCTTGTAAAACATGCCGAACTCGGGCTGTCTGAGATTCTTGCGTTAAAGTCTTCGTAAGGAAGTATGCAATTGGTGCCTTCCAATGTCCCTGTAGACCTACCACCATGATAACCAGCGCTTCAGATGCAACGTTCTCTTCATCAGCACCATCACCAAGATCAACAAACCCCTTTTGGGATTTGGTTCGACTGCTGTACTGGATATGTTTTTTCATGGCCATCGCATCAATCATTAAACAAACTTGGCTGTAGTTCTTGGGGTCATTCCGTGCCTTCTGTTGTAATACATACAGCATGGGGATGTTGATTCCTGGTGAACTATCAACTGACTGAAGCCACCTGTCAAAATACAAGAAAAATAACTTAATTAACTTCCAGACAGTAGCGATTCTGACATGCAAAACGATCATTCCACTTGGGTATAGGGGTGAAAGATTAATTGACAAAATTAAGAATCATTAATATTTAATACCTTTGCAGCGTGTGAGGATGTGGAAGAGGTATGTGCATCACGTCCCTCAGGTAACTTATAAGCCTTGGGCCCATGCAAGTGAAGCGTCAATGCAAACTCACGTTGCTTCTCTGAATATGCTGGACCAGCCTTGGCCAGAAGCTCAAGTGGAATATCTGCCAAAAAATCCAAGTTCCTTTAAGAACTGTCCCAAATGAGTGAATAAAAAATCACTCTACACATTACATTCCAGGACTTAAGAAGTGCTATATATGTTAGTTAATTAATCTTTCATAATTACAATGTACTTTACTACTTACTGCCACCCCACTGGTTTGGCAAGTAAATATCAATACAATTAGTCACTACTCCAGCTATAAAGTATCAGCAAAAAGCCATTAGATATACTATATTTAGTCATTTAATATATTTCAGTCCTTAGTATGCACAATACCCTAACCTCACATTTTGGTATAAGATATCACATTTTCTAATAGTACAAAACATTCATAAAGTTTGCTCAATTGTACCTGCATATAGTTCCAGCTTTTGCTCAAGCTCCTCATTAATAAAATTCTTCTCCTTGAGCTGTGACATCACAGATTCCAGTGTTTTCTTTGACCTCTTCTCTCTGTCCTTTGCATTCCTTAGCTCTCGCTGCAATTGCTCAACACGGGCCTCAGCCACCATTAACTTATCCTTCAAGTTGTCGAGCGAAGATGGCAATGCATACCCATGGTCCTCCGAATGACTGGAGGCAGAGGAGCCCTGATTGTCGCACTCAACCTCTACAAAGGACGCAATCTGGTCACAAACCACAGCAGCCTGCCTTGATGTTGAGGTGGTTCTCAATTTCTTAGGTTCCTATAAGTCAATGAACTTTCAAATCAATGAATTTTAACTGGTATAACTGCAAAAAAGCAAAGTAAATAATTTTGTGTCTGTTCTACTCTCAAAATCAACTCACTTTAAACAGATGTGATGGGAAATTAAACACCGATGGTATCACCCCATCTCAGAGACGGACAATTTGACCCGTCCGGTCAAAATTCTCGGACTCAAAATGGTCACTGCAGAGGACGCTGTACTTGGTTGCCTTGAACCCTCTCTCTTGATCTCTCTTTTCTTGATCTCTCCACAATCTCTTTTGGTGTGCATCTGACGGAAACCTGCATTAAGAAATATATATATATATATATATATATATATATATATATATATATATATATATATATATAACTGTATCTCTATGAAATTTATTTTTGACATAAATATCAACTCACTAATTCATTAATGCATTTCCAACAGTGCTTGGTCTGGAAACAGGACCCTCTAGAACCTTTCATAGACTATTTGTTATGTCTTTATAGGACAATCTCCAGGAATAACCCATTATCATGTGACAAAACTAGTCAAATTGCGAAACTCGTACACAAAGAATCTACAAATAACACTTAGCTCCAACTTAACACAGTTAGCATAAACTACAGAATATATATTTGTTACTGTTAGTCAGGGAATGACTGAGCTGCTGTCAAACTGCCCTGTTTTCTATTGGCACTGACAGTGACAGTACTGTTGACAAGTGTTGTGGATGTATGGCAACACATAGCTAGCGTTATACTTCCACTAAAATTAACGTAAATACACCTGT
The DNA here is from genome assembly GCF_964187855.1 of Myxine glutinosa. Classification (NCBI taxonomy): domain Eukaryota; kingdom Metazoa; phylum Chordata; class Myxini; order Myxiniformes; family Myxinidae; genus Myxine; species Myxine glutinosa. The sequence goes on along the minus strand of NC_136264.1, from coordinate 190,027,724 downwards.
AAAGCATGACTTATTTGTGGAATGTGATGCCTTTGTCCCTTGACTCCAATGTACGTTTATTTGTACAGCCTTACGCTGCACAAAATTGCAGCATTTCGCCACTTTTAACTGCACCAGTGCGTCAGCTTTGAAGGACCTCCCCAAGATGGCGGATTGTTCTATGTATCCGGGGCGGTGTCGCGCGACATCTAGTGTTATATATATCTATGAAAGTTGGTGGGATGATTGCCCTTGGGATAAGGAAGAATTGATTAGTTTTTTGTGAAGCTCAGGATATTATTCCGGATCCAGGAAATGTTTTTGGATTGGGAAAGATTTTTTCTGTTTTACTGCATTAAAGCTTTTATTCTTATTCTTAAATGATGTTTTCTCCTCTAATTCCGAGATATATCAAAATAAATTCTCTGACAGTTAGGGCTTACTTTCTTTTTCATTTATTGTTTTGGGGAGAGGGGATGTTAAACAAAATGTATTATTCCAATTAAACCCACGGCGGGAGTATGCGCTCTACTGAGTGGCGTCCTAGTATGTTAATGTGATTACTGTTGGTGGCTTAGGCATATGCATCATCGCTATTTGCGCATGCGCGTCCCGGCGGTTCCGGTGTCGTGTGCATCTTGGTGTACTGTTGCCTCATGCATCGTCACCCGACAAAGTGTGGTGATTAAATGCTGATGTTATAGCAAAGTCTGAACGTGTTTTGGTTGGGCATTCGCTCTGAAGGAAGGAGAGGCATTTACCATTCACTGGCGCAACTTGTCGACAGGAACTGGACTGTGAGGTTGGACCTCGGCACCTCTTCCTCATTACTGCCCGCCTCCGCCTCCTTGGAAACCTTTGGAATGGCGTCCAACTCGTCCTCGATGAGCGGGTTTAGGGAACGGTTCAGCATCATGGTTTTCAGCATGAAGTCCCTTGTGTGCATGTTGTCCTCGATCCATATTCTGAGAGTCTTCTCCATCCTTTCCATGTGGACATTCCGGACAAGGGTGACCACCTTCATAATCGATACAGTGCTCACGGAAGCTTTCTCACGAATCACCTCCTCCTTCTTACGTATGTATCTAACGGTGGATTCATTGGCGCCATAATGCGTGCCCACAGAGGCCGCACTCTCTCCTCTCGAAATCCGGTCGAGCAGCTCCACTTTCTGGCTCAGGCACATCACTTTCTTCTGCCTCTTGGTAGTCGATGCATCTCCGGCACTGGTCTTGCGCTTGGAAGCTTGGGAGTCATCATTGAATGATGAGCAGAGCGAGTCAAAACCACAGGTCGAAGCAACGGACGAGAACAATGATCGAGATCGAGGACACAATCTGTATTTATATGTAGGATTGCGAGCATTGTGGGTATCTGCGGGAGCTTATTGTTTGTGGGGGATGTTATCGGATGATGCCGTATCGAGTGTATCTGCTAATTTCAAAAATAGATTTAATGAATCATTTGCATTCTATAACTCACGGGGTTGACATGTTGTAGTCACTGATGGAACATCCCCCGAAGTGTTTTCATGTGTAACATCTCTGATGATGCTTTACCGTAAATTGCAAACTGTAATCGATTTAATGAAGAGTTTGCATTCTATAATTCATGGAGTCGACTTATTTACACATTTGGTGGGATATCCTGCGAAGCTCGCTTATAGTGCGGATAAAATGTGCGCCCGCGAAAGCCATGAAAACACAAAGCACACAGCAGTGAATGTACGGTACTGTACTGTACTGTATAAGCAGGTCATGCTCACGGCTTGTATAAGATGGTTTTTTTTGCGTACATCCACCTGCTTTTTGCGTGGCTGGTAAAATATGGGTTTTATAAATGTGTCAAGGTAGCGGCTCGTGAATATTTTTTGTGCAATTGAAAAACCGGGAATTCGCAGAACATGGCCGTAAAAAGAAAAAAAATTACCCGCGAATTTGCGGGACATTTTCCCGCGAATAGAGAAACATGTTGCATTTTATCAACCGCGAATAGCGGAACCACGAATATCGGAGCCCAATTGTACTTTTCCAAGTATTTTCAGCTTTTTCAGAAGCTTTTTGAGCCATTTTAAGTAGCAATATTTATGTCCAACACACCATGGATTACATCATTTCGAAAGTTCCATATTGTGGGTCAAGCTAATAGGTAATGCAAATATTAACACCCCCCCTCTAACCCTCTCCCCGTCCTGGTGTTCAACTGGTTCCTACTCTCTTCGGACTATCCGGTCATCACTGTGATTGGCACACTAAAGCAAGACCCTATCAACCTGATTTATCAGCGATTTTTGTTCCTATAACTTTTCGTGAACACTCTGTGACACTGTGTATATTACATGGTTGGTTAATACATGAAAGGCGATAATGAATCAATATTTGTGCCATTCCCCGGATGGAAAGAGTGGCATTGAGTGGGAGGATGTCTTGCTGGGATGATGTAAGTAGTGGCCGGGGTAACTCAGGGGTCAGTAATGGGACCATTATTATTAATAATTGACGTCAATGATTTAGAGAGTGAGGTTATGAGTCAGCTTTCTAAATTAGCAGATGACACAAGCTTGTTTGTATTCAAGGTAGATAGCAGCGAGAGGGTGAAGGGGTGATCAGATTCAGGAAAGCCTACATACTTGAATAGTTTTGGCGAAATATTAGCAGATGCAGTTTAACATAAAGAAATGTAATGTGCTGGGGATGGGTAAGAATCCCCAAATGTCCCCAAATCATGTACATACACAGACATACATACAGCAAATTGCCTTGTTAAATATACTGTCGTAGGATTAAGAAATTCAAGTGAAACCAAACTCAAACGTTAAATTCCAGTAAAGTTATGATATTTGATCAATATCAAAAAAAACTAGTTTCCCATTACATTCTAACAAATGTGTTTATATATTGTAGTGGGATATTACGAGTTCACCTGACTTGCCCATTTGACCTGCAGGACGAAGGCTTCTCTCAGCATAGTCCACTCTATTATATCCTCTGCAATATGAGGCCACGGTATGTACTCGTGTAAAATTTTCAATTTCATCTCTCCATCTGATCTTTGGTCGACCCTCTTGGGTGTCAGCTTCGAATTATTGTCATCCAACGGTTGGCCGTTCTTCTTTATATATGTCCAGCCCAGTTCTATTTCTGTTTTTTCATTGCGACCGATGTCATTGGATTTAGTTTTGATGGATCCATCGGCTTCATTCTTCTGACTTTTTGTGATGCTGAGACAACTTTCCAGGAATGTGCGTGGTGATCAATTTTTGCTCCAATTTCTTTGCTAGAGACCATGTTTCATTGCCCCAGATCAATGCTGTTTTTAACGTATCAATTGTAAACCCTTGTTTTTTTTTCAAATACAAAGGCAGTTTCCATTTCATGACGTTATTACTTTTTGAAATGCTGCCCATCCTTCTATCATGTTTCTTCACTTATTTGAAGTGATCCGCATTTTTATGAGTTGGCCAAAGGAAACATAATTGGTTGTTTCTTCATGCAATTACGCTATGAATGATTTGAATATCTTCTTCCATGTTTTATTTCTTTAATGGTGCTGACATTAATGTACCAAAAAGCACCGCCTGATATATGTACCAAAGAGGATGGTCTTGACCCGAGGAACGTGTTGCTTCCCTTGTTTGAAGGCCACTACCACTTTTGTCTACCTTTGTCTACTTTTGCCTACTTTTGCCTACTTTTGCCTTGCCTTTACCACAGTTTGATGGTGACTTTGTTTTTGTGAAGATCTCATTAAAATTCCAAACTTTCAATTTTGCAACTCGACAGCAAAATTATTCCAGTTGGAGTATCCCCGAGTGAATTTGTGTGTCCGAGTTTACCGGGCAACAAATACAACAAGCATTCTGAGTATTGCGCTGCAATACACGTCCCCTACCGGCAGTCTGTCGCCCGGAAAACTGTTGGGGAAATTACCAAAGGTTATTCACCCACAGGTTCTGAATCGTTCCCAATCGCTAATTACCTCAGGATGGGCTCACCTGTGATTCGCACTCGGGACTTCGATTTATACACCTTGCAGACAGGTCAGCAGAAGCACGACAAAAAAATGTGTTGATAAAGAACCTTTCGAGTCGCTAAATATCAGTAATTTATGATATTTTCCGGTTCACGATCAATGATCGATGTGTATATATATATGTTGCTCGGCTTGGCTCCGCCCCTCCTGAAAGCGCGTGCTGTGTCGCGTTTTTGACGTTCGCGAGACGAGGCTGAGGGCGTGCGGTGCAGCTTGAGGAGAACTCTAAAATAAACAAGAGATATCCTTTTTTTTTTTTAATGTTTTCGTTTAATTGACGATATCTGCCAAACCACGCGCCCTATCGCAAATTCCAAAAGGACAATTTAGTAGACTGACATGCTGAACAGATCTGTGGAGTTTCCCTTCAAGTGGATCAAAAATGAGGGAGGAACTCGGTTTTAAAGGGTCATGTTTTAAAACGTCATAACTCTGAAACCATGTGATGCATGACGTCATGCTCGTTGACTGTTTTGATCGTCCTGGGTATGCGATTCTGCCTGCAAAGTTTGGCCTCGATCTGTTCAGCCGTTGCAGAGAAAAAGGGGTTTTCGTGTTTTCACGAAAAACAATATGGCGGCCGAACCACGTGACCTGTGACGTCATAATTACCAATAAAATATTCTACAGACCGAGTCCCCCCTACAGTGAAAATTTGATCTCAATCTGTCCTATTATTGCAGAGAAAATCTTTTTTAAAGGAAATTAAAACTTAAAATGGCACTGGGGTTAAGGATCATCAGAATTATCAGAATTCCCAAAGTTCAAAGTGCCATAACTTTGTCAAAAATGATCGAAACGTCGTGAAGTTCGAACTTGATCTGTAACTTATCATAAGGAAACCATGTGCCAAGTTTGAAATCATTAGCGTTAAGCGTTTAGAAAAAAAGTCCGGAAAACTGTTCTTTGCGTGACAGACTGACGGACTGACGGACGGACAGACTGACGGACTGACAGACTGACGGACGGAGGGACGGCATGCAAACCTATAGTCCCCTCCGGTGTACACCGGCAGGGGACTAATAAACAGAATATGGAATATTCTGCTTCCTTTTTCGATTATATTGCCTAATCTGAAATTCCCTACATTATCTGAAATTCAACATCTTCATTTACATATACACACATTTGCATTGAACTCCCCTTTAATTCGTGTATTATCTTCGATTATGTTCAGAAACTCATTTTCCATAGCCCCAGCTCATATTCTTTCTGCTTCCCAAAAAGAATGAATCTTTAATATTTGAGATCTATATTCTCATCGATCACGATGCACAGGTTGCTGCTTACACACACGGGACTGTTGAGTTTAAGAGAAACCTCATCTCAAAGTTTATCCCTGATTCATCTGCGAGTCTGCTGACTGTTCTCTCATGTGTTCTTAGAGTTGCTGTGAAGAGCTTCTTCCCCCTTGCCAAAGTTCTTTGTAAACCCCTCATAATCCCTGGGATATCTGCAGCTGAACATTTTTTTTAAATCTGAAAACATCAAATATGCTTGTCTTTTAGTTTCCAATTTTGTCTGGAAATGCCTGACTTTTCAACCAACCTCTCTAGCTAGTACTTGTCTGCCATACTTGGTGCTTCTTAACGTGCTCTTGTGAAAGTCCAAAAACTTCTGGGTGTTGTGAGAGAGCTAGCACAGCAACATGGAGTCTGGTTATTCACTCAGGCTAACAGACATGAACTGTAGTCTGCCCTCTCCAAAAATATTTGTTTTCCATCCACTCTGGATCTGGTATTGATGATGTCTGGGGGAGTTTTCTGAAAATCCTGCCCTCTTTTCTCTCTTCTTCTTCTCTCTCTCTCTCTGTCGCCACCTGCTGGCTATTGGTGCATTGGGTGTGGTGTCATGGCGGCTTCCCGCTTCGTGTAGCGAGTGCTCTGTCTTGGTTGATTGTCCTACCCCCCCTCCCCCAACCCCCCCATTTCGCTCCTTGTTTCTGTTTGTAAAGCTTCCCTGTGTTTCCCTTCTATGTTAAGACGAGATAGAGAGCCATAGATAGAGCACACTTATAGTGTAGGTTAAGGTAATCGTCGTTTTGGGGCGGTTCCCTGTTCTTTTTTCCCCAACTTATTTTCTTCACTTCAAACCTTTTCTCTCGCTTATAATTCCTCAGTTTGTTTTTTTAACGCTTCCTTTCCTGAAGCTGGGAAAGTCGGAGTGCATTACTAACTTCCTCTTCCCGGGTTGGGAGGACGAGGTCGAGCCTCGTGTGTTCAAACAAGGCGGCTGCTCACTCACAGCGATACGCAGCGTTTGAGCAATTATCACGCGAGCATGGCATTGCGTGTTCTCCACCCGAGGGTGTTACAGTAGAAGCCATTGTTCTCGCGATCGGGAACATGATCGGGTTTGATAAGGTACGTGTGGCATCCCGTATGAACAGGAGGTGCATGAGAGCACGTTGCTCTCATCGTACAACAAGGTTTGTCCCTCTACTCCGGACACTTTGTTATGGTTTATCCCTTGGATACTCCTGTTCAGAAAGTGGTTATTTCGAATGTACTGTTACATATTTATGTGAATGTATGTGAAGTACCATGCAGGTCTTTGCTTCCGTGTGTAGTATATTAAGTTGTTGTGTAGTTGTTGTGGTTGGAGGGTCAGGAGCCCTTCTGAAAGAGTGGCAGGAAACGGAAGTGGCCGGAAGCGGAAGTGCCGGAAAAGGGAGAAAAAAGACACGAGGGAAAGGAAGGTTCCTTCTTCCTCGCCCCGCTCCGACAAAAGGTGGAAGCGACCTTGCGCTGCGTGGAAAACGCGCCGTTTCGAAACGTCTGGCGGGAGGAGTTACCTGGGCGGTAAATACCTTTTGACACGTCCAGTCACCGTGAGTTCGTGCACGAAACCAAGCGTCCGGGACAGTTTGCCCCGTCTACAAAGACGCGTACGGGTCCGCACGTTGGGCCTCGCTCGCGTCGGAAGCCGCGCTGGGTTTTGCCCCGTCTACAAAGACGCGTACGGGTCCGCACGTTGGGCCTCGCTCGCGTCGGAAGCCGCGCTGGGTTTTGCCCATCTACAAGGACGCGTAAGGGTCGCACTTGGGGCCTCGCGCCCGTTGGACGCCGCGCTGGGTTTGCCCCGTGGCTTGGCAAGGAGGTGCGCTGCAGCCGCGGCCCCAGTCCGAGACGGCACGTTTAGAGCACGTCCGCCCGGGGCTCGTTCAACCGCCCGTGTGCGGAGAGGAGAGACATTGACCACGGAGGGAGTCAGGAGTGGGGCTCACGTGAGGAATGTATAAGATTAAGATGGCCATCTTAGAGTTTGTGTAGAAGAGTTCACATGGTTGTAATATTGATTGTGCATGGTTGATGGTTGTTGATTGCTCAGTGAATATATTATTGATTATTCCGGATCCTTGGTGTGGGGTTTCTTCTTGACCGGAATTCATATTGATTGCGTTACGAAAGCGTATAAACCATATATCTTTCTGGCGGGGTCCCTCCCACGGTCCGGGGGTCACCAAGACCAGGTAGTTACCGGGAGGACCACGTAACAGAATTGGGGGCTCGTCCAAATTACGATTTGCGGTTTCGCAATTGGGTCTACGTCCGGGATCTAAAAGTGTATAAAATAATAAAATAATAATATTTTTGGTAATTAAAATTTATTAATTAATTATTAATTGGTAATATTTTTTTTTTGAGAAATTGGGGAAAGTCTTGGGGTGAAGGTTAACAGGTGTTAACGATAGGCACCATGGCGTTTGTGGCACAGAACTTTGGGGTAACCCCGAGTGAGGCACAGTTCCGAGCATTGCTAAAGTCGGATCTCTTGAAATTGGCCAAACATTTTAACTTGGAGGTCCGAACTAATTTGAGGAAGGCAGAGTTGCAGGCCACGGTGATACAATCTATGGTGGGAGTAGGAACATGGGACGAGTTAGCCTGGGAGTGGCTACCCGAAGAACCAGAAGACGTGGAGCTCCGGAAACTGGAGTTGCAATTACGGAGCCAGGAACGGATCAAAGAAGAAGAAAGGAAAGCAGAAAAGGAAAGAGCAGAAGAAGAAAGGAAAGCAGAAAAGGAAAGAGCAGAAGAAGAAAGGAAAGCAGAAAAAGAAAGAGCAGAAGAAGAAAGGAAAGCAGAAAAGGAAAGAGCAGAAGAAGAAAGGAAAGCAGAAAAGGAAAGAGCAGAAGAAGAAAGGAAAGCAGAAAAGGAAAGAGCAGAAGAAGAAAGGAAAGCAGAGGAGAGGAGAGAAGAGAAACAAGCAGAGGAAAGGAGAGTGGAAAGAGAACTCCAGGAAAGAAGAGAAAAGGAACAAGCAGAGGAAAGGAGAGCTGCAAGGGACCTCGAAGCAGAGGAAAGAAAAGCGGAAAGGGAATTAAAGGAACGTGACATGCAGCTTCAGCAAGAAATCAAATTCAAGGAGCTGGAGTTAATGAGAGAACGGGGAGAGGCACCACCCTTGCTGACGGGGTCGACACCTAACCAGAAAACCTGGGATGTGGGCAGACATGTGAGGCTGGTTCCACCGTTCAGTGAAAAGGAAGTCGCGAAATTCTTCCCACACTTTGAGAAAGTGGCTCGACAATTAAACTGGCCGGAGGAGGCCTGGACCATACTCGTACAAAGTGTGCTGGTGGGGAAAGCTCAGGAAATTTATTCGGCGCTACCAATGGACCAATGTGCAGATTATGAGGTACTGAAGAAGCACATCCTCAAGGCCTATGAGTTGGTTCCGGAAGCTTACAGGCAAAAAATTCAGGAGTGCCAGGAAGAGGGAGAGTGAGACCCATGTGGAGTTTGCCAGAGTGAAAGAAAACATGTTTGATCGGTGGTGTGAGTCAAAAGGGGTCGGGAAAGACTTCGAGACATTGCGGGACTTGATCCTGGTGGAGGAATTCCAGCAGTGTGTCCACGAGGACATCAAAGTGTACCTGCAGGAAAAGAAGGTACCAAAGTTGTGGGACGCAGCCACCATGGCAGATGATTATGCCTTAACCCACCGAATAGGGGTCCACGAACCTAACTCCTCGCCTAGATCTCCGCAGGGGAGGTGGGGAACAGCAGGTGCGGAGAACGACCATACATGGCGGCGGCCTCGAGATGATTATGGGGACAACTATGATACCCCACCGGTTCGAAATCAGAGGGATGCGGGCCCAAGACAAACTTATAGTTCGGGGGGCCCGAGGCAGACCCCGAGTTTTTCCTCCGGGCCTACTTGCGCGTTTTGCAAAAAACCTGGACACTTGATGTCCAGTTGTTACCTCATGAAAAGGGACAACCCAGAGCGGAGTCCGACTATTACAACTCCGAATGCGATGGCTAGCGTAAGAAATCGCCATCCAGAGGGTTACCAACCATTTATTTCCGAGGGGTTTGTGTCACTGGATGGAGCCTCGACTAACCGGAGACCGGTTAGGATATTGAGAGACACAGGGGCCCATCAATCTTTAATGCTTGAAGGCATTTTGCCATGGTCCGAGGAGACGGCAACGGGGGATAGTGTTCGTTTACAGGGGATCGGGGGCGGTGTTAGTGCTCCCCTTCAGGTCGTCCAGTTGGAGTCCGATTTGGTGTCAGGACCGGTCACCGTCGGTTTACAAGCCACGTTTCCTGTAGAGGGTGTATCTGTGGTTCTCGGGAATGATTTGGCCGGGGGTCAAGTTTATGGTAACCTGAGGGTTGATAAAGAGCCCAGCAGGGAAAATAACACCACACCAGCTCGGGATGGTGACAAAAGTGCCAAGTTATTTGTAGGGGGACTGAACTTCAAAACAGAGGAAGAAGTTCTGACCTCTGTCTTCAACAGATATGGGCCGCTGGTGGAAGTGCGGTTGGTAAGAGACTGGGAAACGCAACAGTCAAGAGGGTTCGGCTTTGTCACGTTTGCCAGCACAAAAGACGCCAGAGAGGCAGAGAAGAATTGGAATGGCAAGGATTTGGAGGGTCGGACCATAACAGTAGGGAAGGCATTTCGTAGGCGTCGAGAGGTCTACAGGAGAGGACAACTGGGCGGTAGTTTTGGTGGTGGCCGCAGTCAATATTATTATGGAGGCTCCCTGAGTTACGGCCGCTCCCGAAGGAAGAATGGGCAAAGTAGTGGCCGAGAAGAAGACCGGTATTCAGGGGACTACAGGGACCAGTGGTCCCACCCTAATTATTAGGGACGTTCTGAGAAGTTGAAGCACTGAAGGCGGCGGAGCCGCCGAGCCAAGATTCCTACACGAATTAACCGTGAACGCCGTTCCTAAAGGCGTCCATGTAGTGAACTTTCCTGCACGGACTAACCGTGAACTCCACGTTCCTCAAGGCGCCCATGTAGAGAACTTTCCTGCACGGACTAACCGTGAACTCCACGTTCCTCAAGGCGCCCATGTAGAGAACTTTCCTGCACGGACTAACCGTGAACTCCGCGTTCCTAAAGGCATCCATGTAGTGAATACTCGGCTTGGCCTCCCGGAAAAGTGCTATCGAGTGGCTTAACTGGCTTTATTTTTAAGTGATAACTGTGCCCGGGGGGAACTGATAATGTGGGGGGGTTGAGTTATCTGGTTTGTTTCTCCAAATTGGCCGGCAAAGAAAGTTTTCGCTGGGTTCAAACTTTCTTTCTTGAAGGGGGGGAGTGTTACATATTTATGTGAATGTATGTGAAGTACCATGCAGGTCTTTGCTTCCGTGTGTAGTATATTAAGTTGTTGTGTAGTTGTTGTGGTTGGAGGGTCAGGAGCCCTTCTGAAAGAGTGGCAGGAAACGGAAGTGGCCGGAAGCGGAAGTGCCGGAAAAGGGAGAAAAAAGACACGAGGGAAAGGAAGGTTCCTTCTTCCTCGCCCCGCTCCGACAAAAGGTGGAAGCGACCTTGCGCTGCGTGGAAAACGCGCCGTTTCGAAACGTCTGGCGGGAGGAGTTACCTGGGCGGTAAATACCTTTTGACACGTCCAGTCACCGTGAGTTCGTGCACGAAACCAAGCGTCCGGGACAGTTTGCCCCGTCTACAAAGACGCGTACGGGTCCGCACGTTGGGCCTCGCTCGCGTCGGAAGCCGCGCTGGGTTTTGCCCCGTCTACAAAGACGCGTACGGGTCCGCACGTTGGGCCTCGCTCGCGTCGGAAGCCGCGCTGGGTTTTGCCCATCTACAAGGACGCGTAAGGGTCGCACTTGGGGCCTCGCGCCCGTTGGACGCCGCGCTGGGTTTGCCCCGTGGCTTGGCAAGGAGGTGCGCTGCAGCCGCGGCCCCAGTCCGAGACGGCACGTTTAGAGCACGTCCGCCCGGGGCTCGTTCAACCGCCCGTGTGCGGAGAGGAGAGACATTGACCACGGAGGGAGTCAGGAGTGGGGCTCACGTGAGGAATGTATAAGATTAAGATGGCCATCTTAGAGTTTGTGTAGAAGAGTTCACATGGTTGTAATATTGATTGTGCATGGTTGATGGTTGTTGATTGCTCAGTGAATATATTATTGATTATTCCGGATCCTTGGTGTGGGGTTTCTTCTTGACCGGAATTCATATTGATTGCGTTACGAAAGCGTATAAACCATATATCTTTCTGGCGGGGTCCCTCCCACGGTCCGGGGGTCACCAAGACCAGGTAGTTACCGGGAGGACCACGTAACAGTACCACCATTCCTGGATAGCGATACAATCCTTGCAGCGCTGCAGCGATATGGTCACTGTGTTTCCCCATTAATAATGCTCCCTTTGGGCTGTAAGGATGAACGTGTCAGTCACGTGATGAGTTTTCGTAGACAGGTATTTATGGTTCTCAAAAAGGAATATCCCTTTTTGAATGTTGCTTTAAAATTCACGACAGATGGTCGCGATTACCAAGTATATATCACCACCGACACCCTAAAGTGCTTTGGTTGTGGTGCAGTGGGACACATGAAACGGTTTTGCCACCTTCAGAAGGAACAGCTTAACATGGTCGAAACGGGCAACAATGACACAGATTAATGTTAACGCTTCTTGCTCGACAAATGTGCAGGATAAACCAGGTAAACAAGTGGACATGCCCCCTCCCGTTGAACCAATGGACAGTGCAAATGAGGGGTTTGTTACCGTTTCCAAAGTAAAAAAACGTAAATCGGCTGTAAGAAGTGCGTCACCTTCTGGGAAAAGGCAAATCAGTGAAAACTCCATCACTGGAATTCAATGTGATAACAGGTTTGCCTTATTGGAGGAAAAGGATACCTCCACTAGTCCAAACATTATCAAGGAAAAAGTGGATTCTATATTTCCAATCCCAGTGAGTGTTCCTGATCCCTCAGCCAGTGTCATCTCACACGAGGACGTTCATTGTGCAGCTTCCTCCTGTCAATCGCAAGAGGAGGAAAAGCACTTAAAATCTCCCCCTAAAAAAAGGAATAAATGAGGAAAATAAGGGCGCAGAGAGGATAAAAGAGGATAATTTAAATCCACTAAAGGAGAGTGACATCCTTGAACGGAGCATCGTGGTCATGTCACAAACAGGCTTGGAGTCCCCCACCTCACATCCCGAAGAATCTTCAAATGTGACTCCGGCACAAAACTTTGCTGAAGAAGTTTGTTTCATTGAAACTGAGCAATCATGTGATGTGCACCAGGAAGCTGAAACACCAATTGATTCCTCATATGAGGAATCTGATGGTGAGGGTCAAGAGGAGTCCTCTCAGATTCTAAAGGCTGTAAACAGCACTTCGGATGACGAGCTTCGGGACTTTTTGAGAGATTCCTATCGGAAAAGGAACATTGAACTGAAAGATCATTTCCCCGATCTTCAGGTGTTGATTTTTAAAATGAAGGAAATTGTGCGTAATCCCGACACTCCAAATTTCACTGATGCTCAGAAGCACAGGTTAAGAAAAATGATTCAGAAAGCTCGGCAGGAGCTTCGTAAATGAGGTCCCTATGGGTTTTTTGATCTATTTAGTTATTTATATTCTTTCTTTTTCCGAAAGAATGAGTGTTAGTTTTGGCAGTTTAAACATTAACGGTGGTGCTTGTTTAGAACGAAAAGTTCAGATAAAAGATCTGACCCAGCGTTTGCACCTGGATGTCTTGTCACTGCAAGAAATGCATGGAGATCTGAATGGCCAAGCCCAGTGGAGAAGGCTAATGAAGGGCCAGTGGTTCTTCAGTGATATCAATTGTCTCACTGCTGGAATTGCTTTCTTTGTCTCTTCCTCATTATGTCCTTGGTGTCCTTGTGTTTTATACTTCTCCCTCCCCCCCCCCCCCTTCCCACGCCTCCTCCCCCCAAGCCCTCTCCCTTCCACACATCTCCCTGCTCTCAAATGTTGTGTTTGTGTGCTTCCCCTTCTCTCCCCATCTTGTTTTCCGCTCCCTCTTTTTATATATTTTGTTTGTCTGGTTGATTTGTTTGTGAAGTAAATGTTAGCTCTTTCACGAGCCTCGATTCAGTATACAAAAAAAAAAAAAAAAAAAAAAACACTCAAGTTCAATATAACAAGCGTTACGCCTAGGTCCCCAGTCGGTGAAGTGATGTGAGTTGACAAAGTGGAAGACGCAAGGCGGCCATCTTGGATTTTTATGTGGCAAACCAATTTTCAATAGTGTTCTCCCTTATGCGTAGATACACCCAGACACCAGATTAGAAGTTAGTAGTTCGTTTATTTTTCAAGATATTTCGCTCACAAGGTTCAGACATATATATGGTGGTGGCCATCTTGGATTTTGACGTGGCGACCAAATTTTCAATAGCGTTCTTCCTTATGCCTCGATACACCCACACACCAGATTAGAAGTAGGTACTTAGCTTATTTTTCAAGATATTCCGCTCACAAGGTTCAGACATACATGGCGGCGGCCATCTTGGATTTTGACGTGGCGACCCAATTTTCAATAGCGTTCTTCCTTATGCCCAGATACACCCACACACCAGATTAGAAGTTGGTACTTCGCTTATTTTTCAAGATATTCCGCTCACAAGGTTCAGACATACATGGCGGCGGCCATCTTGGATTTTGACGTGGCGACCCAATTTTCAATAGCGTTCTTCCTTATGCATAGATACACCCAAACATCAGAATAGAAGTTAGTAGTTCGTTTATTTTTCAAGATATTTCGCTCACAAGGCTCAGACATATATATATGGTGGTGGCCATCTTCGATTTTACATGGGTTGCACCCACACACCAAATTAGAATTCGGTCCTTCGCTTAAACCCCCCCTCACACCGGCCTTACGGGGTCGTTACGACGTTTACGGCGGCGTTGCTGCGCAAAAATCGTGCACAACCGGGAGCATTCCTTGTGGCACCTGGGACATCCTCAACGCTTCCTGGAGCATTCGTATGGATCCTTAAGCGTCCGGGAGGGGTCGAAAATTCTTACGAGAGTTTTGGTCTGGACCAAAACTCTCGTAAGAAAATTACGGCAGTGCTACGGAAATCTAGACTGCAACACTTCCTCAACGCCTCCTCAACGCTTCCGCAACTGTCGTAACACCACCGTAAGACTCCGTAAGGCCATCTTAACCATCCGCAAGGATTCTCCCTCTCCTTGGACTCTCTGGGTAGCGGGTGCTCCGTCCATGGCTCTCCTGGATAGGTCTTGCCCCCTTGGAAGTCAGCAGCAGAATGAGGGGAGAGCGGGGGTTGGGGGGGCGTTTTTCTATTCTGGGCCGGGAACCGTAAGGATCCGCAAGCAAACGTAGAGGCACCGTATCTCCGCCGTGTATATCCGCAATGAAGCCGTAGCAGTCCGTACTAAACCGTAATAAACCGCTGTGAATCGGTCACGGTCAAGCAAAATCCTCTCCCGGGTGTTCACGACTTTGCTCAAAAAATCGCAACGCTGCCGTAGAAAGAACATCCGTGGACGTCCGTAAAAAACATTTTTTGGTGTGAGGTACCCTTTACGCACGCATGCACGCATGTACACACACATGCACGGACGGAGGGGAAAACCATAGTCCCCCTTTCGCTCCGCGGTGCGATGGGGGACAATGAAATAATTCCCAGACATCTGGATTGTCTTCAATTCACTGCCAATAATCAAACCTTTGTTTTTGTAAACATTTATGTTCCCAGTAAGAATGCTGAAAGGCACAACTTCTTTCTTGAGCTAGAGGATTTTCTGAGTACAATTGACTTAAATTGCTCTTTTATAATGAGTGGCGACTTCAACTGCACTCTTGACCCTGTTTTAGACAGAAACAGTGTGGAGCCACATCCTAGATCTGCCAAACCCATGGAGAAAATCATTAAGACTACGGCATTAATAGATGTCTGGCGTATTCAGCACCCAATGCAACGTCAGTTTACTTGGTCTAGAACTAGATGTACGTCTCAGATGCACACACTAGCCAGGTTAGACAGAATGTATGTCAATACTGTGATGCTTGAGAAGATATTCTTTCTGATATCGTGCCTTCTCTTTTTTCTGATCATCTGGCCATAACTTTGTCCTTTAAGCTTGCTCTGCAGCAACATGGCAGTCCATATTGGAAGTTCAATGTCATGTTGCTGGAAAATGCTGCTTTTTGTGAAGCTTTCAAAGTGTTTTGGATTAGCCTCAAAGAAAGAAAGAAAGAATTTTGATAACCCGATATTATGGTGGGACTACACTAAGGCACAGATCGCTGTCTTTTGCCAACAGTTTAATTATTTCTCTTCTTTTTGTGTGAAAAGGGAGAGGTTCGCACTGGAAAAGGAAATAATGAGTTGCAAACTGATGTGGCAAATAACCCCAAGAGAACAAATAATCGTTTGCTTCTTAGTTGAATACCAAGCAAAAGGTGCAATGGTCCGTCTACGGATGGATCAGCCATATAATTTAGATGCACCGACCAAATTTTTTTTCCATTTTGATAAAAAGACTACCAATCAAAGGCAAATTGAAACCTTAAAGCTCCCAACTGGTAACACTGTGACGTCACAAGATGATATAAAGAGGGAGGTTTGTAACTTCTTTTCAGGCTTGTTTATGGCAAATTATGTTGACGATGGCTCAATAAGTTATTTCACATCTGACTTACCCAGGTTAAGTGCTGCTCCAACGGATCAGCTTGGCTCCTTACTTTCCTTGGAAGAGCTTACACTTTCCCTTGCTTCTTTACCTATGAGTAAATCTCCTGGATTGGACGGCCTCCCAATAGAGTTTTATAAATCCTTTTGGCCCTTATTAGACCCAGAACTATTGGAGGTCTTTACTAGTCCATTACGTTGTGGTGACTTGCCGATGAGCTGCTGTTGAGCAGCAATTAGTTTATTACCTAAGAAAGGAGACCCCCAGCTCATTGATAATTGGCGTCCAATCTCTCATCTAACCTCAGATTATAAAATGTTTTCTAAAGTTTTAGCTCGACGCATCGCCCCACTTCTAGAGTCATTGATTCAAAGTGATCAGTCTTTCTGTATCCCTAACCAACAGATACATGATAACATATTTTTATTAAGAGATCTTTGGGATGTGTGCAAAATAAAAAATGACAGTCTTGGTTTGATTGTGCTTGACCAAGAGAAGGCTTTTGACCGTGTAAGTCATATATATCTTTTCAAGGTCCTCGAGTGTTTTGGACTTGGTCCTGTTTTTCTCTTCATGGAAAAACTGCTCTATAATGGCATTTCCTCAATACTCAGGGTAAACTCTCGCGAGATCAATCTCGCGAGATCTTGGAGACGGCGGCAGGGATTTTCGAAGGTCCACACGGTCTCCACGTTTTCAAAGTTAAGTCTGTTCACAATTGTATTTTGTCGAAACTGTATTTATCATTCGGTGTGTGAAGTTATAGTGTGCACCTTGGAAGTTTCTCGGTGTTTATCTTTCATAAATTAATCGTCTGTTTGCCGCGTCGCGAGCAAGGCCTTTGCCGTGTCGCGAGCGATTTGAAATCGAAGTTAAGTAATTGTTCCCATTTGTATTTTCGTTATAACTGTATTTATTTTATGGTGTGTGTACGTATATTGTGTCCCGAGGAAGATTTTCGGTGCAAATCTTTCATACCTGTATTGAAAATCGTGTTAATTAGTGTCGTGTCTTGAGGCCTTGTACAGTGTACAACCTTGAGGCTTTGTTTTTCTCTCAGCGGTCCATCGTTTGTGATCCAATAACTTTCGTTCTCTGCTTTTCCCAGTCTTTTCACCCCATAGCCTACTTCCTTGTGTAAATCTCAACTCACAAAAAAAAAAAAAAAACATTTCCTTCTCTGTTCTTATTCTTTGTTCTCATTCGTTTATTCATTCTTATTCGTTCGTTCGTTCTTCGACCACGTGTTTCTCCCCCATTTCCCCAGATAGTTTTCACTGTTATTAACCTTCAATGTTTACACTTTCCCCTCAAGTTCTGTATTCCGTTATATATTATAACACCTTTTTCTTCTTCTTCTTTAAAAGGCTGCTTTCGACTTGCTTACCAAATCTATTCATCCCCAAAAAAAATTCCATCTCCTATAGTGCCTTTTTTCTACATTCCCTAAACTCTCCTGCACTCCATCCTCCATCCAGCGTCCTTAAACGTATTTTTAACTCAAAGGTCACAAGAAACTCATTTTGCAATAAATATTCGTTTCCCATTAATCGTACACTTTCTAAAATCCAATCTCACCCCTCCCCTCCAAATCTTCCCCATAACCCCTCCCCTCCAAATCTTCCCCATCACCCATCCCTTTCAAATCTTCCCCCTTTCCCCTCCCTTCCTAATCCTCCCCATCACCCATCCCTTTCAAATCTCCCCCCTTGCCCCCTCCCTCCTAAACTACCCCCTCACCCCTCCCCTCCAAGACTCCCCCTCGCCCCTCCCCTCCTAGACTCCTCCCTCACCCCTCCCCTTGTCCCTTCCCTCCCAAACTCCCCCCTCGCCCCTCCCCTTCAAATCTCCCCACGCTCATTTCTTCTCAATTTCCCCCCTCTCAGTCCCCCTCCTCAAAGCGTCCTCCCCACTTCTTCCCCCTTCCAACTCTCACCTCCATCTCCCCCAACCTTCTGCCTCGCTCTTCCCCCTCCTCAAATAACACCTCATTGTGCCTCACCCAATCACCATTAAACCTTTTGTCCGCCCCATCCTTCCCTTTCTCCGAGCTATTCTGAAATCTCTGACACACCTTCAACAGCTCTCCCTACCTCTTCCACCTCTTCCACCTCTTCCACATCTTACCCTACCCCTCCTCCCCCCTGTTCTGTATCCGATGCTCCCCCTTCCTCTTCATTAACGGTATGGACCTCAAACATCCGGGGCCTTCGTTCAAACTTAACTGATCTCTCCATACAGGTTGCTTCTGTCAAACCAGACGTGATCTGCTTAACAGAAACTTTCCTCCTTCATGAAGTCTCTGATTCCTTAGTATCTCTCCTGGGTTACTCCCTCCTCCGGTATGATAGACCTGAGCCTCGTCCTGGAGGTGGGGTTGTTATCTTTATCAAAAACTCTCTTCCTCACTCGCCCTGCACTGCACTCTCTCTCCACCTCACCCCCAGGAATACCTCTGGCTACGGCTTCCCCTTCGCTCCCACCTCTTGTTCATATGTGTGATGTACCGTCCACCAAACAGTGATGACTCTATCTACATCTCGCTGTCTGATAATATAGACCAACTTCTATCTACTCATCCCAACTCTCTCTTCCTCATATGTGGTGATTTCAATTGTCACCATGCCAGTTGGCTGGGTGTGGGTACCCCTCTCACCAGCCATGGCTCCTCAGCAAAGGACTTCTGCGACTCACTGGGACTGACACAATCTGTCAATTTCCCGACCCGGATCTCAGTCAACGGAGCATCTTCTCTTATGGACTTGGTTATGACTAACTTCCCTGAAAATGTCTGCTGCTCTTCTTCTGCTCCAATCGATCATCTGATCATGTCCGTGTTAAAGTAGACATCTCTCTGACCATTCTCAGGGAGCCTGCTCAGCGTCGACGAGTCTGGCATTTCACTCAGGCCAACTGGCACGGTCTTCAAGCAGCCATCAATCATCTGGACTGGTCTCCCATCTCTACCACCTCTGACATCAACACATCCTGGGAATTCTTCCAAAGTAAATTGCTCTCTCTCATGCACAGATTTATCCCATCTCGTCTTCAGTTGTCATACCCTTCCTCCCGTCCATGGTACACGGAATCTTGTGGTGAGGCTGTTGCCCAGAAACAACTTGCCTTCGTCTCCTGGAAAGCAAATCCAACGGAAGGAAATCTCATTTCCTTTCACAAAGCCCGAAACAAGTGTGTGTCCACCCTCAGGAGAGCCAGGAAACAATATCTCTCCGTTCTCAAGACCGAACTCTCTTATCTGTCTCCCTCTTCCAAATCCTGGTGGCGTCTGGTCAAATCTGTTTCTGGTGTTTGTTCCCCCTCCATCCCCTCCCTTACCTCAAACGGCCACACAGCTGACTCCGCACGTGAAAAAGCTGAATGCCTCAACTCTGTGTTTGCCTCTAAATCTTGTGTCCCAAACCCATCCCTCTCTGTACCCAACATACCCAGTCGTACCCAGCTGCTCCTGGACTCAGTGTCCTTTCCTCCTGACAAGGTGGAAAAGTTTCTGTCAACCCTCGACTCTGATTCTGCAACTGGACCTGACGGCATCAGCCCACGGGTCCTAAAATCCTGTTCTTCCGCTCTTACACTCCCTCTCTCTGTTCTCTTCACCCTCTCTTTTGCTCAAGGTCAACTGCCATCTGCTTGGAAATCAGCCAACATCACCGCTTTGCACAAAAAAGTTGCAAAAACAGATCCGAGCAACTACAGACCAATCAGCCTTCTCCCAATTTATCAGCAAAGTCATGGAATCTATCATTGCTTCGGATATGAAATCTTTCCTCTTCTCCATTGGCTTGATCTCTGATCATCAATTTGGTTTCAGACCAGGTCACTCTACTCTGGACATGCTGCTTCTGCTGTCTCAACAATGGATGGAGGTCCTCAATGCCAAACAGGAAATTAGAGCTGTCTCCCTCGACATATCACGTGCCTTCGATACGGTCTGGCACCCGGCTCTGCTCACCAAACCCTCCTCCTTTGGTATCCATGGAAATCTCCACGCATGGCTGGCGGACATCCTCTATAGTCATCGTCAACGTGTGGCCCTGAATGGGTTTCTCTCATCTCCTCTTCCTGTTCAGGCTGGAGTTCCCCAAGGCAGTGTTCTGGGCCCTGTGCTTTTTCTGGTCTTCATCAATGATCTCTCTGACTCTCTTGAAAATCCTCTCTATCTCTTTGCTGATGATTCCACTCTCTGCCGCTCCATTCCTCATCCCTCAGATCGGCAGTCTGCAGCCTCCTCACTCTCTGCAGACCTGGACAAAATCACAGACTGGGCAAATAAGTGGAACATGTCTTTCAATCCTGACAAATCTCACACCATTACAATGTCTCTCCGAAAAGACCGACTGGACAACCCTCCCATCTACTTTCTGAATAATCCTCTCCAAGAAGTTCTGTCACTCAAGCTTTTGGGTCTCACTATCTGCCATGATCGTTCCTGGGAAAACCACATTTCCAAGCTGGCCTCCAAAGCCAGTCGCCGACTGGGCATCCTCCGTCGTGCGAAGTCCTTCCTTGGCACACCTGAGCTCCTCACCACATACAAGGCTTTCATCCGCAGCTCAATGGAGTACTGCTCTCCCCTCTGGGCTGGTGCTCCTGCCTCACACCTAGCTCGTCTTCACGCTGTTGAAACCAAAGCGTGCAGAATCATTGGAATCTCCTGCGATGACGCTATCTCCGAGGGCCTTTCACTTAATCACCGCAGGCAGGTTGGTGGTCTTTCCGTCTTCTACCGACTCCTCTCCGGCCTTGCTCCCCCAGCTCTCTCTGGGCTCTGTCCCCCAAATATTCCTGCAGGTCGCACAAGATCTGCCTGCAACCCTCTTATGGTTAAACTGCCAAAATCAAGACTCTCTGCTCACCTTCACTCCTTCATTCCTCTGTTCTCCCACCTCTGGAACAAACTCCCTCACTCTCTTCAATCCCACTCCTCCCTCCAGGTCTTTAAAACGGCTGTTCACCACCATCTCTTATCTTCCCCAATCCAAAACCTTGATCTTTTCTACCCCCACTAATTTCACCCCAAATTCACTTTTTTGAGGTGACTTTTGACTTCTTTCCTGGAAGTCCTTGGTGTCCTTGCGTTTTATACCTATCCTGCCTCCCCCCAGGCCCTCTCCCTCCAAAAACATCTCCCGATGTCCCTGCTCTCAAATGTTGTGTTTGTGTGCTTCCTCCCCTTCTCTTCCCATCTTGTCGACCGCTCCCCTTTTTATATACTTTGTTTGCTTGTTTGTTTGATTTGTTTGTTTGATAAATGTTAGCTCTTTCACGAGCCTCGACTCTGTACACACAAAAAAAAACAAAAAAAAAACTCTGAACTGACTTCACCTGTAAAGGTTGGAAGGGGTATCCGTCAGGGATGTCCTTTATCCGGTATTCTGTACTCTTTAACCATTGAGCCTCTTTTAATCAAAGTCCGCAGCATCTTAACCCGGATGCAGAAATTTGCTCACAAGACCTGTGAAAGTCTCTGCATATGCTGACGATATTTGTGTCATCGTACATAATAGTGATGAGATCAAGATCCTGGTGGACTGCTTGGACTATTATGGTTTTGCTTCTTCAGCTTTGCTAAACTGGAACAAGTGCCAGGCGATGTGGATGGGCCCATGCCAGCTGCCTATGCCTGTCCTCCCGAAACACCTCACCTGGTCCCTCAACGGAATGAAGTACCTTGGTGTTTTCATCGGTGTTGCAGCAACGCAAGCGAAAAATTGGGAGGGTCTCGCTGACTCTCTCGAACAAAAGCTGCGGAAATGGAAAGGTTTGCTGGCTCTGCTTTCATACCAGGGACGAGTCCTGGTCATCAACCATTTGGCAGCATCTATACTATGGCACAGAATCAAAGCCATTCCACCTCCTGAACACTTTCTGCTGAATATACAGAAGACAATAATAAACTTCTTCTGGAGTGGAAAACATTGGCTTCGTCCAGAGATCTTGAATCTTCCCTTAGAGGAAGGTGGGCATGGTCTTGTGGACATCGTATGCAGGGCAATAGCATTTGGCATCGCCTCAATCTGGCGGCTTCTCTATGGTCCATCAGACCTAGCCTGGAGGTCCACTGCTCTCCTCCTCCTCCATCAAGCCGGCATGCTAGACTATTCATCTGGTCTATTTCTAATGAACATGAAATGTATTGATCTGTCCTTGCTTCCACCATTTTTACAATATAATTTTAAATGCTTGGCGTGTTTTCATGGTCGACCATGATTATGTTTCCTACACCAAAGAGAAGTTTTTCAGTGAGCCTCTTTTCTACAACTCTCTTTTCAAAAGAACAGAACGTTCCTTTGTTGATTTTTTTGTTCAGAATGGTGTCCATAGCGTTGCTGATCTAATGATTGACAACAAGAGATGGTTAAGTGCTACAGCACTTGTGAATAAAGTTGGCATGCGGTCTAACCGCATATAAATATCTGCTGTGCTATGTGAAATACTTAACGAATACCGCAAAGTTAAGGTGCACTGGGAGCAATCTGCTCGCACTGGTGATGGCCCAATTGTTTGTGAACAAAGCCTCTGTTTCCCAAATTTAGAACTCACCCCCACTGTAATGAATTCTGGTACAATAATAAAATATTTACCAAAAATACGTTTTGGATCTGCAGGTCTGGAAAATCGTGCAATATACCAGGCCTGCGTCAAAGCAATACGGCCCTCCTTAAGAACTTGGCAGTCAAGGAAGTGGCACAATTGCTTGCCAACAGAATACTCCTTCCAACCTAACTGGAAAGTCTATTATCATGTACTTATTCCGAAGAAAACTGCCGACCTGTCGTGGAGATTGGCACATTGGATATTACCCACCAATAAGCTCTTACATATTTTTTCTCCTGAAATATCTGACCATTGTCCCTTCTGTGGTGCTCTTGAGACCTTGTCATATGCTTATGTTGAATGTGCACGCTTGATTCCATTATTTGTTTTTCTCCATGAAATGTGCACTAATAGTCCAGCAGCTAAGCTAAATATAGCATAACAATTGTGCATTTTGTGAGGAAAGCACCAAATTTGGCACAGTAGTAGACTATCATATTATGAAAAGATATGGATATTGGGCCATCTCAGATTCAGAGATTTGATTTTTGCAAGATTTGCAGATTTTGCAGATTTGCAAGCTGAGATTGCAACGCCAGGGACGGCCGACTCCTTCCTGCGAGCTGCCCACGTCACCCGCACAAGAAGAGCTCATTAAATCACTGCAGCAGCACTGCACATCCTGCAACACCGTGCGTATGAACGCCACTGTATGACATATGCTGATGATGCAGAAGACCTGCCTGAGTTCGAAGACTGGTGTCACCAGAGAGGAGAAGACATTCCCAACTTTCAGTACTGGGCAACTGTGCTGGAACTAGAGATGTTGGTACTGGTCTATCTGCGTTCTCTGCGGCAGGCTTCATTCACGATGTACCTTGATGCCCTGACGGAACTGGTCCCATGGTTCCATGCCTTAGACCACACACACTATGCCAGGTGGGTCCCTGTTCACCTGAGGGACATGGTTGCACTCCCAATGAAGCACCCAGATGTAGCCAGAGAATTCAGGGCTGGCAACTTCACTGTACAGAAGACGAAGAAGGTGTTCTCTTCGATCCCAATCGAATCGAAATCTTGCAAAAATCAAATCTCTGAATCTGAGATGGCCCAATATCCAGATCTTTTCATAATATGATAGTCTACTAGTGTGCCAAATTTGGTGCTTTCCTCACAATGCACAATTGTTATGCTAAGTTGCCCCACTATAAGCTTTCTTGAAACTTTACCTTGAATTCTTTTATTTTTGGCTTTGTCTCCAACACACACCCAATATAAGTGGTTCTAGCAAACTTTCTCGTTGCCACGGCAAAGAAATCAATATATCGCACAAGAAAAATGCAAATTGAAATCCTTCAAGATGTGCAGATAACCTTCCGGCCTGTTTTAAAGGACTTGTATTTGCCCGTATTAAAATGGAATTTTGTTTCTATACATCTATGGATAAAGTACTGATCTTTAAAAGCATATGGGCATTGAATAATGCGCTTTGCTCTGTGCAAAATGGTGTGTTGATCACAGATTGATCACTCCTTGAACATAATATGAATTTTTGTGAGGAACAAAACACTTTATTATTTTCCTTTTTATTTTCTTGATGTATTAATGGTCTTTATGTTCCCTTTAAAATGGTTTTGCTTGTTGTTTACATTTGATTTGTGAAATGATTTGTGAAATGGTTTTACTTATACTTAAAAAAATATACTTTTTGATATTTTTGTAATAAAAGGATGTAAAAGTCATAGTCTCTTTCTCCTCTCTCTCCCTCTCTCTCCTCTCTCTCCCCTCTCTCCCCTCTTTCCCCTCTTTCCCCTCTCTCCCCTCTCTCCGCTCTCTCCCCTCTCTCCGCTCTCTCCCCTCTCTCCCCTCTTTCCCCTCTTTCCCCTCTTTCCCCTCTCTCCCCTCTCTCTCCCTCTCTCTCTCCTCTCTCTCCCCTCTCTCCCCTCTTTCCCCTCTTTCCCCTCTCTCCCCTATCTCCGCTCTCTCCCCTCTCTCCTCTCTCTCATTCACATGCTTATCCTATATTGTCTACATCTAATAATTGCATATTATTGTCCCTGGTACATTGATTCACACGGTGAGATCGATGCTATCAAGCAACTTGCTTTCTCATCATGGAAGGCAAAGCACAACCATACCGAGCTTAGGTAATTTTGCAAGTCTCAAAACGAGTTTTCATCCACATGCAAGCCAGAAAATGGTCTGGCAAATATTTAGTCTGGACTCTCCAACCTTTCTACGTAGTTCCTCAAAGTCCTCATGACAGCTTATTAAATCTGGTACTGCTACAGTGCTACATGCTCCCCCTGAACCCTTCCCTCAACTAAAATGGCTTCACAGAAAGCCCCATGAGACAAGGCAGTACCCAACACATTTTTCTCAGTTCCCATGGCACCATCTTACAGCCACTATTTCCTGGACACTGAATTTTTCACCTGAGAATGAAAAGTTCTGATGAGCTTGATCTCGGCCTCAGTGCCAGGCACAAATGGCATCAGTGCCTGTATTTTCAAATATTGCTCCACTGCTCTTCCTTCACCTTATGCCCTACTGTCTACTACAAAGGCAGCTAACATCACTCCCATATATAAGAAGTGTGTAAAAACAGCTCCTTCCAACAACAGCCACAAAGGTTCCTTCAAATATTTCTAAAGTCTTGATTTACATCATTGCAGCTGACCTTAAGTCATAACTCTTCTCAAGAGGAATGTTCCCTGATCATCAGTTTAGATTCTGAACCAATTACTCAATGTTGGATATGTTCCAGTTTTTCTCTCATCAATGGATCAAAACCCTGAATCTCTCAAAATAGGTCAGAGCTGTTTCTGTGCCTGTGGATATGTCTCGGTAACTTGACACAGTCTGGCAACTCTCATTGCTTGTCGGGCTTCTGTAGAACATCCAAAAGCCTTCTTTACTGGTTTAATGACTTCCTACACTCATGCAGTGAGAATGTGCCTCTCAATGAATCGCTTTCATCTTTTCTCCCTCCCACTAGAAGCTGGAGTGCTCCAAGCAGCATCTTATTCCTCATTATTGAGTGCCCCAAAGCAGCATCTTATTATATATATATATATATATATATATATATATATATATATATATATATATATATATATATATATATATATATATAAAATATATATCAAATGATTTGGATAGTATATTGTGTGTTTCTGCAGGCTGTCCAACACGAACACGAAAACACACACACACACGAACACACACACACACACACACACACACACACACACACACACACACACACACACACACACACACACACACACACACACACACACACACACACACACACACACACACACACACACACACACACACCTGGGGTTGGCCTAATGGTTATGGCGGCTGGCTTGGGATCCTAAGGTCCTGCGTTTGAATCCCGTTCAGCTGTTGAATTAATACCATGTGGGGTTGACTCAGCCTGTCATCCTTTCGAGGTCGGCGAAATGAGTACCAGGATACTGGGTCCTCTCTCAAGGAGGTTGGTGGCAGGATTTGCAAACTGGCCGCTGTAAAAACACCTCATTCCGTAGTACACACAGTGGTGCATATCTGGATGGTGCTAAATGTGCAGTCACACTATAACGTATAGCAGTAACTTATGCCGACGTATGTGAATTTTCACCAACACGCTGGTGTACGTTGACATAAGTTAGGGGTAGGTTTGGTGTAAGTTGTATACGTTAAAAGCACGCTGGTATAACCTGGCATACGTTGTTGTACGCAGAGGCCGATATAAATTTTTGTGCATGCACAAAAATTTTGGGCGTATGCCGACGTCCTCTTCATAGGTTAGGCATACGTTAGGCATACGCTAGACATACGCTAGACATACGTTAAATACGTTAGAGGTAGGTTACTCATATGTCGAGATACGTTGGCATGAAGGTGTACCATACAGCTAACTTATTGATAACCTATGAGTAACTTACTTCTAACCTATATCTAGTCCATGGGCCAGGGCAGATGTCGGTACCACGTGGGGGCACAAAGGCTCACTATATTTTTTGGAAAGAACATTGGCTGGGGCATATATTTTGATATGATATCCATTCCAAATTGGTAGCTTCATAGTATTTTGGAGGGGAAAATGTGTATTTTGGGGGCAAAATCCAGTTTTTCGAAAAAAAAACCAAAAAAAACACTTGTGACAGGAAATTACTTTTGAAAGTTTAAATTAATAACTATCAACAGTGTTGATTTTTTCAGGTTGTTTACATTACGGTTTTTCTCTGGTTGCCATGGAAACGGCCGTTTTGGGGCAAAAAAGGTGTTTTTTACACTATTTTCTAAAAAATTCATATCTCCGTAACAATTCAATATAGTTGAATAGTTTCAGCTGAAATTAATTCCTTAGACCCCAAGGTAGTTTTTTTAGTAACATATAGGCACAAGATCACATGTCAAAATAGGGAATTTTTGTGGTAGGAGAATATCATTTTTTGGGGAATTTTCAAAAAAATCCCAAAAATAATGAAAAAATGAAAAATCAATACATTCATAGTTTTTACACACATTGATCAATAGATGTATATCATCACAAAACAAAGAAAATATGCATTCTAGACATCCAAATCATGTCCTTGTTGCTCAGGAAATATTTGTTTTGCATAATGCGACATTTCTTGCAATACATCGGTTAAGGATCAGTTATCACCGTTATTGCAGTCTGCTTCTTTCACAGCTATTTTACATGCTTGAATACAATTGATCTGGAACCAATGGTCTAACTAGCCATTGTTGCATCATTTGAAAGGCCCCAGAGTTACATATACCACTTTAAGAGACTGGTTGCCAGTAACAGAATGGGTGAAATCTTAATGTAATATATGTTGACAACATTCATCACTTCTCAATTGCAAATGTGCTAAAATGTCTCATTTTGCTAAGAAAAACATCAACTTGACTGATACATGTTAATAGTTAGTTCAAGTGTGTTAAATTGCCAAAATTCACATGGTCACAGTTTGACTGTGGTTTACATTTAAGAATCACTGTCATCATCACTATCCTCACTATATACATCTGTTTGCGTGTCGTCCACAGTTTCCTCGAACTGGTTGTCACATTTTTGGTTTTTGCACATTTGGGTACATTTCAAGCCATTCGTAATGCATGGGCAATTCGATGCATCACATAAACGAACACAATTACAGTTCATCAGTTCCAAGACTGCTGATGGTGCTGGCAGACCAGGCATCCATAGAATCTCTAGGCCCCCATTGTCACCTATGGTCCAGCCGCAATCGCTAGGTCGAGGAACTTCGGGTATACACTGGAGCGAGCAACGCCATATGCCAGCTTGGTAGTTTGCCCGTTGAGCATGCTGGAATAGGCAATCCTTGCATGGAGGTAACTGTTCGGATTCCGTGTTGCCCCTCTTTGCACAGAAGAGCTGATAACGACACTCATTCACGTCTGTCAATCCAGTTGATACATACAGATTGCATGTGAAGGCTTCAAGTTTCTGCATAAGTCCCTCGGATACCTGCCAAGACTGACCTAACTCGTTGAAGCACTCTCGGTAGGCTACCACTGACTTAGTTAGTTTTAATCCATGAAGTTTTCCTCTGCCAGCAAAAGCACTGACTGAATCGCAGCCTGTAAAGGCATGCAAACCTATCAGAGCTGTGCACAACTCCTCACCAAGGCTGCTTGCAACTTTGCCTATGTCAATGTATGTTCGACGGGTTTTTGTGCTAATTCTCTGATACAATATTGGGCAACGAATACTGTAGAAGAAGGCAATGCTGATCACAAGAATGTCTGTGTCTTCAGCAGTTATGATGACGGCTTTATATCCATTCATTGCTGCATTTGCGGCATGCAGGAGGACTCGCGTGTCTGCTTCCTCTTGTGTACACAACATCGTATTGTCTTCTTCCCATTTGTTTATTGTCAGCTTATAGCAATGTTCCTCACATGTTACATACAGAACCTTGGTGCCCAATCTGCCCCTGTGCTCTGGTCTCCTCCATTCTTCAATAATGAACTTGTTCAGGCAAGATTTGTTCTGAGGAGTCTGCAAGAATTTCCTCCACTGTTTAATCTTGTGTCCTCTGGTTATATTCTTGAACTGCAGGCCTTCTTCCGCCCCACGGCTAGATCTTTCAGCATTCTTTATCGACTCATCACGGTAGACATCAAACACGATATCAATCCTCTGGCTGTTGGTGCCCTCATGAAGTGCTAATGTGAGACAACTTTCTGCAAGCTCTGCAAATGTTTGATTTTTTTTTTTTGGGGATACAAGATCGAGGCTCGTGAAAGAGCTAACATTAATCACACAAAAAGACAAACCGACACAAAAAACAAGGGGAGCGGCAGACAAGATGGGGAGAGAGGGGGAAGGACACAAACACAACATTTGAGAGCAGGGACATCGGGAGGACTTGGGGGGAGGTGGGAGAGGAATAAAACATATGAACACTGCAAGGACTCTGGGGTGAATTAACGGTGGTAAAAAAGATCAAGGTTTTCGATGGGGGAAGATAAGAGATGGTGGTGAACAGCTGTTTTAAAGACCTGGAGGGAGGAGTGGGATTGAAGGGAGTGGGGGAGTTTGTTCCAGAGGCGGGAGAAAAGGGGAATGAAAGAGTGAAGGTGAGCAGAGAGTCTAGACTTTGGCAGTTTAACCATAAGAGGGTTGCAGGCAGATCTTGTGCGACCTGAATGAATATTGGGGGGACAGAGCACAGAGAGAGCTGGGGGAGCAAGGCCGGAGAGGAGTCGGTAGAAGACAGAAAGACCACCAACCTGCCTGCGGTGAGTGAGTGAAAGGCCCTCGGAGTTGACTACATCGCAGGAGATTCCAATGATTCTGAAAGCTTTGGCCTCAACAGCGTGAAGCCGAGCAAGGTGTGAGGCAGGAGCACCAGCCCAGAGGGGGGAACAGTATTCCATTGAGCTGCGGATGAAAGCCTTGTATGTGGTGAGGAGCTCAGGTGTGCCAAGGAAGGACTTCGCACGACGGAGGATGCCCAGTCGGCGACTGGCTTTGGAGGCCAGCTTGGAAATGTGGTTTTCCCAAGAAAGATCATGGCAGATAGTGAGACCCAAAAGCTTGAGCGACAGAACTTCTTGGAGAGGATTGTTGAGAAAATAGATGGGAGGGTTGTCCAGTCGGTCCTTTCGGAGAGACATTGTAAGAGTGTGAGATTTGTCAGGATTGAAAGACATGTTCCACTTGTTTGACCAGTCTGTGATTTTGTCCAGGTCTGCAGAGAGTGAGGAGGCTGCAGACTGCCGATCTGAGGGATGAGGAATGGAGCGGCAGATAGTGGAGTCATCAGCAAAGAGATAGAGAGGATTTTCCAGAGAGTCGGAGAGGTCATTGATGAAGACCAGAAATAGCACAGGGCCCAGAACACTACCTTGGGGAACTCCAGCCAGAACAGGAAGGGAAGATGAGAGAAATCCATTCAGGGCCACACGTTGCCTACGACCAGAGAGGAAATCCGCAAGCCATGAGTGGAGAGCCACTCATTTGAAATTGTCCGCAAGCCACTCATTTGAAATTGTCCCCTTTCAATCGCTGAACCAAAGTCATTCCATCAATGATAGTAGCGGATGGCTGTGGGATGGTTTCAGCAGCATCGATATCCTTTACCAATGCTTTGGCAAGAGCTGATTTGTTGGTTTTCCTCAATGAACCATCCGGTGTCGCCAGGGACCATGGAACGGGGCCAAGTGGGTGCGCGAGTACTTGCTGAAGATTTAACTCTCGGCTCTGAGCTGCAAGAATCATGTGTGCAAACAATTGCTTGTCAGCTCGTAGGATTATTTCCTTCCCATTTGATTGTGTCACACGTTTCTTCTTGGTCATATCTGAGAATGTTTTCAGTTTCTGTTTGACAAGTTTGCTGTGGAAGGTCTGAGTGGGGCGATCAGCCTCCAGACGATTCTTCTTGAAGTTGTTGTATGCTTCAACACCAACAGCATATGCCTTTTTTTTTTTTTTGCATACAAGATCGAGGCTCGTGAAAGAGCGAACATTAATCACTCAAAAAGACAAACAGACACATACAACAAATAACATCGGGAGCGGTAGACAAGATGGGGAGAGAGGGGGAAGGACACAAACAAAACATTTGAGAGCAGGGACCGAGAGACATGGAGACATCGAGAGATCTGTGGGAGGGAGAGGGCTTTTGGGGGGAGGCATGTGAAGGGGGGGGGGTGGCGGGGGTGGGAGAGGTATAAACATATGGACACTGCCAGGACTTCCAGGAAGGAAGTTGGAATTTCAAACAAGGCGGATCTGGGGTGAATTAGTGGGGGTAGAAAAGATCAAGGTTTTGGATGGGGGAAGATAAGAGATGGTGGTGAACAGCTGTTTTAAAGACCTGGAGGGAGGAGTGGGATTGAAGGGAGTGTGGGAGTTTGTTCCAGAGGCGGGAGAAAAGAGGAATGAAAGAGTGAAGGTGAGCAGAGAGCCGAGATTTCGTCAGTTTAACCATCAGAGGGTTGCTGGCAGATCTTGTGCGACCTGTAGGAATATTTGGGGGACAGAGCACAGAGAGAGCTGGGGGAGCAAGGCCGGAGAAGAGTCGGTAGAAGACAGAAAGACCACCTACCTGCCTGCGGTGAGTGAGTGAAAGGCCCTCAGAGATAGCTTCATCGCGGGAGATTCCAATGATTTTGAAAGCTTTGGATTCAACAGCGTGAAGCCGAGCAAGGTGTGAGGCAGGAGCACCAGCCCATAGGGGAGAACAGTATTCCATTGAGCTGCGGATGAAAGCCTTGTATGTGGTGAGGAGCTCAGGTGAGCCGAGGAAGGACTTCGCACGACGGAGGATGCCCAGTCGGCGACTGGCTTTGGAGGCCAGCTTGGAAATGTGGTTTTCCCAAGAAAGATCATGGCAGATAGTGAGACCCAAAAGCTTGAGCGACAGAACATCTTGGAGAGGATTGTTGAGAAAGTAGATGGGAGGGTTGTCCAGTCGATCTTTTCAGAGAGACATAGTAAGAGAGTGAGATTTGTCAGGATTGAAAGACATGTTCCACTTGTTTGACCAGTCTGAGATTTTGTCCAGGTCTTCAGAGAGTGAGGAGGCTGCAGACTGCCGATCTGAGGGAAGAGGAATGGAGCGGCAGAGAGTGGAGTCATCAGCAAAGAGATAGAGAGGATTTTCCAGAGAGTCGGAGAGATCATTGATAAAGACCAGAAAAAGCACAGGGCCCAGCACACTGCCTTGGGGAACTCCAGCCTGAACAGGAAGGGGAGATGAGAGAAATCCATTCAGGGCCACACGTTGACTACGACCAGAGAGGAAGTCCGCAAGCCATGCATGGAGATTTCCATGGATACCATAGGAGGAGAGTTTGGTGAGCAGAGCTGGGTGCCAGACCGTATCGAAGGCACGTGATATGTCAAGGGAGACAGCTCTGATTTCCTGTTTGGCATTGAGGACCTCCATCCATTGTTGAGACAGCAGAAGCAGCATGTCCAGAGTAGAGTGACCTGGTCTGAAACCAAATTGATGATCAGAGATCAAGCATTGGAGAAGAGGAAAGATTTCATATCCGAAGCAATGATGGATTCCATGACTTTGCTGATAATTGGGAGCAGGCTGATTGGTCTGTAGTTGCAAGGATCTGTTTTTGCACCTTTTTTGTGTAAAGCGGTAATGTTAGCTGATTTCCAGGATGCTTGCAGATGACCTTGAGCAAACGATAGGGTGAAAAGAACAGAGAGAGGGTGAGACAGAGCGGCAGAGCAGGATTTTAGGACCCGTGGGCTGATGCCATCTGGTCCAGTTGCAGAATCAGAGTCGAGGTTTGACAAAAACTCCTCCACCTTGTCAGGAGAGAAGGACACAGAGTCCAGGAGCAGTTGGGTTCGACTGGGAAAGGTGGGAACAGAGAGAGATGGGTTTGGGACTAAGGATTTTGAGGCAAACACAGAGTTGAGGCATTCGGCTTTGTCACTTGCGATGTCAACTGTGTGGCCATTTGAGGTAAGGGAGGGGATGGAGGGGGAACAAACACCAGAAACGGATTTGACCAGACACCACCAGGATTTGGAGGAAGGAGACAGGTTTGAGAGTTCATTCTTGAGTGAGGAGAGATAGTGCTTCCTGGCACTCCTGAGGGTAGACACACACTTGTTCCGAGCTTGGTGGAAGGAACTGAGATTGCCTTCAGTTGGATTAGCCTTCCAAGAGGCAAAGGCAAGTTGTTTCAGGGCAACTGCCTCACCACAAGATTCAGTGCACCATGGACGGGAGGAAGGGTAAGACAACTGAAGGCGAGATGGGATAAATCTGTGCATGAGAGAGATCAGTTTGCTTTGGAAGAATTCCCAGGAAGAATTGATGACAGAGGCAGTGGAGATGGGAGACCAATCCAGACGATTGATGGCTGCTTGAAGACCGTCCCAGTCGGCCTGAGTGAAATGACAGACTCGTCGACGCTGAGGAGGCTCTCTGAGAATGGCCAGAGAGATGTCCACTTTGACAAGCACATGATCAGAAGAACCGATTGGAGCAGAAGAAGAAGATGCCTTTTTGCCTTTTTTGCCTTTTTAAAGTCAGAGCACAGAGAGAGATGCCTTTTTTAAGATGCCTTTTTTAAGATGCCTTAAAATATGCCTTTTTAAAGTCATCAGCGATGTCTGTGGTGGCAAGCCGTCCAGTAGAAATGCTTACAAGTTCTGACTGATCACCACTCATAGGATTCATCCATTCATGCTCAAGGATATCTGCAACTGCCTTGGTATCGATATGATCCTTCTTTATCCGTGGAGTCTGAAGATCAGAGTGAGAAAACTGAGGAGTTGGATGATGTACCATCTCACGCATATGCCGCAGAGCAACACTACGGTATTCTGATGTCATGTAGTATCGGTGAAGTGATTTTGATTTTAGACTGAACCCTTTGGTGCCCCCAGGTGTTTTGGTGTCCCTGTTAACTGTCTCCTCTATCGTTTGATCAGCTGTGATTCTACCGAAAGGATTCTGGCCTCCTCGTTGGACTGAGAACCCTCCACTTATGAAATGGTCATGTATCTCTGGGTGACTTGATGGAAGTTGTGACATCTGAGCAAAATATATCGGTAGATAACGAGAATAGTTTATTTTGTCATATGCAAATGCCCAAGGGATCAATTGCCTGATGTAGCTCAGATGCAGTAGCCAATCTCCCTCTCTTGATGCCCGTATCAGACCTAGCATGATGTCGACCATATCAACATATGACATCCAGAAGCTGGCTAATTCACCTCTACTGCCATCTCGCAAATTTTGCAGGAATATGTCAAAGAGATGGAGAATACGTTTGACACTAGGTTTGTCAAGGACTGCATTCACAGAGTCTTGATTGATGTCATCACATGTCAGTTCAATGCATTGAATGGCATCATCTAAGATGACAACATCTGCCATGTGATTGGTTTGCAATCATGGGATGAATTGCTTCCATGCCAATCTTAGAATGGTTTCATAGACTAGCTTGTGAAGTCTGACCGCTCGATTGTATTGATGTCCGTCCATCACTGCTTGCCCGGAGCCCTGAGCGATTATCCCAGATTCTACAGCAAGTTCTCGCAGACCTGCATCTTGAAAACGCTTGCCTATGGTGGATTGGAAGTTCATTATTGTATGGATATCGCCCATCCTGAGAACAAGACCGCTAAAATTTTCAGGGTGCTTCCAAACGATCTCAGCAGTCTTTGCATACAATGCTTGATCGAACACTAATACCATGCTAGGCAGCTGCAATTCACGTCTGATCATCTCAGACTGAATCAGAATTTCAAAAACAGTTGACATCTCTTTTGCTGGTGCATTTATAGTTGGGAGATAACTTATGGTGTTAGGCATAACATTGACATTGTTACGAGCCAGAATGTTGAATCCTGTCCAGCTCGGCACAGTACCATCTTGTTGGCGAAATATCATCCATAACTGATTCTTTAACTGCGCTTCTGTAACTGCATCTGTAGCATTTGGTTCAATCGAAATAATTGGTGCTGGACCAACCCGTTCCCCAGAATTGTACTGAGGAAGAGGGGCCTCTTCAATGTCGATGGATCTCTTTTTGCTTTTTGTAACAGGTGTTTTCGGCTGTTCTTGTATGGGTCCAATAAACATGTCCTGGATTGCAATGCCGTTCACACGGTGTGAAGTTCAGCCACCACTCAGTGTTTCTTCAAGTTTATCAATATTGTCCCACACAAGGGTAGTGGCCTGCAAAACCAGAACGCTGGCTGGCAGACTGACCTCAGATATGGAGCCAAACTTCTGCATACACAATGCTGTCTCTATTTGCTCCATCATTGAGTATGAGATACAATGTCCAAGTCTGTTAAGAATTTTAATGAGCTCAACATTTCCTGTGATACACTTGACCACAAGAGCCAACAAGATATGTTTTGGTGGACGACGCCTACCGTCAGTAACCGCATATATTAAATCTTGGCCTATTGAGCAATCCTGCCTTTCGACACGAACACGAGAGTTTGTTCTACCTTGCTGACCTGTTATGATCATTTGCAGAAAATGTGTAACTGCATTAGGTATGTGTGGGGATTCAGCAGTGAGTTCTGATGGTTGTGGTGGCCAATCTTCCATTAATATATGGTTTCGAATAACAGTACGCATTTGTAAGGCAGCTTTGGTTACTACTGACATAGGGTCACTTTCTGATGCTTGTAATGCATTTATTGTCATCTTCAGTTCCATGTTATCTCTGGCAGGTTCATCCCTTGACAAGGTATCAGGATATACCAACAATTTGCTACTGTCATTTTGAACAAAATGAAGCAATCCACCAAACTCGCTCTCCAATCTGCGGCGGATATGCTTTTTGGTGGAGTCCTTTACCTCCACAATGCCGGACATTTTCATTGATAATTGTAGTCGCAGTGTCATATCAGTCAGATATATCACTTCGGGCTTTTGAATGATTTCATTTCGAATGAATTTGAATAACTCATTGTATGAGAGTTTCTCAGCAGCCTGGTAGACAGATTCGTCAGTTTCCATATGGGCAATGTTGCCATTGTCACTGCAGCTGGCAGGTACCTTCTCTTCTCTTGTATAATGACGATAGCATGACCTATGGTAATGGCCCTCTGCAGCTACAAGATCCCTGCTAAGAACAGCAAGAATTCTTTGGTCCATCTTTCGTATGGCAACCTGTCTGATTGTTGAGTCAGCCCGTAGCTGAGTACATTGTACAAGTCTTTCCTTAGAATGCTGCCCCTTCAGGTATTTGTTACTGTTTTGACAAAATATGCACTTTGCTTCATAAACTCGAGAAGAGATTGGCTCCTGCCTCAGTACCACTTGTCGGGAATGTTCAGCCATGTCTACATTTTCCCCGGGTTCCGTGGTACATAATCGATCAAGGTTCCTTTTTAATGTGAAAACACTGCGGCATTTACGATGATATTGCACAGGTGGGATATGTCCCTCAGCCAGGTCCACTGCGATAGTCAGAATAGGCTGATGGTTTCTGATTTCTGCTGCCCTTAACAATGTCTGCCATGACTGCAAGTCCTTTGGTGACACCAGTTTAGAATCGTCATATGTACAGTGGATCAAGCAGTCTGTACACAACCGCTTTGGTGGAATTAGACCATCTTCCTCCATTCTCAATGTGCCTCAGTCTGGAAAGATATAAATGGATAAATGCCCATTACCAACCATGCATACCTGACAAATGTGTGTAAAAACTATGAATGCATTGATTTTTCATTTTCCATTTTTTTTGGAATTTTCCAAATGATATTCTCCTACCACAAAAATTCCCTATTTTGACATGTGATCTTGTGCTTATATGTTACTAACAAACTACCTTGGGGTCGAAGGAAATGATTTCAGCTGAAACTATTCAAATATATTAAATTGTTAATGAGATATGAATATTTTAGAAAATAGTGTAAAAAACACCTTTTTTGCCCCAAAACGGCCGTTTCCATGGCAACCAGACAA
The DNA here is from genome assembly GCF_964187855.1 of Myxine glutinosa. Lineage (NCBI taxonomy): Eukaryota > Metazoa > Chordata > Myxini > Myxiniformes > Myxinidae > Myxine > Myxine glutinosa. Next base: position 189,991,285 of record NC_136264.1, on the reverse strand, counting down.
AAACCGTAATATAAACAACCTGAAAAAATCAATACTGTTGATAGTTATTAATTTCAACTGTCAAAAGAAATTTCCTGTGAAGTATTAAAAAAAAAACATTTTCTTCGAAAAACTGGATTTTGCCCCAAAAATACACATTTTCCCACCAAAATACTATAAAGCTACCAATTTGGAATGGATATCATATCAAAATATATGCCCCAGCCCATCTTCTTTACAAAAAATATAGTGAGCCTTTGTCCCCCCGAATGGTACCGAAAAGTCAATTTTGAGTGATTGGCCCATGGACTAATCTAACCTATATCTGACGTATCTGCAACGCATATTGACGTATTCAGACGTATTAGACGTATGTCTGACGATGGAGTAACTTATTGAACGTGTTTCTACCGTACAACTAGCGTATTATTGGCGTTTTGCCAGTGTTTTGCGGTCACTGTATATATGGGGGCCTGTGAGTAGCTCACCATCACTTCTCCACCCGTCATCAGAGAAGATGGAGGATCCTGAGAGGCTTTGACAAGAATACCAACTAGTCGTTCTCCAACATCAGCATGACATCATCGAATTGGCACTTCATCAGATCCGTGCCAATAGGATGAGGAGGAGAAGAGGTCAACGACGGGGGAAGGTCTGGGTCAGACCATGGATCGGGAGGCGACGGCAGTTTGGCCTGTACGACCAGCTTCTGGTGGAACTCCGAAACGAGGACCAAGCATCTTTCAAGAACTTCATGCGGATGTCCCCCGAGATGTTCGACGAGCTGCTAGCCAGAGTGGGTCCCAGGATCACCAAGCAACAAACCTGGTACAGGGTTCGTTTTCTTGGGTGCCATGTTGATGTTGATAGCTCGCGGTACAGAGAGATCGGCGCCGTATTTATGCAGAACGTCACGTGATCGTCGGAAACACGCCGAGCGCGCTGCGCAAAGGTTTCTCATAAGTTACTCATACGTTGGGCATAAGTCGAGAACGCTGGACATACGCTGTGATACGCTGTGATACGCTGTCATAAGTTATATATAAGTTAGTGATAGGTTACTAATAGGTTAGACATACGCTATGTATACGTTCAATACGTTAGGCATATGCCCAATTTATTCATGCTGTAGAATTTTCGATGCTTTTTTGGGCGTATGCCGACGTGTTGACATTATTTTATGATTTTTCATACGCTAGATATAAGTTTCTCTAAAACGTCATAGTGTGACTGCACCTTAAGGAGTCGTCCAAGGACGCAGCGACGTGCTGATCCAGCGTACGCTCCCATGTGTATGTGTGATGTGTATATATATATATATATATATATATATCTACAGACTTAGCATTTAATATGGAATATTTTTTTTGTGGGGGTGAACTTACTTTTCAGATGGTGAAGATGACTTAGAACCAAAAGTTCATTGGAGTTATGTTGAAATTATTCTATATTTTGTTCATGTGATCTTTAAAAGAAACAAAAACCACATTTGACATTTCGAAGCAAATAAATTGATCCTTGAAAGTGATGTAAACTGATATCGAACTCAATTCACGGACAGTACTGTGTTAAACTTCTGTACGTTTTGCAGAAGTATCTCTTTATTTTGCACATTAGCCACATTTTTTTAAACAAAAACAAAAGTTAAATTACGACTGGGATTATGGACAGTAAAATTACAGTTCAGTACTTCGTTTAACCCCCACGAGCATTCAGGAGAGCACGTACACATTGAGGCATGCTGTTCACGAGATTTGCCAAGGTTTGGACAGGAATCGCTTGCCATGCAGTGACAATAGCCTGCTGCAATTCACACAAAGAGGTGCTGCTGGTCCAAGTTGTCGATTTGACGCGTTAATTCTGCCCACAAGTTCTCTATCGGATTCATATCTGGGGACATGGCAGGCCACTCCATATGCTCTACACCACGGTCAGCAAGAATATGTTGGAACATGCGAGCACGATGAGTCCGTGCATTGTCATCTTGAAGACAAAGTTTCCTCGAAAGGCTGCACGAGCAAATGGAAGCAATGTTTCTTCCAGAATGGCCTTGTACTTGAACTGGTTCAGGTTTCCATTCAGATCAACCAGGTCAGTTTTGCCCCCTGCATGAAAAGCAGCCCAAACGGTCACCTCACCACCTCCAGCTTGGACTCTTGGCACTATACAATCTTCGTTGTAGGCTTCATGCACTTGTCTGCGCACTCGGACGCAGCCATCTTGACGATAGACCAGAAATCTAGACTCGTCACTGTAGATCACGTGATTCCAGTGTCCTGGCTGCCATTGACAGTGCTCTCTGGCCCACTGCAATCGGCGCTGGCAGTGTTGTCTGGTCAGGCGTGGCTTTCTCAGGGGACGCCTGGCACGATAGCCTGCTTGAACCAGTCGTTGGTTGACTAGCTTTCTGGATACATGCACATTTGTCAGTTGCTGCCACTCAGCCCTAAGCCGATTAGCTGACTTGGTACGGCCATTGCGGACTAACCGGTACAGCTGGCGATCATCCCTCCTTGCGGTTCTGCGGGGACGTCCTGGCCTCGGTATTGGAGTAGGGACACCCCTCTGAGCATTTCGTTTCATGATCTTTGACACCTGACCTTGAGTGATGCCATACTGCCGAGCAATAGCACGCTGTTTCATGCTGGAATTTCGTAAAGCCACCACTCCAGGACAAACAGCATTGTTGAGTTGACGGACCATCTCCAGAGGAAGCGGCAATAACTTTTGTAGATGTGCAGCAGTTGTTTTCCACTAATACAGAACGCAACAACCCTTATATACCCGATTGTGAAGCCAATCGTCAAATGTACCTGTCCATACATTTTGTCATGCCACCTGTGATATAATCCTGTTATTGACTTCTTGCTGCGACAGACAATCAGTGACATGGTTCTTTTAACAAACAAATCACTGAAACGTAAAAAAAAACTCACCAGATTGATATACTGAGTTCAGAAAGTAAACCCGTCAAGAAAAAAAATAATTCCATATTAAATGCGAAGTCTGTATATATATATATATATCTGTATATACCACCAGGGCGTCGCCGGTAAGCCCCCATCAGCCAACCAGGGCTGAGGTGAGCTCATTAATAGGCGTGGCTCGATGAAGCGCGGCTTGATTTCTCAGCGGGTTATAAAAGCGCAAGCGCCAAGCCCTCTCAAGAGATGCGCGAGGGGAGACCATTGATGACGGACTGCGTCGGGGGATGCTGATTGTGAACGAACTGCGCGGGGAGCGCTCGATTGATTGTCACATTGTTTGAGCGACCTGCGCGAGGGTACCCTCTAAGACGAACGCAGGGCGAGAGAGAGTTGGCCCGAAGATTATGTACGCGGCATCCCAGCCCCCCGCATAATTATAAGGTCCGGTCGCGCGCCAACGGCACGCAAAGCTGCCTGCCATTCTTCGCGGCGGACACGGAGCCTGGAACCATCTGCTTGACCCTTCTCCTTCTACCTGCTATTCCCCATTCGTGTAAGTGTGTTTGTACTGTCCTGGGCGTGTGATAATATAAGACTGTTTAAGGCTGCCCTGTGTCACTGCTTTTTCTTCTTCTTGTATATTCCCTTCTTTCATTTCCTCTTCGGGTTTCTTGTAAATAATTAATAAATTATATTTGTTCTAGCTTTACTTTGGTTCCTCTCATCCGATCGCTTGCGTCCTGTCCCCAATTGAATATCGGTGGCACAATATAGGAACCGCTCTAATCGGGTTTAGACTGCCGCTAACGGCTCAAGCTTCGGATTGCTAAACCGCTCAGCAACATTCCATCTTGTCCGTGGCTCGGGCAGGAGTATCGCCCTGCTTCCGACCGGAAGGAGCGCGGTATCTTCTAGGACTCGGACGGCCAGCTTAATAGACGAGGGGATTAAACCCCCCTCGGTAAGGGGAGTGCCGTAACACGAGATCCGCAACAATTGGTGTCAGGAGTGGGATTGGACCTGAACCAAATTTTTTAATCCATCTTAAAAATTTGGTCAAAATTACGGGCGGCCGAAATTTAGTATTTAACAACCAAATTTATATCGTGCCATGGATGGTCAAGGCGATTGGATGCCGTTGGGGGAGGTAGAAGAGGGGTTAGAGTCAACCCAGGACCCCAGGGAGGCAGTGGGAGTAATAGAGGAGGAGGTTGAAGAAGGTGCGGTAGAGGGGGTTGCAGGTGCACAAGATGGCGGCACCTCGCACGTGGTCGCGACAGCACAAGATGGCGGTGCCTCGCACATGGCGGTAAGAGCCGAGCCCGCAGCACCAATATATATGAAACTCTTTATGATTCAACTCGCGGCAAGCCTGGAGAAGCTAAATGATAAGATAGATGCTCGGGGAGAACAATTGGGAAGCCAAATTGGGGAATTGAGGAATGATATGGGTAGCCAAATTGGGGGCCTAGAAGTCAAATTGGGGGGATTAGACAACAAAATTGGGGGGCTAGAAAGCAAATTGGGAGGATTAGGGGGCCAATTGGAGGACGTGGGTAGCCAAATTGGGGAAATGAAGGACGGGTTACCGGGATTGGAAAATAGGATGGCCACCCAGGAGAACCAAATGGAAGGGGTGAAGAATGGGTTAGAGGGGTTAGAAAACAATATGGAAGGCAAATTGAGGGAAATAGGGGAGCAATCGGCCCGGGGAAATCAAACAAATGGGGGAGCAGATAGAGGAGGTAAAAATCGGGCTAGAAACCAAATTGGACACCCACAAGCGGGAGCTGGAACAGATGAGGGCAGCATCCACCAAGGAAATAGGAGAGATGGGGGAGGATATAAGGCGCGTGGTGAGCGAAGAGGTCGGAGGAGTATGCGATGAGTTGAAGCAGTGTGAGGAGCGCATGGAGAGAGAGGTGAGAAAGAGTACGGCGAGGTTACAAGGGGGTATAGAGGAGTTGACGCTAGGAGTAGGGCAGCTGACAGTGGGACAAAAGGAGTTAGGGGAACAGGTAGAGAAGAACACAGCTGTGATAGGGGGGCTGAAAGCGACACAGAAGGAGATAAAGAAAGAACAAATAGCAAAGAAGAAAGAATGTCAGACGGTACACGAGGGACTGACAAAGAGGTTGGAGGAGGTGGTAGAGACGATGGAGACGAAAGAACGAGAAGTGAGGAAGCACATAGAGATGACCAAGGTAGCATTAGAGGAAGAAATTGAGGGGGCGCATCGGGAAATAAACGAGGTGAAACAAAAATTAGAGGAAGTGGAAGAGGGGGTGAGCGAAATTAAGAAGATGAAGATGAAAAAATTAAGAAGATGACGCACCGAGGAGGCTCAGATATCGCGGACTGTGATGATGATAGTGTTATTGTTTGGAATCGATAGGGAATTGGCTGGAAATTACTAGTGATTCGAAATTGCGAATAGTGATGATTGGAAATTGATACCCAGTGTCAGGGGGTGGTATCTCTACCATCCCTCACATCTTGGGGGCAAAGGAGCTATAGTTTTATGGGGTATGGCTGTACAAACTAGCCCGGGAGGGTTAGGCTATTGTTAGGATTTAGAAATGACCATAGGTAACTTTAGATTTAAGTAGCGACATCATACCTTTAGGGGGGACGTAGGTAGATTAGTTTGGATGATAACGACGTGGAATGTGCAATAGTATAAGGGAAGATGGGAAGCACTAAGTTAGAGGGAAAACCAGGTAGATCAGATGATGCAGTGTGTGTGCAGGAAGTGATTGAGCAGAGTATTGTGAAAGGTGTGATTGTGCGTTGTATTGAATGAATGCGCCTGGAGGAAAGTGGGTGCAAGTGCCACCAGGTGTGCAGGTGCCACCATGTGTGCAAGTGCCACCAGGTGTGTGGGCACAAGGTGGGCAAGTGAAAGTAGAGGTGAATGGAGAATGGTTGTATGGAATAGATGGTCTGGAATGAATGGAGTATGGAATAGATGGTATGGAGTATGGAATGGATGGTGTGGAGTGAGTAGTGTGGAATGAGTGGAGTGGAGTGGTTGGTGCAAAAGGAGTGGATGGGGAAGGATGGACCCCTTCACGAATACCCGGGCAGGGTAGTTTAAGAGTAGGTAGAGGGAGTAGGTAAATTGTGGTTGGATATTGGCATCTGTGGTGCGAGAGTAGCAGAGTACTGCTTGAGGGGTGCATTAGTATGAGTAAATTGGCTGGGCGTGTGGCCTGTTAGTACGAACGGTTAAATGGGCACTCCGCCACTGTTAGTCTGTCGGCCAGGTGAGGCCGCAGGTAGGCTCTGGGAGCCAGTAGTTCAATGGGGCCCAAGGATCCGGAGGACGGACCCGGGTAGCCCGACGCCAGAGAGGGCGGTAGTGGGGTGAGAGCGCCAGAGGGGCCTTCCCCAGGTAGGTTAGGGTAAGGAGCAGGTAAGCTCGGGAGACAACTACAGTGGCGGAGGTGTGCAGGTGAGCGGACCTGCTGGGAGCGCCACACGACCCAGCCCAGAAATTGTGAGAAGGCACAGGGTGAAGAATCGTGGGAGTAAGACCCCAAATTGGTGAGCACCACAGTTTGGTCAATGGGAGTTCGGTTTTTAGAACCACATAGTGTAAATGGCCAATGGTTTGGCAGGGAAAGACCCCGGGTAGAGTAAAAGTGTTAAAGTCATTTAGAAAGTAGTTAGGATTGGAAGTCTCTTCGCACCATCCGCATCCACTCACCAAGGTGACAGGACTCCACACCACCGGTTTGTGCAAATGTCTGGTATGTAAGACGCATCATGACGTGGGGGTGACATTGTGTTGATGTTCCATCTCTTCCTCCTTAGGAGGGATTGGTGATAAATTGATTGATGGCAAATTTGGTTAGAAGGATTGTTAACGAATTTGGATTAGGGGAGATATGGGGGAGACAGGACGTTAGCGACGGATTTGTAAATTGTGTAAATACGGGGTAAGGGCAAGGGTAGATTAGGTGACAAGGGGGGGACGGGGACGTACGGTAGGGACGAGCTTTCTCGGCTCGCTCTCCTGCACACCTCACCTCTGCATTACCTTGTGTTAACGTGTACCCTTGCGCCCTTGCACCCCGCTAACCCTGCTTTGTCTTCCTTCCCCACTCATGGACCGTGGTCTTTGGGTACCGAGGGAAAGTGTGCAGGCGTCGAAGTTGTGTGCCCGCACCCTCGCTGCTGCCTGCCTGGACCGGTACCCCACTTATGGACCGCACGTCTTGTGGCCTAGCACCATATGGACCACACGGTTGTGGCCGAGCACCACTCATGGACCCCACGTTTTGGGGCCTGGCACCTCTACTGGGGACCGGCCATTGTGGCCAGGGAGATCTTGCTTGCAGACCACGGTAAAGGTGGCACCTAAGCCATGCAGGTGGATGACCCTTAGTTGGCCCCTGCTGGCCATAATTTAAAAAAGGTGGACGCGTTCTGTGCCCTTTTTGTTTTATGATTAAATAGGCCGCAAGCAAAGAAGTCATCCAGAACCAGCGGCCCAGCAGAGAAGACGTCGCACGTCATCTGCTGATTATTATTTGAACTGTGATGACTGTGCACCAGATGGTGCTTTTTGCATTTTGGTGCTTTTTGTGCATTTTGGTGCTTTGGTGCTTTTGTTGCTTATTGGTGCTGGTGGTATCGGTGCAGTGCAGTGTATGCCTTTCCTCTTCTCAAAAGATCTTCTTTTTGTTTCCCAAAAGACAGGTCCTGGGTTCGCGTTGTAAATACCAAGTAGTGTCTTTGTAAATAATTCTCCCCACCGTCAATGTTTAGTTTTGAAGACAATTCCGTGATTTGGTTATCCTGTGGGCGTGAATCTGTTAGATAGAATGCAACGCAGCAGGCGGGACATACTTAGTTGTTTTAAAAATGTCGCACTCAGGGTGAAGTTAATAGTAGAGGGTTACCACCCCTGAGTGTCGCACTAAGTTAAAGTTCTGTCGGGCCGGGACAGCCCTGGAGGTAATGAGGGTGCAGTGTTGTGGTTTTTAGAACCCTCCACTTGGTAAATATATGTAATATTCCCTTATAAATAATCCCCTGTAAATATTCCCATTTTTGGTGTAAAAGGTCAAAGGTCGCACCCTAGTTAGGCCACGAGCAACACGTAGCACACCATAGGCTTCTCCTTTAGTTATTTCACTCGTATGTGTTTCAGGTAAGGATCTGTTCCCAATCGTTGAATCTGCGTTGTATTAATTAAATAAGAGTAGGCCCCCTTGTCAATTCATATTGCGGTGTAGCCTTCCTCCAAATTGTGTTCCTGGGCTTGCCAGTAGTGTTGGCTGCCTGGCTCAGCCGCCATTGAACACGAGGTCAGGCTTGGAGAAGAAGGGGGCGGGGCGGCAAGAACGAGGTGTGGCCACGTCAACTCACCACCAGGGCGTTGCCGGTAAGCCCCCATCAGCCAACCAGGGCTGAGGTGAGCTCGTTAATAGGCGTGGCTCGATGAAGCGCGGCTTGATTTCTAAGCGGGTTATAAAAGCGCAAGCGCCAAGCCCTCTCAAGAGATGCGCAAGGGGAGGCCATTGATGACGGACTGCGCCGGGGGATGCTGATTGTGAATGAACTGCGTGGGGAGCGCTCGATTGATTGTCACGTTGTTTGAGTGACCTGCGCGAGGGTACCCTCTAAGACGAACGCAGGGCGAGAGAGAGTTGGCCCGAAGATTACGTATGCGGCATCCCAGCCCCCCGCATAATTATAAGGTCCGGTCGCGCGCCAACGGCACGCAAAGCTGCCTGCCATTCTTCGCGGCGGACACGGAGCCTGGAACCATCTCCTTGACCCTTCTCCTTCTACCTGCTATTCCCCATTCGTGTAAGTGTGTTTGTACTGTCCTGGGCGTGTGATAATATAAGACTGTTTAAGGCTGCCCTGTGTCACTGCTTTTTCTTCTTCTTGTATATTCCCTTCTTTCATTTCCTCTTCGGGTTTCTTGTAAATAATGAATAAATTATATTTGTTCTTGCTTTACTTTGGTTCCTCTCATCCGATCGCTTGCGTCCTGTCCCCAATTGAATATCGGTGGCACGATATAGGAACCGCTATAATCGGGTTTAGACTGCCGCTAATGGCTCGAGCTTCGGATTGCTAAACCGCTCGGCAACATTCCATCTTGTCCATGGCTCGGGCAGAAGTATCGCCCTGCTTCCGACCGGAAGGAGTGCGGTATCTTCTAGGACTTGGACGGCCAGCTTAATAGACGAGGGGCTTAAACCCCCCTCGGTAAGGGGAGCGCCGTAACACGAGATCCGCAACAATTGGTGTCAGGAGTGGGATTGGACCTGAACCAAATTTTTTAATCCATCTTAAAAATTTGGTCAAAATTACGGGCGGCCGAAATTTAGTATTTAACAACCAAATTTATATCGTGCCATGGATGGTCAAGGCGATTGGATGCCGTTGGGGGAGGTAGAAGAGGGGTTAGAGTCAACCCAGGACCCCAGGGAGGCAGTGGGAGTAATAGAGGAGGAGGTTGAAGAAGGTGCGGTAGAGGGGGTTGCAGGTGCACAAGATGGCGGCACCTCGCACGTGGTCGCGACAGCACAAGATGGCGGTGCCTCGCACATGGCGGTAAGAGCCGAGCCCGCAGCACCAATATATATGAAACTCTTTATGATTCAACTCGCGGCAAGCCTGGAGAAGCTAAATGATAAGATAGATGCTCGGGGAGAACAATTGGGAAGCCAAATTGGGGAATTGAGGAATGATATGGGTAGCCAAATTGGGGGCCTAGAAGTCAAATTGGGGGGATTAGACAACAAAATTGGGGGGCTAGAAAGCAAATTGGGAGGATTAGGGGGCCAATTGGAGGACGTGGGTAGCCAAATTGGGGAAATGAAGGACGGGTTACCGGGATTGGAAAATAGGATGGCCACCCAGGAGAACCAAATGGAAGGGGTGAAGAATGGGTTAGAGGGGTTAGAAAACAATATGGAAGGCAAATTGAGGGAAATAGGGGAGCAATCGGCCCGGGGAAATCAAACAAATGGGGGAGCAGATAGAGGAGGTAAAAATCGGGCTAGAAACCAAATTGGACACCCACAAGCGGGAGCTGGAACAGATGAGGGCAGCATCCACCAAGGAAATAGGAGAGATGGGGGAGGATATAAGGCGCGTGGTGAGCGAAGAGGTCGGAGGAGTATGCGATGAGTTGAAGCAGTGTGAGGAGCGCATGGAGAGAGAGGTGAGAAAGAGTACGGCGAGGTTACAAGGGGGTATAGAGGAGTTGACGCTAGGAGTAGGGCAGCTGACAGTGGGACAAAAGGAGTTAGGGGAACAGGTAGAGAAGAACACAGCTGTGATAGGGGGGCTGAAAGCGACACAGAAGGAGATAAAGAAAGAACAAATAGCAAAGAAGAAAGAATGTCAGACGGTACACGAGGGACTGACAAAGAGGTTGGAGGAGGTGGTAGAGACGATGGAGACGAAAGAACGAGAAGTGAGGAAGCACATAGAGATGACCAAGGTAGCATTAGAGGAAGAAATTGAGGGGGCGCATCGGGAAATAAACGAGGTGAAACAAAAATTAGAGGAAGTGGAAGAGGGGGTGAGCGAAATTAAGAAGATGAAGATGAAAAAATTAAGAAGATGACGCACCGAGGAGGCTCAGATATCGCGGACTGTGATGATGATAGTGTTATTGTTTGGAATCGATAGGGAATTGGCTGGAAATTACTAGTGATTCGAAATTGCGAATAGTGATGATTGGAAATTGATACCCAGTGTCAGGGGGTGGTATCTCTACCATCCCTCACATCTTGGGGGCAAAGGAGCTATAGTTTTATGGGGTATGGCTGTACAAACTAGCCCGGGAGGGTTAGGCTATTGTTAGGATTTAGAAATGACCATAGGTAACTTTAGATTTAAGTAGCGACATCATACCTTTAGGGGGGACGTAGGTAGATTAGTTTGGATGATAACGACGTGGAATGTGCAATAGTATAAGGGAAGATGGGAAGCACTAAGTTAGAGGGAAAACCAGGTAGATCAGATGATGCAGTGTGTGTGCAGGAAGTGATTGAGCAGAGTATTGTGAAAGGTGTGATTGTGCGTTGTATTGAATGAATGCGCCTGGAGGAAAGTGGGTGCAAGTGCCACCAGGTGTGCAGGTGCCACCATGTGTGCAAGTGCCACCAGGTGTGTGGGCACAAGGTGGGCAAGTGAAAGTAGAGGTGAATGGAGAATGGTTGTATGGAATAGATGGTCTGGAATGAATGGAGTATGGAATAGATGGTATGGAGTATGGAATGGATGGTGTGGAGTGAGTAGTGTGGAATGAGTGGAGTGGAGTGGTTGGTGCAAAAGGAGTGGATGGGGAAGGATGGACCCCTTCACGAATACCCGGGCAGGGTAGTTTAAGAGTAGGTAGAGGGAGTAGGTAAATTGTGGTTGGATATTGGCATCTGTGGTGCGAGAGTAGCAGAGTACTGCTTGAGGGGTGCATTAGTATGAGTAAATTGGCTGGGCGTGTGGCCTGTTAGTACGAACGGTTAAATGGGCACTCCGCCACTGTTAGTCTGTCGGCCAGGTGAGGCCGCAGGTAGGCTCTGGGAGCCAGTAGTTCAATGGGGCCCAAGGATCCGGAGGACGGACCCGGGTAGCCCGACGCCAGAGAGGGCGGTAGTGGGGTGAGAGCGCCAGAGGGGCCTTCCCCAGGTAGGTTAGGGTAAGGAGCAGGTAAGCTCGGGAGACAACTACAGTGGCGGAGGTGTGCAGGTGAGCGGACCTGCTGGGAGCGCCACACGACCCAGCCCAGAAATTGTGAGAAGGCACAGGGTGAAGAATCGTGGGAGTAAGACCCCAAATTGGTGAGCACCACAGTTTGGTCAATGGGAGTTCGGTTTTTAGAACCACATAGTGTAAATGGCCAATGGTTTGGCAGGGAAAGACCCCGGGTAGAGTAAAAGTGTTAAAGTCATTTAGAAAGTAGTTAGGATTGGAAGTCTCTTCGCACCATCCGCATCCACTCACCAAGGTGACAGGACTCCACACCACCGGTTTGTGCAAATGTCTGGTATGTAAGACGCATCATGACGTGGGGGTGACATTGTGTTGATGTTCCATCTCTTCCTCCTTAGGAGGGATTGGTGATAAATTGATTGATGGCAAATTTGGTTAGAAGGATTGTTAACGAATTTGGATTAGGGGAGATATGGGGGAGACAGGACGTTAGCGACGGATTTGTAAATTGTGTAAATACGGGGTAAGGGCAAGGGTAGATTAGGTGACAAGGGGGGGACGGGGACGTACGGTAGGGACGAGCTTTCTCGGCTCGCTCTCCTGCACACCTCACCTCTGCATTACCTTGTGTTAACGTGTACCCTTGCGCCCTTGCACCCCGCTAACCCTGCTTTGTCTTCCTTCCCCACTCATGGACCGTGGTCTTTGGGTACCGAGGGAAAGTGTGCAGGCGTCGAAGTTGTGTGCCCGCACCCTCGCTGCTGCCTGCCTGGACCGGTACCCCACTTATGGACCGCACGTCTTGTGGCCTAGCACCATATGGACCACACGGTTGTGGCCGAGCACCACTCATGGACCCCACGTTTTGGGGCCTGGCACCTCTACTGGGGACCGGCCATTGTGGCCAGGGAGATCTTGCTTGCAGACCACGGTAAAGGTGGCACCTAAGCCATGCAGGTGGATGACCCTTAGTTGGCCCCTGCTGGCCATAATTTAAAAAAGGTGGACGCGTTCTGTGCCCTTTTTGTTTTATGATTAAATAGGCCGCAAGCAAAGAAGTCATCCAGAACCAGCGGCCCAGCAGAGAAGACGTCGCACGTCATCTGCTGATTATTATTTGAACTGTGATGACTGTGCACCAGATGGTGCTTTTTGCATTTTGGTGCTTTTTGTGCATTTTGGTGCTTTGGTGCTTTTGTTGCTTATTGGTGCTGGTGGTATCGGTGCAGTGCAGTGTATGCCTTTCCTCTTCTCAAAAGATCTTCTTTTTGTTTCCCAAAAGACAGGTCCTGGGTTCGCGTTGTAAATACCAAGTAGTGTCTTTGTAAATAATTCTCCCCACCGTCAATGTTTAGTTTTGAAGACAATTCCGTGATTTGGTTATCCTGTGGGCGTGAATCTGTTAGATAGAATGCAACGCAGCAGGCGGGACATACTTAGTTGTTTTAAAAATGTCGCACTCAGGGTGAAGTTAATAGTAGAGGGTTACCACCCCTGAGTGTCGCACTAAGTTAAAGTTCTGTCGGGCCGGGACAGCCCTGGAGGTAATGAGGGTGCAGTGTTGTGGTTTTTAGAACCCTCCACTTGGTAAATATATGTAATATTCCCTTATAAATAATCCCCTGTAAATATTCCCATTTTTGGTGTAAAAGGTCAAAGGTCGCACCCTAGTTAGGCCACGAGCAACACGTAGCACACCATAGGCTTCTCCTTTAGTTATTTCACTCGTATGTGTTTCAGGTAAGGATCTGTTCCCAATCGTTGAATCTGCGTTGTATTAATTAAATAAGAGTAGGCCCCCTTGTCAATTCATATTGCGGTGTAGCCTTCCTCCAAATTGTGTTCCTGGGCTTGCCAGTAGTGTTGGCTGCCTGGCTCAGCCGCCATTGAACACGAGGTCAGGCTTGGAGAAGAAGGGGGCGGGGCGGCAAGAACGAGGTGTGGCCACGTCAACTCACCACCAGGGCGTTGCCGGTAAGCCCCCATCAGCCAACCAGGGCTGAGGTGAGCTCGTTAATAGGCGTGGCTCGATGAAGCGCGGCTTGATTTCTAAGCGGGTTATAAAAGCGCAAGCGCCAAGCCCTCTCAAGAGATGCGCAAGGGGAGGCCATTGATGACGGACTGCGCCGGGGGATGCTGATTGTGAATGAACTGCGTGGGGAGCGCTCGATTGATTGTCACGTTGTTTGAGTGACCTGCGCGAGGGTACCCTCTAAGACGAACGCAGGGCGAGAGAGAGTTGGCCCGAAGATTACGTATGCGGCATCCCAGCCCCCCGCATAATTATAAGGTCCGGTCGCGCGCCAACGGCACGCAAAGCTGCCTGCCATTCTTCGCGGCGGACACGGAGCCTGGAACCATCTCCTTGACCCTTCTCCTTCTACCTGCTATTCCCCATTCGTGTAAGTGTGTTTGTACTGTCCTGGGCGTGTGATAATATAAGACTGTTTAAGGCTGCCCTGTGTCACTGCTTTTTCTTCTTCTTGTATATTCCCTTCTTTCATTTCCTCTTCGGGTTTCTTGTAAATAATGAATAAATTATATTTGTTCTTGCTTTACTTTGGTTCCTCTCATCCGATCGCTTGCGTCCTGTCCCCAATTGAATATCGGTGGCACGATATAGGAACCGCTATAATCGGGTTTAGACTGCCGCTAATGGCTCGAGCTTCGGATTGCTAAACCGCTCGGCAACATTCCATCTTGTCCATGGCTCGGGCAGAAGTATCGCCCTGCTTCCGACCGGAAGGAGTGCGGTATCTTCTAGGACTTGGACGGCCAGCTTAATAGACGAGGGGATTAAACCCCCCTCGGTAAGGGGAGCGCCGTAACACGAGATCCGCAAGATATATATACAGACTTGGCATTTAATATGGAATTTTTTTTTTTCTTGACTTGGGTTTACTTTCTGAACTCAGTATATCAATCTGGTGAGTTTCTTTTACCCTTCGGTGATGTCTTTGTTGAAAGAACCATGTCACTGATTGTCTTTCGCAGCAAGAAGTCAATAACAGGATTACATCACAGGTGGCGTGACAAAATGTAAGGACAGGTACATTTGACGATTGGCTTCACAATCGGGTATATAAGGGTTGTTGCGTTCTGTATTAGTGGAAAACAACTGCTGCACGTCTACAAAAGTTTTTGCCGCTTCCTCTGGAGATGGTCCGTCAACTCAACAATGCTGTCCTGGAGTGGTGGCTTTACGAAATTCTGGCATGAAACAGCGTGCTATTGCTCAGCAGTATGGCATCACTCAAGGTCAGGTGTCAAAGATCCTGAAACGAAATGCTCAGAGGGGAGTCCCTACTCCAATACCGAGGCCAGGACGTCCACACAGAACCACAAGGAGAGATGATCACCAGCTGCACCGGTTAGTCTGCAATGGCCATACCAAGTCAGCTATTCGGCTTGGGGCTGAGTGGCAGCAACTGACAAATGTGCCTGTATCCAGAAGGCTAGTCAACCAATGACTGTTTCAAGCAGGCTATCGTGCCAGGCGTCCCCTGAGAAAGCCATGCCTGACCAGACAACACTGCCAGCGCCGATTGCAGTGGGCCAGAGAGCACCGTCAATGGCAGCCAGGACACTGGAATCACGTGACCTTCAGTGATGAGTCTAGATTTCTGGTCTATCGTCAAGATAGCCGCGTCCGAGTGTGCAGACAAGTGCATGAAGCCCACAACGAAGATTGTATAGTGCCAAGAGTCCAAGCTGGAGGTGGTGGGGTCACCGTTTGGGCTGCTTTTCATGCAGGGGACAAAACTGACCTGTTTGTTCTGAATGGAAACCTGAACCAGTTCAAGTACAGGGTCATTCTGGAAGAAACATTGCTTCCATTTGCTCGTGCAGCCTTTCGAGGAAACTTTGTCTTCCAAGATGACAATGCACGGCCTCATCGTGCTCACATGATCCAACACTTTCTTGCTGACCGTGGTGTAGAGCATATGGAGTGGCCTGCCATGTCCCCGGATATGAATCCGATAGAGAACTTGTGGGCAGAATTAACGCGTCAAATCGACAACTTGGACCAGCAGCCGACCTCTGTGCGTGAATTGCAGCAGACTATTGTCACTGCATGGCAAGCGATTCCTGTCCAAACCTTGGCAAATCTCGTGAACAGCATGCCTCGACGTGTACGTGCTCTCCTGAATGCTCGTGGGGGTTACACGAAGTACTGAACTGTAATTTTACTGTTCGTAATCCCAGTCATAATTTAGCTTTTGTTTTTGTTGAAAAAAAATTTGGCTAATGTGCAAAATAAAGGCATACTTCTGGAAAACGTACAGAAGTTTAACACAGTACTGTCCATGAATTGAGTTCGATATCAGTTTACATATATTTCAAGGATCAATTTATTTGC
Organism: Myxine glutinosa; assembly: GCF_964187855.1. Lineage (NCBI taxonomy): Eukaryota > Metazoa > Chordata > Myxini > Myxiniformes > Myxinidae > Myxine > Myxine glutinosa. The sequence continues at coordinate 189,975,334 of NC_136264.1, read as the reverse complement.
TTCGAAATGTCAAATGTGGTTTTTGTTTCTTTTAAAGGTCACATTAACAAAATCTAGAATAATTTCAACATAATTCCAATGAACTTTTGGTTCTAAGTCATCTTGAAAAGTAAGTTCACCCCCACAAAAAAAATATTCCATATTAAATGCCAAGTCTGTATATATATATATATATATATATATATATATATATATATATATATATATATAAGGTTATGAATTAGGGGTAGAGGAATATCTCGAGCCAGGTAGATCGGCATAGGTAGGTGCTCGATTGTCGTGATAGGGAATCTACCTGTATTAAGTTCTGTGTCGCCCGAATGTCGGAATAGGTTGTATCTGTGTCCCTGCCACGAGGGGGCGGGGCATGCTAATTCGTACAGGGATTATGGGTAAAATTCCCTCGTGTGTCGTTCCCTCTGTGAGCAACCTAGTGTCCCTTATAGCAACGCACTCATGTACATTAGATAGATCCATTAGTGCACACATTAATTAATTCCCCTCCGCCACAATAGGACTTGCAGGAAGAACAGGCAGGAAGCCAGATCGGGGCACCGCCGATGGGGCAGCAGCCAGCCACATCACCAGCTGGCCACTGATTGGTGAAAGGAAGGTGGAAGGAAGCGGCACACTGATTGGCCACCGACTGTTGACACCTCGGCCAATCAGTGCGGAAGGCGCAAAACCACTCCTTAAAAGCAGGTCGCTGATTAGAGGGGAAGGGCCGGTGACGTCAGAAGGCGGGAAAGACCACAAAGAAGTGAGGCACTGATTGGTAAAGCAGGAGAGAATCGACGTCAGACCGCAAGTGACAAGACGAAACGCTCGCGGGCTTCCTTGGTTCTTCCCTGGTCGTCGTCTTCCCTGGGTTCTTGTCTTCGTGCTTGGGCTTGGTCTGGTCTTGGTGCTCTGGGTCTCGGTGCTCTTGGTGCTTGGTGCATGGAGCGAGGCTTGGTGCTACAATCAAACGGGACCTCGTGTGCGACTGACGAGCGGGCGTGCGAGGCATGCCGCTGAGCAGACGAGACCGGGGCGAGCGGGTGGTTCGGGGCCTGGCAGCGGGCGAGCGGGGGCACATCGAGGCCTTTATTCACGCCAATCGGAGCTGCGTCGTACGACGCGCTCGAACATCGACCCGATGCTACACTGCCAGACAGATAAGCTCACATTCACAAATACACGACGGGACATTTATTTTATTCATTCTCCCTTTGTCTCGTATTTGAAATCTGTGAGTGGGGACGTCCCAACCTAGAATTTAGTTGTATCACCACGTTTCCCTGTCCCAATATTTATTTTGAATAAACCCTTCTATTATTTTATCTTTCATTCCAAATCCCGTGTTCGTGTGAGATTAATTTGCAGGGTTGAAGACTGCTCGGATCGTGTCACGTTAGAGCTCGCCGCTTCTTCCGCTTCCTCCTTTCTCCCATGCTAGCATAGTCGAATCCGTCATTGATCGTCGCCTCCTTTAAAGCCTGTTTGGCCATCCGCGATCCCACGGTATTAACCGAGGGCATTCGCGCGACAATATATATGTATCGATGCACACTAGCATAAAGCCTGTCAAAATTGATGGGTTGGAACAGTTTATTTGACGTGCAACCTCATAAGCGTACCAATGTCTGAAGCTTCAGCCAAGGGTCAGGTTTGCTTATATCTTCTTTATTTATTCGACATCATATGGTGGCTGAGCGGTTAGGGTGCCGGCTTGGGATCCCAGGATCCTGGGTTCGAATCCCGGTCGATCACTAAATTAACACCAGGGGGTTGACTCAGCCTGTCATCCTTCCGAGGTCGGCAAATTGAGTACCAGCTTGCTGGGATGAATGATCCTGGTGTGTACCCTGGTTTAGAATAGGTACACCGTATCCCTGCGCATCGTACGAGGTGACTAAGGGTTGGCGCCAGGAAGGGCATCCGGCCATAAAAACATTGCCTCAAATGGGAGCCATTATTGTCATGCGGCCCGCAAGAGCCCGCAAGGCTAACCCCTACTCTAGCGGGGAAAATGGCCTTAAAACGATCATTCATTCATTCATTCATATGAATGTAAATGAACACTGGTTTTACTCTGCGTGTGTCGCACATCACATGCTGCAAATTTCACCTCCCTGCGCCATGTATTTATTGTTATTTTAAAAAATGCTTCTGTACACCGCCCATGAGGCCCGGTTTGCAAGCTACCACCTAAAATTCCAATAGAAGAAACATAAGTACTCTTTTATGGAAAATGGTTTTCGAGTTTGTTTTATCCTCAAAAATAGACGGTCGTGAAAACATTTTCATGTTGAAAATTTGGCTTTTAAAACCTACCCTTGCGAAGGGGGGCAGACATCTGGACAAACACACAAACTGACATTGTGTTTTATTTGGTAGATAACCTTGTTGGGATTATGAAGTACCCACACCCAAAATTTGGGTGATTTATGTGCTATGGTCGGCCCTGAAAGATTAACAAAAACGCACAAACACTTCACATCATTTATAAAAAAATAATAATCAAATAAGAAAATGCCCAAAGATACAAGAAAGGTGACACATCTACTTTACAAGGATAATTTAAAACTCTATAAAATGACAAAAATTGCAGAGCAACTCAACTTGGTGAAATAGTCGGTAATCCAATGACATTCAAATGAAATTGGCCTAGATAAAATTGTGCTAAGCGCACATTCGTAAAGGCAGACTAACAAAAATGGACAACGTAAAAATCAACACAAACACAACAAACCAGGAGCTAGACAACGAAGCATCATACAAATACCTTGGAGTAGGAGAGGGCCACCAACTATATCACAAACAAATGCACAAACAATTACCAAAGGATACCTGCATAGAACGAGGCTGATCCTGAAAACATACCTTTCTCCAAGGAACAAAATCAAAGCCATATATCAACCAGCAATACCTGTATTACAATACAGCTGTAAAATAATAAACTGGCCACAAGTGGAAATCAATAAACTAGATATCAAAACAAGGAAACTCCTCACCATCCACAAAATGTACTACAAAAATCAATGCATCCCGATAATGTACATGCCGAGATGAGAGGGAGGGAGTATAGTAAAGATATAGTACTGAGGTACAAAATAAGACAATAAGGCATTGCTAATTGAGGTGTCAGTACTCAACGATTTTGGCCGAAACAACCCAGAAATCAAGAAAATGACCAAGTACTAAGATCTCAAAAATGAAGTGAAAATATCCTGGAATCTGAAGAGCACCAAAATTGTACCAGTGATTATTGGAGCAATGGGAATGATAAAGAAGAACCTCATGGAGATAGTAAAACCATCCCTGGGAATATTACTACAAACAAACTACAGTATAAAGCTGTCTTGGGCTCAGTGACGATCCTGAAAAGAACAATCAGAACAAAACTATGAAAAGAATAAAATTTCACAAACTCGTCCATAAACCATGATCTCTTACAGAAATGGGGGTGGATACTTCGAGATCTGGGAGGACTCCATTCCAACTTTTGAAACAAGCACATGGAGATAACAACCAACATTCCGGCTGTTTAACTTCAGAGACTCACCACCAGCCAGGACCTCTAATGGGCAGACCATATATCAAAGCTGGCCTCCAAAACCTACTTCCTTAGAAAATTAGACTTTATGATTGTTCTTTCCACATTAATTCTCCCAAATCGAATCTTCTCATTTGTAGATTACATTTCATCCTTCATTACCTTACTTGTTCCATTTGTTTGCTCAACTAATGCTGCATTTTCAGTGTAATGCTTTACTACCTTCTCACCTAACCTTCAATGAGCCAAGATTTTGCATTCAAAAAAGAGATTTTTTTTTTTAATGATCACATTTAATCATTCTCATTTTTACCTCTGCCACTAAAGGTTATTTTTCACCCCTTTTTATCTGTTTTTCTGTTAGCAGGATATTCCAGACAGTTTTGGACAAAATTTGGTGGAGATGTTGTGGATGGAAAAAGAACAAAATTATTAGATTTTGGTGAAGATCCCGATCCGAATACAATAATTTTTCAATTTTCTAAAGTGATTGTTCATCATTGAGGAATTGGGCCAAAAATGACACACTAATATGGTATATGGTAGGTATGGCACAATATCTCAAAAAGTTATGGACGGATTCAGTCAAAGCTTGTTTGAACTTTGTTTTTGCTTCTCGTTGCATAAAATTTCTGCATATCTGGTATCGCTATTTAAAAGTTTAAATATTTTGTTCAATTTAGATATCAATCATGCTTATAGTGTAGCTCAGTTTGTAGAGTGTTCCCTTTTTGATTATCTCGCCTTTTGCATCCTACTCGTAAGCAGAAACTTGAAGTCAGTTGCAAATGTTGCATAATCTTTTTGAGGCAACGTTAAGCTGGCCATCCTATTTCCCATCAAGTGGATGTAAAATACTCGTATATCATTCTAACTGCCTCAAGAATGGGCATTTTGGCCAATATCCTGGATAGATCCAACCTACTGATTAAAAAAAGAAGTGGGTGTCAGGTATTGATCAAGTAAAGGAGATGTCGATAATAAATGTGTAAGAATGTCACTTTATTTATGTTTGGATTAGACTAATGATTAGGTTAGCTGAAGACAGAATGGAATGAGATCCAGTGTCTATGGTATACTGTAATTACCTTTATATAAAACGAGTTACTCAAAATGCATTTAATTATATTGGCAAACCTTTCATTTGAGGCAGGTGAGAGATTTATGAGTACTGTATATGACAATACCATAGAAGAAGCATTTATAGTTGGATCTGTCAGGGAGAGACACTTTGCGGAGTTTTACCCGAGTCGAGGTCTTTCAAATGGCAATGAAGGCTTGAAAGGTCTGTCTTGAAGAGGCAAAGAACAAGGAGCAGATAATTACCTCCACCTGAGTAGCTTTTATATTTCCTTTTTGCCATCACTCAGCTAAAGGTTTTTGTCACTTATCCTTTACTCACCCTCTACTTTGATCAAACTAACCCAACAATTGATCGCTGGATGTGAAGAGGATTGGGATAAATATCTTGGGTGTAACGGACACCTTCATCCATCGAGGAAAAAGTGCTCAGGTAAAGCCAATTGAGATGTTGTGTTAAAGTATAGGTGATCAATGTTCACGGAATAGTTACGTCCTTATCATGATGGGTTACATGCCGACAGGTTTTAAAGGGGAAGAGACACAGAAGCATTTACAAAGAAGATAATGAAGCCTCCAAAAGGTCACTGAGAGATGAAGATTCACAGAAAGTGGTGATGTGATGTGTGTGATCTTGGAAGACTGGAGAGGAGAGTTGAGAAATACTTGAGTGAATGACTAAGACTTTGAAAATGTCTATATTTTGTTGTCTAACAACACTATTCCCTTCTGTTCCATTTATGCTTAAAAAAAACGAAATGATAACTGAGCAATGGATCAGGAAAATGAGTTGAATGTTAGCAGTCAAAGAGGAGAAAAAAGTGGTTTGTTAAAGCAATAATGAAGAAGTTTATGACACCTTAAAGAAGAACCTAACACCATACAGTATATATATATATATATATATATATATATATATATATATATATATATATATATATATATATATATATATATATATATATATTGTTGCAGATCTCAACGTCGGCCCTTTTTCCCCTTACCAAGGGGGGATTAGTCCCCTTGTGTGTGACTGACCGACGTGAGTCCTGAAGTTGCTCGGCTCCCTCCGGAGAGGCAGGTGAGCAACCCCGTTCGCGACCGCGGACAAGATATTAATTGCCGAGTGGATTAGCAGCCGCGGCACGAACCATTAGCAGAAACTAGACCTGATTCCTATTGCGTTGGCCAAATCGTGCCACAGGTATTCAATTGGGAAAAGACAAGGACAAACGGATGTGGGGAAACCAGAAGGTAAGGAAGAACAAATATAATTTATTACTAATATTTACACAATTAAAGGAACCAAGGAGAAGGAAAGATACGAAAATAATTTACAGAAGGATGGAAGGACCAGAAGACACAGTGCAAATACTAACTTATCTAAACAGGCTTAACTTATACCCCAGGACAACACAGAAGACGGACGACAATCAGCCTTACACGAGTGGGGGAGGAAGGCAGGAACGAATGGCTGGAAGGAGAGGAAGGTTCAGCTGGAGCAGGAGAATGGTCGGGCCGGGAGTGAGCAGTCGCCGCCCCTCCGCAGGCATGTTCGCACGGCAGCGTCGCTTTGTAGCCGCGGCCGAAACGACTGTCGACGCTCAAAGCTGCTGTGGTCAAAACTGCGGTTGGTTCAGCTCTGGTTTGTTCAAAGCTGCGGTTTGTTCGAAGCTGCGGTGGACTCCTTTTTGGTGAACTCATCCCTTCTCTGAACTGCGGTGGGGGGCACCACGTGACGGGTTTTATAGCGCCACACCCTGGAATCTTCGCGAAGCTGCCTGATCGTTCTTTCTCCGCCCTCTCAAGCCAAACCCCTCGTGCTTGGTTGGTTGATCGGCAAGGGCTCACTCCTCCTTCCTATGACGATGGGTGGGCCACGCCCTTCTTCCCCGAGTTAGAGCACATGGCAATGGTGGCGAATGCAGTTGGTAATAGAGGCAATGCACTTGACAGGGGATTCTACCTTATTTCAATTTGATGCAATGCAGAGTCGACTAATGGGCAAGACAGCCTTAAACTAATACACATAATAAGGAAATAACTATTTAGAAGGGTATATGGTGGCCTACGTGCATGTATATGGACTAACTATGAGGACGACCTTTGACTTTTACACACAAAACGGAGATATTTACAAGGATTCATTACACTACTCAGGGTCATATTTACAACAATAAAAAAACGATTCTCAAATCCGCAACAATATATATATATATATATATATATATATATATATATAAAAATACGGTATATACTGTTGCGGTTCTCTACGCCGCCCTTCTTCCCCTTACCAATGGGGGATTAATCCCACTGTTCTTGCTGGGCTTGGCGGAACCGAGGCTTGACACGTCCCTTCCTGGCAAGCACAAGGTAGGGTTTCGGGACCAAGTCTCGCACATACCTAAATACCTGCGCTGCCACGGAAGCGAGGAAGCAAGCCTCGCATGAGCCACGTGTGGTTTGAGTACGCCGAGCGGATTGAGTACCACGTGGTCCGTGCAGTCTTAGTTTAGTGGAACCCGATTTGAGCGGTTCTATTCGTACCACGTTTAGCCAATGAATAAACCACAGGAACGATCGAATGGAAGAAAGGGAGAACACAGGTTTAATTATTCCCACACATATTTACAATGATCGGGGATGCAGAGCGACAGAGCAGCCTTAATCAGTCTTAACTTACTCCTCAGACAACGGGCCCTTCTCACTCACACAGGGAATTGCAGATGGGTAGATGGTCAGCTAACGCGTCGACGTGGTTGTCCAGAGACGGCCTCCGTCCGGCTCTCCCCGGTCCCGGCACGTCCCGCGAAGATGGTAGCAGGCGATGGCAGGAACCCGCAGCGCGTCTCCCGAACAAGGCAGATAACGAGGTGGAACGGCAAAGGGCAGGACTTTCACCACGGCTGGCGATTACTCTGCCGTTTTTCCTCACTCGCGCATCTCAAATGCACTGTATAGTGATCGGCCTAAAATTCAACCGAGTGTCACTCATAAAAGCGCGTCTTTTCAGTTCATGCGCGTCGGCTTTGCCCGCGTATCTCGTACAGCTCTCGGACGCTCACAACTCCTCTTCCTCGATCCTCTGAGCTGGTTGGTCAGTGCGCGCAAGTTCTTTGCTTCAGTCCTTTGTTCATTGGCTTTCCCGCGCTAGTCCTCGTGCAAGTCCTTCGTTCATCTGCGAGTCCTTCCGAGGACTTTGCGCAGCGGATTTTATAGCTAGCCCCCCGAACCTTCTGGAACACTCTCGAACCTTCTCACCACGCCCTGTGACGCAACGCCGCCATCACCGCCTCTGAGCCCTGATTGGCGGCTCGTGCTTACCGTCAGCGCTTCTGCCGCTCCGCCCTCGACTCCGCCCCGGTCCTCCTTGCCTGCCTCATGTTAAGTCGCCCAAAATGAACCAACATTAGCGCAAAAGGGATTGAGGCTATGGACATTGGATAGTCGGTGGTAGTAGGGCCTATTCTCCTGATTCTACTTCAACGCAGAACTAACAATGGAAAGGAACTAAGCTCACAAATACTAAGACATAACTATACTATCGCGAGGTTACATGTTGCTTGTGTGACTAACTATGGGGGGCAAATTTTAACCTTTATTAGACTCACTGCACAAACTCAAAACCGCAACAATACATACAGTATATATACATATATACATACAGTATATATAACAAGGGGAAAGGTGACCCTCTGGAGTGTGGCTCGTACCGAGCGATAAAGTTATTGGAGCATGGAATGAAGGTATTGGAAAGGGTGTTGGAGAGGAGGATAAGGAAGAAAGTGAAGATCGAAGAAATGCAGTTTGGATTTATGCCAGGAAGAGGAACGACAGACGCGCTTTTCATTGTGAGGCAGTTGCAGGAGAAGTACATGGAGAAGAGGAAGAAGTTGTTTCTTGGGTTTGTTGATCTGGAGAAAGCATTCGATCGGGTTCCACGCAAAGTATTGACATGGGCATTGAGGAAGTTAGGAGTGGAGGAATGGTTGATCAGAGTAGTGATGGCAATGTACAAAAGAGCACGCACAGTTGTAAGGACGAAGGACGGGAACAGTGGTGAGTTTGAGGTGAAGGTGGGAGTGCATCAGGGGTCGGTACTAAGTCCACTACTATTTGTAGCTGTGATGGAGGTGCTGGCTCAGAACGTAAAGGAGGGTTTACCATGGGAGTTGTTGTATGCAGATGATCTGGTGTTGATTGCGGAAAGTATGGATGGACTGAAGGAAAAGATGAACATGTGGAAGGAATGTATGGAGACAAAAGGTCTGAAGGTGAATATCGGAAAGACGAAGGTCTGCACTGCACAGAGACACTGCACTGCACAGACTGTATGGAGACACTGCACAGACTGCACAGAGGGAGCTGCAGATAGAGGAAATGTTGAGTTGGATCTTGGAGACGGTGTGAAGCTGGAAGGTGTGAAAACATTTTGCTACCTCGGAGACATGCTGAATGGAGAAGGTGGATCAGACTCGGCAACGGTTGCTCGAGTGAGATGTGCATGGAAGAAGTTTCGGGAATTGAGTGGCGTGCTGATGATGAGGGGAGTGTCGTTGAAGCTGAAGGAAAGGTGTATGCTGCATGTGTGAGATGTGTTATGATTTATGGGAGCGAGACATGGGTAATGAACGTAGAGCAGCAACGAAGGTTGGAAAGGGTGGAAATGCGAATGGTTCGACGGATGTGCGGAGTATCGTTGAGAGAGAGGAAGACAAATGATGCATTGCGAAAGATGATGGGAATAGAGCCTGTGATTGATGCTGTGAAGAGGAACAGGTTGAGATGGTTTGGTCATGTGTTGAGGAAGGATGAAAGTGACTGGTTGAGAAGAGTGATGGAAATGAATGTAGAAGGAAGTAGAGGACGGGGAAGACCGAGAAAGACTTGGCTAAAGATGGTGGAAGAAGAAATGCGGGCAAGGGGGTTAACAAGGAGAGATGCAGAAAATAGGGCAAAATGGAGAAGATTGTCATGGGGACCGCAAGGCTAACCCCCGCTCTAGCAGGGAAAATAGCCTTTTAAAATGTATGTTGTTGTTGTTGTATATATAACATATATATATATATACATGCAGCATATATACATTATACATACAGGATAAATACATATATACATCTATATATATAAAGTAGAGTTGGCCTCTGTGTCTGTATCCTGATGTATCTACGATCTCTAAGATCTCGAGAACCCGTGGACGGATTTGCGAGCGGAAAGTACTGTTCGACTCGGGATGGTCCCAGGAATGTCACGGAGACATAAACATTTATAATCACTTGCTAGCGAATAAATAATAACGCATAAATACCTTTCAGCAGCGCGTAAAATAATCTTTCGTTTCAAGTCACTCTCACAAATAGCTTTCCGGAAATGACGGGTCGAAGTGGTCGAGCTGTTAGCATGACGCCTTATCTTTTCAGAGTCCGGGGTTCGAATCACCCCTCTGACATTATTTTTCGCTTTTATCACGTCCTTTCCCGCACAATTTTTGGGACAGATCCCGTTGAGTGTTTTATTAAAGTTATTGTTTTGTCATTTTCTTATTGTTTTCATGTTTATTTGGCTTGAAACAAAAAAATTATGCCGCCGTTAGGCGTTATGACATCCGATCATAATGCAGCTAATTAGCTTCTAAAAACCAAGAGTCTGCCGTCTATCTATATATATAAAGTAGAGTTGGTCCTGATCTATGTATCTATGATCTCTAAGATCTCGAGAACCCGTGGACGGATTTGCGAGCGGAAAGTACTGTTCGACTCGGGATGGTCCCAGGAATGTCACGGAGACATAAACATTTAAAAAATTTCGGGTTTTAAAATTAGCGTATTATTAGCACTAGCAGAAGAGAGAGGGATTCGAAGGGAGGGAGCGCCAGCGCTTCTAGCGCTTCTGACTACAGCACACCTTAAAATTAAAAAAACTTCGGGTTTTAAAATTAGTGTGTTACGCGTAATTAGCGCTAGCAGAAGAGGGAGGGAATCTAAGGGAGGGAGCGCAGTGCTCCCTCCAGCGCTTCTGTTAGCGTAATTAGCGTATTTCGGAACGTTAATTTTTCAACTTCATTATTCGGAATCAGTACGTCCCAGAGAACCTTCGTAACGTTAATTTTTCAACTTCATCCGATTGACATGGGACCAACGGCATGTGACAAAGAGTGAAACATACAGGCTACATTTATTTGACGACAATGAGTTCCGACTTCCGACCTCGGTGGGATGACAGGCTGAGTCAACCCCCCTGGTGTGAAGGGGGAGGAGGAGGGGAGGGGGAAGAGAAGGGGAGGGGAACGAGGGGGAAGGGGATGGGAGGGGGGAAGGGGATGGGAGGGGGGAGGGGGAGGGGGAAGGGGGAGGGGGGAGGGGAAAGGGGGAGGGGAGGGGGGAGGGGAAAGGGGGGGAGGGGGGAGGGGAGGGGGGGAGGGGAGGGGCCCTTCTTCCCCTGGGCACCCCCGCACCCTTCCCTCCCCCCTTCCCCTCCCCCCTCCCCCCTCCCCTTCCCCCCTCCCCCCCCATTCCCCTCCCCTCCTCTTCCCCCTCCCCTCCTCCTCCCCCGCTTCCCCCTCCCCCCCTCCCCCCCCGTTCCCCCTCCCCTCCTCTTCCCCCTCCCCTCCTCCTCCCACTCCCGTGCAAAGCCGGGTACCTCTGCTAGTACAGTATATATACATACAGTATATAATATATATACATATACAGTGCATTCAGAAAGTATTCAGACCCTTTCACTTTTTTCACATTTTGTTATGTTGCAGCCTTATGCTGAAATCGTTTAAATTCATTTTTTCCCTCATCAATCTACACTCAATACCCCATAATGCCAAAGAGAAAACAGGAATTTAGAAAGTTTTGCAAATGTATTAAAAAGAAAAAACTGAAATATCACATTGACATAAGTATTCATACCCTTTGCTATGACACTTGAAATTTAGCTCAGGTGCCTCCCATTTCTCTTGATCAACTTTGAAATGCTTCAACACCTTGATTGGATTCCACCTGTCGTAAATTCAATTGATTGGACATGATTTGGAAAGGCACACACCTGTCTATATAAGGTCTCACAGCTAACAATGCATATCAGAGCAAAAACCAAGCCATGAGGTCGAAGGAACTGCCTGCAGAGCTCAGAGACAGGTTTGTGTCGAGGCACAGATCTGGGGAAGCCTATAAAAAAAATTCTGCTGCATTGAAGGTTCCCAAGAGCACAGTGGCCTCCATAATTCTTAAATGGAAGAAGTTTGGAACAACCAGGACTCTTCCTAGAGCTGGCCGCCCCGCCAAACTGAGCAATCGGGGGAGAAGGGCCTTGGTAAGAGAGGTGACCAAGAACCCGGTGGTCACTCTGGCTGAGCTCCAGAGATCCAGTGTGGAGATGGGAGAAACTTCCAGAAAGACAACCATCACTGCAACACTCCACCGATCTGGGCTTTATGGCAGAGTGGCCAGACGGAAGCCACTCCTCAGTGAAAGACACATGAAAGCTCGCTTGGAGTTTGCAAAAAGCACCTAAAGGACTCTCAGACTGTGAGAAACAAGATTCTGTGGTCTGATGAAACCGGGATTGAACTGTTTGGCCTCAATTATAAGCATCATGTCTGGAGGAAACCAGGCACCGCTAATCACCTGCCCAATACCATCCCAATGGTGAGGCATGGTGGTGGCAGCATCATGCTGTCGGGGTGTTTTTCACCATCAGGGACTGGGGGACTGGTCAGGGTTGAGGGAACAACGAACGGAGCAAAGTACAGAGATATCCTCAATGAAAACCTGAAACAGGGCGTTCAGGACCTCAGACTGGGCCGAAAGTTCACCTTCCAACAGGACAATGACCCTAAGCACACAACCAAGACAACACAGGAGTGGCTTAGGGACAACTCTGTGAAGGTCCTTGAGTGGCCCAGCCAGAGCCCTGACTTGAATCCAATCGAACATCTCTGGAGAGACCTGAAAATGGCTGTCCACCGACGGTCCCCATCAAACCTGACAGAGCTTGAGAGGATCTGCCGAGAAGAATGGCAAAAAATTCCCAAATCCGGGTGTGCAAAGCTTGTCGCGTCATACCCGATAAGACTCGAGGCTGTAATCGCTGCCATATGTGCGTCAACTAAGTATTGAGTTAAGGGTATGAATACTTATGTCAATGTGATATTTCAGTTTTTTTAAAAATAAATTTGCAAAACTTTCTAAAATCCTGTTTTCTCTTTGTCATTATGGGGTATTGAGTGTAGATTGATGAGGGAAAAATAAATTTAAACGATTTCAGCATAAGGCTGCAACATAACAAAATGTGAAAAAAGTGAAAGGGTCTGAATACTTTCTGAATGCACTGTAGATCGCTGCCGATAAACTGGACATCATCTGTTTTAAAACAGGTAGCTCTTGCCACTGTTGATGTCAAAGTGCACGAGTTTACCATTATAAAGAGGCTGCACAAATTTGATCTACATTGGAGGTGTGCCAGGAGGAAACCTTTGCTGTCCAGAAAGAACATCAGGGCAAGACTAAAGTTTGCCAATGAACACCTCGGCAAAGACCAGCACTTCTGGAACAATGTGCTCTGGACAGATGAGTCAAATGTAGAGCTATTTGGCCACAGTAGCAGAAGACATGTTTGGCGAAAACCAAAGACAGCATTTGACCACAAGAACCTGATACAACTGGAAAGCATGGTGGTGGAAATATTATGGTTTGGGGCAGCTTTGCTGCATCAGGGCCTGGGAAGGTCATCATCATAGAATCCACTATGAATTCTTCATTGTACCAGAGGGTGCTTGAGGATAATGTGAGGCCATCTGTCGGAAAGTTGAAGCTCAACCGAAGGTGGACCTTGCAACATGACAATGACCCTAAACATACCAGTAAATCCACCAAGGAATGGCTGAAAATAAAGAAATGGAGGGTTCTGGAATGGCCAAGTCAAAGCCCGGATCTAAATCCCATCGAGATGTTGTGGGGGGGATTTGAAACGAGCTGTGCATGCAAGAAACCCCTCAAACATTGCACAGCTGAAAGAATTCTGCATGGAGGAGTGGGCAAAAATTTCTCCCAGTCGATGTCAGAGACTGGTAGACAGTTATAAGAAACGCCTACTTGAGGTTGTTTCTGCCAAAGGGGGCAATACCACCTATTAGAGCCAAGGGTCTACTTACTTTTTCCACATGCGAAATTTGCATTTATGTTTATTTAAATTATACAATGGACTACAAAATGTAAATGTTTCATGATATTTGTTGTATTATATCACCTTTATCTATCAATATTGTTGAAATGAAGATCAAATAGCTGAATGTTGAAATATGTTGAAAAAGGCAAAACTTTACATGGGGTGTACTTACTTTTTCACGTGACTGTGTGTGTGTGTGTGTGTGTGTGTGTGTGTGTGTGTGTGTGTGTGTGTGTGTGTGTGTATGTATGTATGTATATATATATATATATATATATATATACATATATATACATACATATATATATATATATATATATATATATATATATATATATATATATATATATATATATATATATATATATATATATACATATACATACAGATATATATATATATATATACATATACATATACATACAGATATATATATATATATATATACATATACATACACATACAGATATATATATATATATACATATACATACAGATATATATATATATATATATCAGGGCAAGACTAAAGTTTTGTATATATATATATATATATATATATATATATATATATATATATATATATCAGGGCAAGACTAAAGTTTTGTATATATATATATATATATATATATATATATATATATATATATATATATATATATATATATATATATATATATATATATATATATATATATACTGTAAACTGAAACGCAAAAGAAACTTACCACCTTTGAAACCTTTAAATATCAACAATAACACTGCGTGTAGTAAATGTGTGAACTTATTTGTGGACAATAGTGTCCTCACTGTCAGACAAAATGGTCACGGATGGTCACTTGAACCTTCAATGGTTACTTCATAGCACAGCTGTTGAACAGCCGTTTTGACTGTCAGTGATTAGCCAAGGGGTACGGGATGATTTTAATGAGCTGCATGTGATGTCTTGATATTGGCTTTAAAAAGGCCAGTGCAAAATGGGCATTTTAACCGAAAAATTTGACCATTTTGACCAACTTCAAAAAGACTGAAAACGCAAAAGAAACTTACCACCTTTGAAACCTTTAAATATCAACAATAACACAGCGTGTAGTAAATGTGTGAACTTATTTGTGGACAATAGTGTCCTCACTGTCAGACAAAACGGTCATGGATGGTCACTTGAACCTTCAATGGTCACTTCATAGCGCAGCTGTTGAACAGCAGTTTTGACTGTCAGTGATTAGCCAAGGGGTACGGGATGATTTTAATGAGCTGCACGTGATGTCTTGATATTGGCTTTAAAAAGGCCAGTGCAAAATGGGCATTTCAATCAACATGCCACGATTGTCAAGGGATCAACGGCAGCGTGCCCTGGGCATGCTGCAAGGCGGACTGAGCTACCGTGAGGTGGCACGTCGCCTTGGCTGTTCACACCAGACGATATCGGCCCTGGTGGACAGAGACACCCTCCACAACTCTGCAGATGACAGACCTCGATCAGGGAGGCCAAGAGTCACCACTGCAAGGCAGGACAGGCAGATGGTCCTAAGTCACCTGCGGGATCGATTCCGTCCAGCATCCCGCACTGCGGCAGAAACTCCGGGGCGTGCAAACCCACGGATCTCCAATGATACTGCACGAAGACGACTGTATGACTATGGCCTGACTGCCAGAAGACCATACAGAGGCCCCGTGATGACGGCTGCCCATCGCCACAACCGACAGAGATGGTGCCAGCAGCATCAGCGGTGGACCTTGGCGCAGTGGAATGAGGTCGCTTTCAGCGATGAGTCAAGGTTCTGTGTGGACAGTCCTGATGGGCGTGAGCGTGTCTGGAGAAGAACTGGCGAGCGATATGCCGATTGTTGCGTGCGTCAAGCCAACAGGTGGGGTGGCCCAAGTGTGATGGTGTGGGCGCCATATCAGGCCGGTACAGGATGCCACTGGTGGTTGTGGATGAGAATCTTAACGCCCAGCGGTATGTGGATAACATCCTGCGACCTCATCTGCTGCCATTCCTGCTAGACCACCCAGAACTGAGAACCTTTCAGCATGACAATGCTCGTCCCCATGCTGCTCGCTTTACCACTGCATTTCTCCAAGGCGAGAACATCAACACCATGCAGTGGCCTGCGCTCTCCCCTGACCTGAATCCCATAGAGCACCTGTGAGATGAGCTTGGGAGACGCGTAGTTGGCAGGGCCAGGACGCGGACAGAGCTGCTTTAGACATTGAGGACTGAGTGGGACAGAATCCAGCAGCAATCCATCCAAAGACTGGTAGGCAGTATACGCCGATGATGCACTGCCTGTATCCAAAACAATGGTGGCCACACACGCTATTGAAAGGGGACTGACATTGCACCCTGTGCTGTTCTGTACTTGTAGAACAAACTGATGAGATGGTGTATCTTGGTCAAAAACTTGACATGTCTTCAATAAAATGCCAATGTTTCAATTAGCAATTGTTGGTTTGTTTTATTTTTAACTGTTACAATTTTATTACATTTCAAACAAGTGGTAAGTTTCTTTTGTGTTTTCGGTCTTTTTGAAGTGGTCAAAATGGTCAAAATGGTCAAAATTTTCGGTCAAAATGCCCATTTTGCACTGGCCTTTTTAAAGCCAATATCAAGACATCACGTGCAGCTCATTAAAATCATCCCGTACCCCTTGGCTAATCACTGACAGTCAAAACGGCTGTTCAACAGCTGTGCTATGAAGTGACCATTGAAGGTTCAAGTGACCATCCGTGACCGTTTTGTCTGCCAGTGAGGACACTATTGTCCACAAATAAGTTCACACATTTACTACACGCAGTGTTATTGTTGATATTTAAAGGTTTCAAAGGTGGTAATTTTCTTTTGCGTTTTCGGTCTTTTTGAAGTTGGTCAAAATGGTCAAATTTTTCGGTCAAAATGCCCATTTTGCACTGGCCTTTTTAAAGCCAATATCAAGACATCACGTGCAGCTCATTAAAATCATCCCGTACCCCTTGGCTAATCACTGACAGTCAAAACGGCTGTTCAACAGCTGTGCTATGAAGTGACCATTGAAGGTTCAAGTGACCATTTTGTCTGACAGTGAGGACACGATTGTCCGCAAATAAGTTCACACATTTACTACACGCAGTGTTATTGTTGATATTTAAAGGTTTCAAAGGTGGTAAGTTTCTTTTGCGTTTCAGTATATATATATATATATATATATATATATATATATATATATATATATATATATATATATATATATATATATATATATCTATATATATATCTATATATATAAAGTAGAGTTGGTCCTGATCTATGTATCTATGATCTCTAAGATCTCGAGAACCCGTGGACGGATTTGCGAGCGGAAAGTACTGTTCGACTCGGGATGGTCCCAGGAATGTCACGGAGACATAAACATTTAAAAAATTTCGGGTTTTAAAATTAGCGTATTATTAGCACTAGCAGAAGAGAGAGGGATTCGAAGGGAAGGGAGCGCAGCGCTTCTAGCGCTTCTGACTACAGCACACCTTAAAATTAAAAAAACTTCGGGTTTTAAAATTAGTGTGTTACGCGTAATTAGCGCTAGCAGAAGAGGGAGGGAATCTAAGGGAGGGAGCGCAGTGCTCCCTCCAGCGCTTCTGTTAGCGTAATTAGCGTATTTAGGAACGTTAATTTTTCAACTTCATTATTCGGAATCAGTACGTCCCCAGAGAACCTTCGTAACGTTAATTTTTCAACTTCATCCGATTGACATGGGACCAACGGCATGTGACAAAGAGTGAAACATACAGGCTACATTTATTTGACGACAATGAGTTCCGACTTCCGACCTCGGTGGGATGACAGGCTGAGTCAACCCCCCTGGTGTGAAGGGGGAGGAGGAGGGGGAGGGGGGAAGAGAAGGGGAGGGGAACGAGGGGGAAGGGGATGGGAGGGGGGAGGGGGAGGGGGGAAGGGGGAGGGGGAGGGGGGAAGGGGGAGGGGAGGGGGGGGAGGGGAAAGGGGGGGGGAGGGGGAGGGGAGGGGCCCTTCTTCCCCTGGGCACCCCCGCACCCTTCCCTCCCCCCCCTTCCCCTCCCCCCCTCCCCCCCTTCCCCCTCCCCCCCCCCATTCCCCTCCCCTCCTCTTCCCCCTCCCCTCCTCCTCCCCCGCTTCCCCCCTCCCCCCTCCCCCCCGTTCCCCTCCCCTCCTCTTCCCCCTCCCCTCCTCCTCCCACTCCCGTGCAAAGCCGGGTACCTCTGCTAGTATATATATATATATATACGAGGTGTGTTCAAAAAGTATGCGACCTTAATTTGTCGTGCGTAAACAAATGAAGCTAGGGGAGGCGTTGATTGGTGCACGTAT
Source organism: Myxine glutinosa (assembly GCF_964187855.1). Taxonomy (NCBI): domain Eukaryota; kingdom Metazoa; phylum Chordata; class Myxini; order Myxiniformes; family Myxinidae; genus Myxine; species Myxine glutinosa. The sequence continues at coordinate 189,957,239 of NC_136264.1, read as the reverse complement.
GTAGGTGATCCTAATGCGCACGCGTGAATTTTTTCCCACCTGCAGAAGCTGTCATTCGACGGCAGACCGCCGATGAGTGAGGAAGTGTAAGTGAGCGCCGTCAGATTTTCGTTTTTGACAAAATGACGGAAAAACTTGAACAACGCTACTGCATCAAATTTTGTGTAAAGCTTGGCGATTCCCAAGTGGAAATGATCCGCAAGATTCAACAGGCCTTCAGGGACGAAGCAATGAGCACCACACAGATAAAGGAGTGGTACAACCACTTCAAAGATGGCCGCACATCAGTGCAGAGTGAAGCACGTTCGGGTAGGCCCTCAACATCCCGAAATGAGATCGTCATTGACCAATTGAGGACCCTGGTGATGCAGGATCGTCGAATCACGATCAGAGAACTTGCAGAGGAGGTGGGCGTCAGCATTGGATCCATTCATTCCATTAGGAAGGAGGATTTGGGCTTCAGGAGAATCTCAGCGAAGTTCGTACCAAAGCTGCTAACGATTGAGCAGAAGCAACTCCGTTTGGAGATCGCACAGGACATGCTGGAGACTGTGAACAGCGATCCCAGCTTCCTCAACACAGTGATCACTGGCGATGAGTCCTGGGTTTATGGGTACGACCCAGAATCCAAGTTGCAGTCATCACAGTGGAAGCATCCAACATCCGCGAGGCAAAAAAAAGCAAGGCAGGTCCGCAGCAATGTCAAAGTCATGCTGACCGTCTTCTTCGACTCCAGTGGCGTGGTTCATCACGAGTACGCACCACACGGCACAACCATCACCAAGGAGTATTACCAAGAGGTTCTGTGTCGCCTTTGTGACGCTGTGCGACGCAAACGGCCGGACCTGTGGGCAGCGGGCAATTGGCAGCTCCATCACGATAACGCACCCGCCCATTCTTCACATTTGATACAGAGTTTCTTGACCAAACACAACACACCTGTGCTTCGTCAGGCTCCCTACTCTCCCGGCATGGCTCCGTGTGACTTCTGGCTTTTCTCCAAGCTGAAAATGCCCCTGAAAGGGACCAGATTTCAGTCCAGAGAAGACATCATGCGGAATGCGACGGACCAGCTGCGCGCCATCCCAAAAGAGGCGTTCCAGCGCTGCTTCTGACAGTGGCAGAACCATTGGGAGAAGTGTGTGGCAGCCCAAGGGGACTACTTTGAAGGAGATTAGTGTAAGTTTGTTGTATCTGGATACGAGTATTTTTTATGAACAAAGGTCGGATACTTTTTGAACACACCTCGTATATATATATGTATATGTATATATATAATATTCTCCGTAGGTGATTGAGTCTGAGGCTTCCTCCGTTGAGGGAGTAGCTCCACCCATTCTGGAAGGGGCTTAAAAAACAAATCACCACCATTTTCTTTCCTGGCATCATATTTTGTTGACAAATGCATCCTGTAATACATTTCGCCAAAAAAAACTCCACTAAAGACAGGAAATGGATATTTAAACCACAAAGTCAGTGCCACATCAACTTTGCAAAAAGTTGTCATTTCTAAAGAAAAAAAGACATTTTTAAAAAACGATAGAAGTGAGGTGTGAAATAATGATGAACTTCATTTATGGAGAGAAGCTGCATCTTCATCACTCGCAAAGAGATCAAACAAGGAACTAAAAGCAACTCATCACCAGATTGGAAAAGCCCAGCTTATATAAAAATACCAATAGCCATTTTGTTTCCTCCATTAAAAACTGGCATCACCAAACTCGTACAATTCCCTTAAAAGTTTCTCAAACTTGTTACATAATGTAAAGATCCCGATGAAAACCTCACCCCATATCCATGCCTGCCAACCTAAGCCCAACATCTCGAGCCTTATAAAAAGTTGAGCCTGGAATTGCTCATCCAAGGACGGAGCATCTGTTCGATTGTGCGGGTACAGCTATTGAGTGGAGAGGAGCTTTTATCTGCACTTTCACTTCCACGAAACTCTGAGTGGCTCTCGCCGCCTGAACGTGAAGTGGTGAGAGAAAGAGCACATCAATTTGAACGCATGCGTGTAACAAACGATATGAGCCTCGCAATTAGCGCTCCATTGTTCTGCTTGTGGAGCGCACACGTTTGCTGATGGAGGCCTTCACGCCGCCTAATGAAAGGGTATGAGCCTGTAATCACACGAACACTTGAAAGTGCCTTTTTCGACGAGCGTTGCAAAATGACAGCATCGTTTATGTTGGATGATACACTCATTTGCCATAAGCTTGGACAAGGACATGTCAAAATCGTTAAAAAAAAATTGTTGTTTTTAAAAAGAAATATTTATAATAATAATAAAAATATAACTTTTGTAAGTCTTCACCACAGGATATGAAATAATAAAAGGTACAATATTAATCTAATATCTAAAATGATCGGCGTCTCACTAGATGTTATTTTATTATTGCTATCGTTAGCTTCCAATTTGACATTACATTTGGTATCAGTAACAGAAACGGGGAAAATGGACCTCTGCCCTGCTGAACTGTTTACGTTTTGTATCCCATGTAATAGGTCGGATCAGGAATTGGACCCGAACCAAAATCTTATTGGCTTGTTCTTGTCATCTACCCAACTCGTCCACAACTTTTTTATTTGTTTATTGTGCAATATATCGTTTTTCACCATATCACTCAATGGTGAAGAATCACTTACAAATTAAAGAATTCTCGTACCCAGATCCAAACCCAGATTTTCACCAAAATATAACAAATTTGCCTTTGTACCCAGATCCAAATCCAGATTTTCACCAAAATATAACAAATTTGTCTTTGTCACACACCCAGCATATCCATCAAGTTTAGTCCGAATCCGTCCATAACTTTTTGAGATATCCTGCTCACAAACACAGTGGCGAACACATAACCTGTCCACCTTTTGTGGAAGTGAAAGCAAACACATAACCACAAACAATAAATATCTCGTGCAAAGCACGATACTTGAAAAATCCTTAAAATGAGTTGTTGCCCTTTGGCCTATTATGACCTCAAAAATAATTGGTGGTTGAATTCACTGACCCGATATGCAAATCCTCTTCAAATCTCAAGTCAATCGGATGAAAACTGAGGAATTTAGAAGCATGACCTAAGTTGTTGACCTTTGGCCTATGTTGACCTTTTGACCTGTTGACCTCAAAATCAAGAGGCTTCTTCCTTATGGCCAACTCTACCATTTGATGGAGTTTCATAAAGATCAGTTTAAAATTGTGACCTGTCTGCAATTGACATACAAACAGACAGAATAACGGTCAAGACCAAGCAAAATATTTGAAAAAGCTTCGGTTTTCGCAAGTAACAAACAAACAATGTCTTTTTTCTCCACAGCCTTTAACAACTTTTACTTTATTATGCCTCCGCCGACAAAGTCACTGGAGGCATTATGTTTTCGGGTTGTACGTCCGTCTATCTATCCTTACGGGCTAAACCTCGTTTTTCTCAGCAACCATATGTCCGATTGAGACTAAACTTTCAGTGTAGGAGGGACACCCATACAGAATGTTTTTATGATAATTGTGACGTCAAAGGTCATGGCAGCCATATTGGATTAAAAGCAAATAATAAAAAATGTATTTCTCAGAAACCGCTCAATGGAAAAATTTGAAACTTGGCACATTGTCAAGTACTCCCAATAGGGAACAAAAGCATTCTACTGATGACATCATAGGTGAAGTTGTACACCAGCCAAAAATGTTTTAATCGAATTCCTCATCCTAAAAATCTGAAATTGCATGCACATGATGTATGACCCATTTGTATTGAAATATTAAATTTATGACATCATAGGTGATATGGTTTGGCAGCCATAATGGATTGAAAGTAAATATTAAATATTGATATCTCTGAAACAGCTCACCCTATCAATGCAAAATTTTACAAATATCATCTAACAGCACTGTTGCATATAGTTTGAAAATGATGATGTCATATGTCACGTGTTTTGGCAGCCATCTTGGATAGAAAAACGAACCTTATTCGATCAACACAAAACTTCACAAACGTGATCCCCGACCCATCCATACAGTCACGTGAAAAAGTAAGTACACCCCATGTAAAGTTTTGACTTTTTCAACATATTTCAACATACAGCTATTTGATCTTCATTTCAACAATATTGATAGATAAAGGTGATATAATATAACAAATATCATGAAACATTTACATTTTGTAGTCCATTGTATGACTTAAATAAACATAAATGCAAATTTCGCATGTGGAAAAAGTAAGTACACCCCATGAAATGTTTTTTAAAATCTTTTTAACATATGTGGACATATCAATATTTGATCTTCATTTAAACAGTATCTATAGATAAAGGTGATCTAATTGAACAAAAAACAATGAAAAAATGACTTTGCAATAATTTATTCAACCAAAAATTCACAGAGATGCCATTTCCTTCTGTGGAAAAAGTAAGTACACCCTTGGCTCTAATAGGTGGTATTGCCCCTTTTGGCAGAAACAACCTCAAGTAGGCGTTTCTTATAACTGTCAACCAGTCTCTGACATAGACTGGGAGAAATTTTTGCCCACTCCTCCATGCAGAATTCTTTCAGTTGTGTGATGTTTGAGGGGTTTCTTGCATGCACAGCTCGTTTCAAATCCCCCCACAGCATCGTGATAGGATTTAGATCCGCGCTTTGACTTTGCCATTACAGAACCCTCCATTTCTATATTTTCAGCCATTCCTTGGTGGATTTACTGGTATGTTTAGGGTCATTGTCATGTTGCAAGGTCCACCTTCGGTTGAAATTCAACTCGCCGACAGATGGCCTCACATTATCCTCAAGGACCCTCTGGTACAATGAAGAATTCATAGTGGATTATATGATGGTGAGCTGCCCAGGCCCTGATGCAGCAAAGCTGCCCCAAACTATAATATTTCCACCACCATGCTTTACAGTTGGTATCAGGATCTTGTGGTCAAATGCTGTCTTTGGTTTTCGCCAAACATGTCTTCTGGTACTGTGGCCAAATAGCTCTACCTTTGACTCATCTGTCCAGAGCACATTGTTCCAGAAGTGCTGGTCTTTGCCCAAGTGTTCATTGGCAAACTTTATTCTTGCCCTGATGTTCTTTCTGGACAGCAAAGGTTTTCTCCTGGCACACCTCCCATGTAGATCAAATTTGTGCAGCCTCTTTCTAATGGTAGACTCGTGCACTTTGACATCAACAGTGGCAAGAGCTACCTGTACATCCCGTGATGACATTCTGGGGTTCTTAGAGACTTCTTTCAGCATCTTGCGGTCTGCTCTTGGGCTGAACTTGCTGGGGCGGCCTGGCCTGAACAAGTTGGCAGTTGTTTGGAATCTTCTCCACTTGTAGATGATCTTCCGGACAGTCGAATGATTGATTTCAAATTGTTTGGAGATCTTTTTAAATCCCTTCCCAGACTCATAGGCATCTATAACTTCTTTCTGAAGGCCTCAGAGAGCTCTTATGATCTCGGCATGGTGACGCCACACACTTCAACAACAAAGAGCAAACCAAACTAAATGTCTGAGGTTTCAATAAGACAGGTTCCTCCAAGATCCTCTCTAACGATGTTTTAATCATTTGCACCTGAGCTGGTGCACCTGATTCTAATTTTATGTATTTGAAGTAGTGATAAATGTGGGGGTGTACTTACTTTTTCCACATGCGAAATTTGCATTTATGTTTATTTAAATTATACAATGGACTACAAAATGTAAATGTTTCATGATATTTGTTATATTATATCACCTTTATCTATCAATATTGTTGAAATGAAGATCAAATAGCTGCATGTTGAAATATGTTGAAAAAGTCAAAAGTTTACATGGGGTGTACTTACTTTTTCACATGATGGTATGCAGAGTGATGGTATCTACCCGTTGTGGGACGATGCGGAGACATAATGGCGACATAGTCGCATTGTTCTTGTTTCAATTAATGTATATACTTGAACACTACAGAACACAAATCGACTTTCAAAAATGCTCCGTTTAGCAGTACTTGAACAAAAATATTGCGGAATTTTACATCATCTCAATCAATAAATGTTGCCACTCGCCAACCCCGCTCATGTCATTTTTCTAAAGACTGCATGGGATTAGGTGTTCTATGAACTCCTTAGTTCATGTTACTTTTTTCAACCCCTCTAAACAAGTTTTATTGAAGAATCTTCATGCCCGAAGTATCTTGGTCATTTGGTGAATCAATTAGGCAGCCAAGGCAGTATATCTTAACTTCAGTCCATCTTTCTCACTTGTGGGTTACCACCCATAAAACCTTTCTGAAAAATGTTGTTTTGCAGGAAGTTCAATAACTATAAAAAAAACTAATAGTGTAATGCCAATTATTGTTAAAAACGAAGAAGCAAGTTTTGAAATTTTCTGACGCTAATGCTAACGCCACCATTTTTATGTACACAATCATCTTCTTCTTTCGTATGCAGTACATGGGTGAGGGTGGAATCTTTTTCCAGGTGGTATTAATATTTCACTGATGCAGTGGCCCATGTGGGTTATGGAGCAGGAAGTTGTAATTTTTTCAGAGTGCCTGTGATAGCTTGTCGATTCTTTACGAAGGACAATGTGGGATCCTTAACGTCCACTAACTACTGCCATGTATACACAACAACAGGAACATTAAAAGAGTTTTGCGAGAAAGTTATTTGCACGTTAATCCTTATACAGACTGTTTGCTGAGGCAACCTATTGAAAGCTGATGTGTGACTATCTAAAGCACAGATATAGATCGGTAAATGCATGTCCGTGAAATCGTTGAGGATGTGTTCAATATAGGTTTTTTAATAACTAAAATGGCCGCCAGTCTACCAGTCGGCCATCTTTGATCAGATCGCAATAAGTTGTATGAGATTGCAGTGATGAGGATTTTTTGTGGCAAATTTTTTTGAGCATTGAGCATTTGAGCATTTGAACATTCAATCTCTCGTTTAGGCAGAAGCTCTAATCGAATGGTGAGGTTTCGATATGATTAAACTCCAGATAATTATTCTGGATTAAAAATCCAATGGATAATGATTGTGACCTTACATGGTACATAGTTTAATGCTGGGACCAGAGGTATCCCACCTCTGGTGCCAGCATTAAACTACAGACTTGGCATTTAATATGGAATCTTTTTTTTGTGGGGGTGAACTTACTTTTCAAGATGACTTAGAACCAAAAGTTCATTGGAATTATGTTGAAATTATTCTAGATTTTGTTAATGTGACCTTTAAAAGAAACAAAAACCACATTTGACATTTCGAAGCAAATAAATTGATCCTTGAAAGTGATGTAAACTGATATCGAACTCAATTCACGGACAGTACTGTGTTAAACTTCTGTACGTTTTCCAGAAGTATCTCTTTATTTTGCACATTAGCCAAAAAAAATTTCAACAAAAACAAAAGCGAAATTATGACTGGGATTACGGACAGTAAAATTACAGTTCAGTACTTCGTGTAACCCCCACGAGCATTCAGGAGGGCACGTACACGTCGAGGCATGCTGTTCACGAGATTTGCCAAGGTTTGGACAGGAATCGCTTGCCATGCAGTGACAATAGGCTGCTGCAATTCACGCACAGAGGTCGGCTGCTGGTCCAAGTTGTCCATTTGACGCGTTAATTCTGCCCACAAGTTCTCTATCGGATTCATATCCGGGGACATGGCAGGCCACTCCATATGCTCTACACCATGGTCAGCAAGAAAGTGTTGGATCATGCGAGCACGATGAGGCCGTGCATTGTCATCTTTGAAGACAAAGTTTCCTCGAAAGGCTGCACGAGCAAATGGAAGCAATGTTTCTTCCAGAATGACCCTGTACTTGAACTGGTTCAGGTTTCCATTCAGAACAACCAGGTCAGTTTTGCCCCCTGAATGAAAAGCAGCCCAAACGGTCACCCCACCACCTCCAGCTTGGACTCTTGGCACTATACAATCTTCGTTGTGGGCTTCATGCACTTGTCTGCACACTCGGACGTGGCCATCTTGACGATAGACCAGAAATCTAGACTCGTCACTGAAGGTCACGTGATTCCAGTGTCCTGGCTGCCATTGACGGTGTTCTCTGGCCCACTGCAATCGGCGCTGGCTGTGTTGTCTGGTCAGGCGTGGCTTTCTCAGGGGACGCCTGGCACGATAGCTTGCTTGAACCAGTCGTTGGTTGACTAGCCTTCTGGATACAGGCACATTTGTCAGTTGCTGCCACTCAGCCCAAAGCCGATTAGCTGACTTGGTATGGCCATTGTGGACTAACCGGTGCAGCTGGCGATCATCTCTCCTAGTGGTTCTGCGTGGACGTCCTGGCCTCGGTATTGGAGTAGGGACACCCCTCTGAGCATTTCGTTTCAGGATCTTTGACACCTGACCTTGAGTGATGCCATACTGCCAAGCAGTAGCATGCTGTTTCATGACAGAATTTCGTAAAACCACCTCTCCATGACAAACAGCATTGTCAAGTTGACGAACCGTCTCCAGAGGAAGCGGCAATAACTTTTGTAGACGTGCAGCAGTTGTTTTCCACTAATACAGAACACAACAACCCTTATATTCCCGATTGTGAAGCCAATCGTTAAATGTACCTGTCCTTACATTTTGTCACGCCACCTGTGATATAATCCTGTTATTGACTTCTTGCTGCGAAAGACAATCAGTGACATGGTTCTTTGAACAAATAAATCACCGAAGTGTAAAAGAAACTCACCAGATTGATATGTTGGAACCCATCTGTGGATCGGTCCCATTGGCCATGGGTCTGCGCCATCTGCGGATGTGTTCTTCACCTTGAAGGAATGTGTTGACAGAATGGTGCTCTTCAATCAGGTACACAGTCATTGGAATTACATGTGGAGCGATATTATCTTATTTTTATCTTATCGACAAACGGTTATCGACAAACCACATGTCACGGACTGCTTTATAAACATTTATGACATCAATTGCTTATTTTTAGGTTCAAATAAACATACTCATCCACCATTGATGCATACACATTCCTTCAAGGTGAACAACACATCCGCAGATGGCGCAGACCCATCGGCCGATGGGACCGATCCACAGATGGGTTCCAACAGATATACTGAGTTAAGAAAGTAAACCCAAGTCAAGAAGAAGAAAAAATTCCATATTAAATGCCAAGTCTGTATGTAGCCTACCATATATTAAACTATGTACCATGTATTAAACTATGTACCATGCATTAAACTATGTACCATGTATTAAACTATGTACCATGTATTAAACGATGTACCATGCATTAAACTATGTACCCTGTATTAAGCTATGTACCATGCATTAAACTATGTACCATGTATTAAACTATGTACCATGTATTAAACTATGTACCATGTATTAAACTATGTACCATGTATTAAACTATGTATCATGTATTAAACTATGTACCATGTATTAAACTATGTACCATGCATTAAACTATGTACCATGTATTAAACTATGTACCATGTATTAAACTATGTTCCATGTATTAAACTATGTACCATGTATTAAACTATGTACCATATATTAAACTATGTGCCATGTATTAAACTATGTGCCATGTATTAAACTATGTACCATGTATTAAACGATGTACCATGTATTAAACTATGTACCATGTATTAAACTATGTACCATGTGTTAAACTATGTACCATGTGTTAAACTATGTACAATGTGTTAAACTATGTACATGTGTTAAACGATTTACCATGTGTTAAACTATGTACCATGTATTAAACGATGTACCATGTATTAAACGATGTACCATGTATTAAACTATGTACCATGTGTTAAACTATGTACCATGTGTTAAACTATGTTCATGTATTAAACGATGTACCATGTGTTAAACTATGTACCATGTGTTAAACTATGTACCATGTGTTCAACTATGTACCATGTATTAAACGATGTACCATGTATTAAACGATGTACCATGTATTAAACGATGTACCATGTATTAAACTATGTACCATGTGTTAAACTATGTACCATGTGTTAAACTATGTGCCATGTATTAAACTATGTACCATGTATTAAACGATGTACCATGTATTAAACTATGTACCATGTGTTAAACTATGTACCATGTGTTAAACTATGTGCCATGTATTAAACTATGTACCATGTATTAAACTATGTACCATGTATTAAACTATGTACCATGTACTAAACTATGTACCATGTATTAAACGATGTACCATGTATTAAACGATGTACCATGTATTAAACTATGTACCATGTGTTAAACTATGTACCATGTGTTAAACTATGTGCCATGTATTAAACTATGTACCATGTATTAAACGATGTACCATGTATTAAACTATGTACCATGTATTAAACTATGTACCATGTGTTAAACTATGTGCCATGTATTAAACTATGTACCATGTATTAAACGATGTACCATGTATTAAACTATGTACCATGTACTAAACTATGTACCATGTGTTAAACTATGTACCATGTGTTAAACTATGTACCATGTGTAAAATATGTACCATGTGTTAAACGATGTACCATGTATTAAACTATGTACCATGTGTTAAACTATGTACCATGTGTTAAACTATGTACCATGTGTTAAACGATGTACCATGTGTTAAACGATGTACCATGTATTAAACTATGTACCATGTATTAAACTATGTACCATGTGTTAAACTATGTACCATGTGTTAAACTATGTACCATGTGTTAAACTATGTACCATGTGTTAAACTATGTACCATGTGTTAAACTATGTACCATGTGTTAAACTATGTACCATGTGTTAAACTATGTACCATGTGTTAAACTATGTACCATGTGTTAAACTATGTACCATGTGTTAAACTATGTACCATGTGTTAAACTATGTACCATGTGTTAAACTATGTACCATGTGTTAAACTATGTACCATGTGTTAAACTATGTACCATGTGTTAAACTATGTACCATGTGTTAAACTATGTACCATGTGTTGAACTATGTACCATGTGTTAAACTATGTACCATGTGTTAAACTATGTACCATGTATTAAACGATGTACCATGTATTAAACTATGTACCATGTGTTAAACTATGTACCATGTGTTAAACTATGTACCATGTGTTGAACTATGTACCATGTGTTGAACTTTGTACCATGTGTTAAACTATGTACCATGTGTTAAACTATGTACCATGTGTTAAACTATGTACCATGTGTTAAACTATGTACCATGTATTAAACTATGCACCATGCTCCGATGATGGCGAGTGAGTGTCAGAGAGATCCTTATATCTCCCTCTGAAAGTGTCTGCAGATGCTTTAAGTTATTTTTTTTATAGAAATAAACCTCAAATTTTTCAATTATACATGTGAATTGTACTGTGATACAAAGTAACCCCAACTTCGGTATTGCAAGGTCAGAACAACACTTCAGCGCATTCATAGAATGGCATCGCACAACAAGTAAAACTAAATTACTTAAATAATTAAACAAGTTGTATGAGGTATTGATCTGCATGCATAAACTTCACAAAAGCGGCGCAATGAAGCAAACATAGAGATGCAGGTAAAATTGTAACGACGCTGAAAAGTGAGCTCATGTTGAGAAGCGAAAGGCGTGGTTGAGGCCTTCGAGGCCGCCATTTTATATGCACTATTCTAGCACTGCGCACAGAGGCCCTGACCTAGCTATAGCCTTCCCCCACCCAAAGAACATGAGGAGTCTCCGCACGATTTGGTAGTAGTGAGCATGCATACAGATTACCGACATGATAATAAAATACAGAGGAAAAGTAGATCCGAAATCTTATTAAATACAATAAGCGTGGCTTGCATTCTGTGCGCAGTATCAATGACAACTTGGAACAAAGTTGATTTGGTCTCCTGTGAAAGTGATATTTCGCAATTTTAACCATTATTAGCACCGTTTGTTACAAGACCTTTTCATTCACTTGAGCAGCCTCGATATCTCCCAGACTGTATATAATGCCGTAACAATTCCATGGCTTTTCCCTTACTCACACAATTCCCATTGGTGCCGATCGGTGGATACACATGCTAAATCTGCGGATAGTCATATTAATCACGGAAGCCCTTGTTGTTATTGCAGCTGGGATAACGTTATTGCCCAGGCAATTTTATTTTGTGCACATGATAACGCCCCTGAATTGGTTACTGCAACGAATGTGATGAGTTATCAATTGGAGGGATGCACAGAAGCATGCCATGAGGATCCAAAGACTCGCGTTGGATGCTCCGCGTGATCCACATGAATCTTCCCTGCAACTCCAAATCAATGTGCTTCTGGGCTTGTTTCATCCTCATCACTCAAACTAGATAACTGCCTGCCAGCTTTTCCTTAACGCCCACACAGTTGAGCTGCTCTGTATGAGATTTGACCCCTCGTTCCAACTGCAACCCCACACACACACTCCCCTATCAGCAGTGCTGCCCAAGGCAAAGTGGCACAGCTGCAATGCCATTTTGGCAGGGAAGCCATCACAGTGTAATTAAGGGTTCTGGGACTTGACCCTGAAGGCCATGCTCTTTGGAACCCATCTTTCGTACTCCCAGAGCCATGCTCTGTGACAAACGAGCGATGTGATCCGTTTGATTGCCAATGCTACAGCGTCTTCCCGACGTCTCCTTCCACCCAATGTGCCTTTTGAGAAGCGAATGCAAACCCGACACGCAATGTGCACATACAAATGAGGCCAATATAAATCATTTGGAAGGTAACGACGTATGATGCGAGTGACGTTGAGCAAGCAGTTTTGTGGTGATGATGAAAGCAAAGTTTCTTCAAAAAAAAGTGTGTGCCCTTTCTTGGGAGAGGTAGTCAGTAGTACCTCAGTTTGGAATTGATCCACCCACTGTGGTGGCAAGATTTACAGAGCTTGCTCAACTAATGACAATAAAAAGCAAAAATATATAGCATAACCACAACAAAGCAAACAGCAAAATACAAGCAGAACAAGAAAAAGAGCAATCAGAGATTGCAAACCCTCGCCAGGATGTATTTTCAATGGTTTTTAAGGGTTTTGTGTTAAAACAAATATGGCGGCCGAACCACGTGACCTATGACGTCATAATTATCATAAAAAATTCCTGCAGGTGGAGTTGCACCTATGGTGAAAATTTCCTGTCAATCGGTCCAACGGTTGCAGAGAAAATCCTATTTATTCTGTGTGGACAAACAGACAGACAAACAGACAAACAAACAAGAAGACGTCATGCAGATCACGATACGTGCAAAATCCGCCCCCCACCCCCAAGAAAAAAGATTCCATTGATGCAGCAAATTGTTCATTTCATCAAGATTAAAATTGACAATCTTGATCAAAGCTCGGGTCAATAGGAAGAAAAGTGACGATTTTTCAGATGAAAAATGATAATAATAATAATAATAATAATAATGCATTTATTTTATATAGCGCTTTTCAGGAAGCCCAAAGACGCTTTGACAGAGTGCAAAACATAATGCATAGCAAAACATAAAAACAATTGCAAAAAAGAAGAATCAATAGGGAAATATTCAAAGCACAAAGGAGGGAGAAGGAGAGGAGATAGTCAGGGGTTAAATGCTGTGGGTTAAATGTTGAATGCAGTGTTGAACAGGTGGGTCTTGAGTGATGTTTTGAATGTGGTGAGTGAGGAGGAGTCTCTGATGGTGTGAGGTAGCGAGTTCCAGAGGGTGGGAGCAGCGATGGAGAAGGCCCTGTCCCCCCAGGATCTAAATTTGGTCCGGATGGGGGTGGTCAGGAGGTTGGTACCAGCAGAGCGGAGGTTGCGGGTGGGAGTGTGTCTGGAGAGGTCAGCCAGGTAGGATGGGGCCAGGTTATGGAGGGCTTTGTAGGTCAAGAGGAGGATTTTGTACTGGATTCTCTGGGAGATGGGGAGCCAGTGAAGCTTGTAAAGGACGGGGGTGATGTGGTCACGGGTCCGGGAATGGGTGAGTAGACGGGCAGCGGAGTTCTGAATGTATTGGAGTTTATTGGTGATTGTTGAGGGTGAACCATAAAGGAGGCTATTGCAGTAGTCCAGACGGGAAGTGATGAAGGCGTGGATGAGGGTTTCTGCAGCCACGGAGGAGAGGGATGGACGGAGACGGGCGATGTTTTTCAGGTGAAAGAAGGCTGTCTTTGTGATCTGTTTAGTGTATTTGTCGAAGGAGAGGGTTTGGTCAAAGATGAGGCCAAGATTCCGGATGTGAGGGGAGGTGGATACTGGGAAACCGTCGATGTTGAGGGCAAAGTTATGGGTGGACTTGGTGAGCGTTTTTGGGCCAATGATGATTATTTCAGATTTATCACAGTTAAGTTTGAGGAAGTTGATTTGAAGCCAGGATTTATTTCAGTGATGCAGTTTGTCAGGATAGAGTGGGTGGCGGTGGAGATGGACTTGGTGGAGATGAAAAGCTGGATGTCATCGGCGAAGCAGTGGAATTGGAGACCATGACGGTGGATTAAGTGACCGAGGGGGGACAGGTAAAGGATGAAGAGGAGGGGGCCAAGAAATGAACCCTGGGGGACACCTTGGGGGAGGGGAGCAGTGGGGGATTTGCAGTTATTGATGGAGATGAACTGACGTCTGTCAGAGAGGTATGATTTAATCCAAGAGAGGGCAGTGCCGGTAATGTTAAAGGTGGTTTCAAGTCGGGTGAGGAGGATGGTGTGATCGATGGTGTCAAAGGCGGCGCTGAGGTCGAGGAGGATGAGAATGTTGAGGTTGCCAGCGTCAGAGGAGAGGAGAAGGTCGTTGGTGATTTTGAGGAGAGCAGTTTCAGTACTGTGGTTGGAGCGGAATCCGGATTGGAATGTTTCATACAGGTTATTGGCAGAGAGGTGATGTTTGAGTTGAGTGGCTACAGCGCGTTCCAAAACCTTTGACAGAAAGGGTAGGTTGGAGATGGGTCTGAAGTTATTTAGGGTGTCAGGGTTTAGTCCAGGTTTTTTCAGAATGGGGGTAACAGCAGCAGTTTTGAGGGATGGTGGGACGATGCCTGTAGACAGGGAGGAGTTTATTGTTGCAATGATAAGTGGAGAGAGAGCAGGAAGGGAGGCCTTGACAAAGCTGGAGGGAATGGGGTCAAGAGTGCAGGTGGCAGTTTTCATTCCGATGAGGAGTTCAGAGAGGTCAGTAGGGGAGACTGGGGAGAATTGAGACAGGGGATGGCAGGATAAGGGGGGGCAGGTGGTTTGAGGGGGAGCGGGTGCGGCGGTGGTCAAGCTGTTGTAGATGTTTTCAATTTTGCGTTGGAAGAATGAAAGGAAGGAGATGCAGTTGTCTATTGTGAATGACTGGGTGGTGGTGTTCAGGGGGCTGAGGAGTTTGTTTATTGTAGAGAAGAGTGCTTTTGGGTTTCCGGAGCCAGAGTGGATAATTTGAGAGTAGTAGGCGGAGCGGGCGCGGGAGAGGGCATCTTTATAGTGTTGTATGTGGTCCTTGTAGGCCTGGGAGTGAACTGCGAGACCCGTTTTATTGCGGAGTCTTTCAAGTTGGCGAGCACGAGTTTTCATCAGGCGGAGTTCAGGGGTAAACCAGGGAGCAGAATGGGTGAAAGAAACTGTTTTGGTTTTTATAGGTGCAAGTTGGTCAAGGCAGGAGGAGAGAGTGTGGTTGTAGTAGTCAGTGAGGTCAGAAGGGGTGTTTAGGTCAACGAAGGGAGAAGTGGACATTTTTTCAGAGAGGGTCGATGAGAATGAGGTAGGGGAAAGAGCGTTTAGCTTACGGAAGTTGATAGTGCGATAATGCCTTGGTGCTGGGGTGGGGATGTTGATGGTCAGAGTGATGGCTAGGTGGTCAGAGAGAGTGAGGTCGGAGCCAGAGAGATGGTGCAAAATTAGTCCAGTAGAGCAGACAAGGTCCAAAATGTGACCACGGTTATGGGTAGGAAAGTTGACATGTTGAGTGAGGTTAAAGCAGGTGAGTAAATCAGTGAAGTCAGTGGTTAGCGTGGAGATGATGATTTTGTAAGGTTGACCTTGAATAGACCTTTGACCTTTTGACCTCAAAAAGTTAGTTTCCCTATTTAGTGACTTGATGTGCAAATGCTGTTCAATTTTCAAGTCAATCAGATGAAAATTGAGGATTTTTTAAACTTGGCCTATGTTGACCTTTTGGTCTATGTTGACCTCAAAAAATACTTGGTGGTTGAATTCATTGACCAGATATACAAGTCCTCTTCAAATTTCAAGTCAATCAGATGAAAATTGAGGATTTTAGAAATTTGGCCTATGTTGACCTTTTGGCCTATGTTGACCTCAAGAATACTTGGTGGTTGAATTCAGTGACCAGATATGCAAGTCCTCTTTAAATTTCAAGTCAATTGGATGAAAATTGAGGATTTTCGAAATTTGGCCTATGTTGACCTTTTGGCCGATGTTGACCTCAAAAATACTTGGTGGTTGAATTCAGTGACCAGATATGCAAGTCCTCTTCAAATTTCAAGTCAATCAGATGAAAATTGAGAATTTTAGAAATTTAGCAAAGTTGGTGACCTTTGGCCTATGTTGACCTTTTGACCTTTTGACCCCCAAAACAATAGGCTTCTTGATTTGACCAACTCTACCATTTGGTGAAGTTTCGTGAAGATTGGTTGAAAATTGTGACCTGTAGGCCGGTGACAAACAAACAAACAGAAAGACAGACAGACAGAACCACAAACGCAACTGACCAATATACTTGAAAAATCTTCGATTTTGCAAGTAACAAACAGACAAACAGACAAACAGACAGACAGACAGAACCGCAAATGCAACCGACCAATATACTTGAAAAATCTTCGATTTTGCAAGTAACAAACAGACTCAAATGCAATACCCTCTCCTCTGGCGAGGGTAACAAGGAGAAAAAGACATAACATGTCATCGCATAATGGTTTTCGTAATTTTACTGAACAGATTTAAATGCCACCAGTCGACCATCTTTGGTCGGATTGCAAAACAAAATCTTCTGCGTATGTATACCAGTACTCTCATGGATTCTCTTTGTGCCAAGTCTGAACAAAATCTGTCCATGCATATCCGATAAATGTTTGGGGACATGTTTAAGTAACAAAATGGCCGCCAGTCTGCCATCTTGGATCTGATATAGAAACAAATGACGTGCATATGTAAGCAATCATTCCTTATCGGTGTGCTAAGTTTGAACATCGGTAAATGCATGTCTGAGAAGTTGTTGAGGACGTGTTCAATTTTTACAAGTCGGGATTTCAAATCGTGTTCAAACATCGGATCTTTAGCCGCGTCGCAGACGCTGCTCATAGAGTGCCCTCTGCTGTTGTTGTTGTTGTTGTTGTTGTTCTTCTTCTTCTTGTTGTTCTTCTTGTTCTTGCAGAGAAGACAAAACCTCAAAGCTCCACCCATTCTGGGAACCATAGCTCCACCCATTCTGGGAGAGCCTTCATATAAACAAATATCCACCATTTTATTAACTCGCATAGTTTTGAGGCCTGTTTTGTAGGCCCGTGGTGTCTTCCTCTCTCACACAGTTTTATTTCAAATCAAATTCGATATATCATTTCATTTTTCACAGTCGCTAACATAGTTTTAGACTCGGTTGAAAAAAAACGGGAAGAAAATCCGATGAAAGTTGCCCTTTATAGAACGAAATGAATTCTCAAAGGCCTGTAACTTCAAGTCCATTGAGATATTTTTTTTTTAAATCGCGGCATGGTCAGTCATACACCGCCCGAAATAACAGACGGGAAAATGCCGAGATATATATATTTTGTTTAAATCGCGGCATGGTCAGTCATACACCGCCCGAAATAAGAGACGGGAAAATGCCGAGATATATATATTTTGTTTAAATCGCAGCATGGTCAGTCATACACCGCCCGAAATAACAGACGGGAAAATGCCGAGATATATTAAAAATTCGTCCATTTGATGACAATCGTCACGATGAAATATTTAATTTATACGTCGTCACAATAATGTGGAGAGAGGAGCATAGCTTCGTTCACGTGTCGCCACACACGGGAAATTGCCGAGATATATTTTTTTTAAATCGCGGCATGGTCAGTCATACACCGCCTGAAATAACAGACGGGAAAATGCCGAGATATATTTAAAATTCGTCGCCACACACGGGAAATTGCCGAGATATATTTTCACTTTGCACAAAAATAACATCAAGTAATCGAATCAATAGGAATGTCCTGTGCCTATAACATCGACGTTATAGGCACAGCTGCATCTAGGCATTGTGTAACATCGACGCGGCTTTTGTTTTAATTAAAACTTTTTGTACTTGTTACAAATAAAATGGCCGCCAGTTGGCCATCTTTGATCGCAACACGAAGCAAAATGATACGCATATGTGCATCATCATTTATTGTCTTTGTGCCAAGTATGCGTAAAATCGGTCCATACCTGTCCGATATATGGTTGCGGGCGAACGCACTGACGCACGAACGAGATCCAATCCATAAACCCCCGTTTCGGACCAAGTCCTACAAGGGCTAAAAAAGTACACACACACTAAGAAAGGAAAAGAAGATGAAGACAAAGAGCACTTGGGGAATTCCAATCTTATAAAAATATCAAGTGTTCTACAATCAAGCCGAGGTCACATGAGCTCTTCCTCAGTGGTCAGTACTGAAAGCCAGGAAGCCAAGGTGCTGAGAATACCATTACAAATGGTTATCAAACTTCTCCATGCGAACATCTTGCTTGTGCAGTAATGCACAAACCGTTTTCGACCATCTATTCTCTATCATTGCTCTCTCTCATTCCTCCAGCTCTCCCCAGCAACTCCAGGATGCACCATTTCTTCCAGTAACAACTTTCTGGTTAAACTACCAAAATGCACACAGTCTGACTGCACATCTCAACTCTTTCATTCCTCATATCTCCGGTCTGTCTCACTATTCCATACAGGGATTGAAGCAGGCAGCAAACCACCACTTCATGCCATCCCCCATCCTGACCGATGATCTTTATTGTCCTCATTAACCTTTCCTAATTGATAGTTTCAGTTTCTACTTGATAGTTTCAGTTTCCTCACCTCCTCCCTTTCCTCTTTTCCTATTCATTCATTCCCTAGATGTTTGTTATATTGTCAGCTCTACCTTGCTCTTCCATGAGCCTCACTCCCGTAAAGAAAAAAAAAATCTGGTCATTTTTTTTCTGATGATGTTGTATAGTAACCGCAGTTGGACTTCACTGCCAGCAGTCCAGAAGAGAAAGTCGAATTTTAATCTCCTTAAATTTGTTGTGTAAGTTTTTTTTTTTTAACATTGACATGGAGCATTGCTGAACCCTCAGGTATGCCTCAACGCAGGAGAAACAACAGTAGCAGAGGCTCCTCACCATTACGTTGTTACAAAGGCAAATGTTTTGCCTTATCATGATAACTGAGAAAGACCTGCAATGGGGTGACTGAATGTGGGGGTTACTTTGTGTGATCGAAGATGTGTTGAGAATACCTGCCATGGGACATTCATTTCCACCTGCGCACGTGCAGAGGAGACAACCGGTTTTGCTTCTCCGAAATCCAAGAGCTCCGAGGTGAGTGTCTTCCACAAAAAAATATCCTGTTGCATGAAAACAACTCTAATTTAGAACATCTTGCACACTTACAACTGTCCTTTTACCGCATACATTCTGTATGTGGTCCAAATTTTGTCTGGACCTCAATGGGATGTCCTCCATGACGTCGGTTGGAACATAAAAAAGAGAGGTACAAAACAGGTGCAGCAGTTGGTTTGGCCATGTTTCATGGTGATTACATGCTGCCTGTAGATCAGGCTCTGCACTGACAGATGTTGCATAATATAGGCCCAGCATGATCAATTAGTAGTCCTCAAAGGCCGTCATGGTATGAAGACCAGCAGATAGAGTAGGATTATCGGCACTGCCAGCTTTACTGTGCCATTCCTACAGCCTTGCCATCGTTCTGTAGTGGAAAAATCACGAATGTGTGGATGAGGCCCTTTGCAGCATGCACAAGGCCCCTTGCAGCGTGAGCAAGGTGCGCGTACGTTTGATGGTTTACGCGCAAGCTTTAATGGTGCTTGTGCACAAGAGGCCAATTATAAGGCTGTCTGTGTTACTGTGAGACACAGCACTTTGAATTATTCACTTCCTTTGCTTCATTATTTATCTGTTTATTTACCTGCACAGCTCACACCTTCTCACCCCTCTTTTCACTTGGGCTTCTGCACCTTCATGCACGACGGTGGCATATGCCCTCCCATACCTTGCATGCGCAATTAAACGTTCTATCTTTTCTCAAGAGTGAAATAACAAAAAGAAGTTTGTGAATGTTCTAAAGCTGAGAAGCCCTTCAACTGCTTCAAATGAGGCCAATATTTTCCCATTCTGCCACCCGCCCCTCCCCCCAAAAAAGCCTCAGTATCAATGAGTGTCAGCATTAAATAAATAAATGAACCTGAGTTCCCTCATATGGATGTCAGAAAGATGTTGACTCACACAAGCATATGATCAGATGAACCAAATGGAGCAGAGGAGCAGGAGACATTTGCGGGGAGGTTAGTCATCAGCAAGTCCAGAAGGGAGGATTTGCCATTGGGAAAAATCTGGATCAGAAAGATTGCAGATTGAGTCACTCCCATGGAGTCACAGAAGTCCTTTGCTGAAGTGCTACGGCTGCTGAGAGAGGTACCAAACCCCAGCCAATTTGCATGGTGACAATTGAAATCGCCACATATGAGGAAGAGAGAGTTGGGAAGAGTGGTTAAAAGTTTGTCCATGTTGTCTGAGAGAGATGGAGATGGAGTCATCACTGTTTGAAGGACGGTAAAACACAAAGATGGACAAGAAGTGGGAGCACAAGAGAAGTTGGAGACGTAGGTACTCTTGGGGGAAGGGAAATGTAAGATCATTACAAGGGCAGAGAGAAATGGAGTTCCTCACACTGCCGCCAGGCAGGGGTTCAGACCTATCAAATTGGAGGAGACAATAACCAGTGAGAGACACAAAGGAGTCTGTTGAAGGAAGGATTGGGAGGAAGGATTTTGTTTTAAAACAGATGATGTCCAGTTTATCGGCAGCGATCTACAGTGCATTCAGAAAGTATTCAGACCCCTTCACTTTTTGCACATTTTGTCATGTTGCAGCCTTATGCTGAAATCGTTTAAATTCATTTTTTTCCATCATCAATCTACACTCAATACCCCATAATGACAAAGAGAAAACAGGATTTTAGAAAGTTTTGCAAATTTATTTAAAATAAAAAACTGAAATATCACATTGACATAAGTATTCATACCCTTTGCTATGACACTTTGAAATTTAGCTCAGGTTCCTCCCATTTCTCTTGATCATCTTTGAGATGTTTCAATACATTGATTGGAGTCCACCTGTGGTAAATTCAATTGATTGGACATGATTTGGAAAGGTACACACCTGTCTATATAAGGTCTCACAGCTGACAATGCATATCAGAGGAAAAACCAAGCCATGAGGTCGAAGGAACTGCCTGCAGAGCTCAGAGACAGGATTGTGTCGAGGCACAGATCTGGGGAAGCCCACAAAAAAATCTCTGCTGCATTGAAGGTTCCCAAGAGCACAGTGGCCTCCATAATTCGTAAATGGAAGAAGTTTGGAACAACCAGGACTCTTCCTAGAGCTGGCCGCCCAGCCAAACTGAGCAATCGGGGGAGAAGTGCCTTGGTAAGAGAGGTGACCAATAACCCGATGGTCACTCCTAACTGAGCTCCAGAGATCCTGTGTGGAGATGGGAGAAACTTCCAGAAGAGCAACCATCACTGCAACACTCCAGCGATCTGGGCTTTATGGCAAAGTGGCCAGACGGAAGCCAAAAAGTTCAATCTTGATTCCATCAGACCACAGAAACTTGTTTCTCACAGTCTGAGAGTCCTTTAGGTGCTTTTTTGCAAACTTCAAGCGGGCTTTCATGTGTCTTTCACTGAGGAGAGGCTTCCGTCTGGCCACTCTGCCATCAAGCCCAGATCGGTGGAGTGTTGCAGTGATGGTTGTCCTTCTGGAAGTTTCTCCCATCTCCACACAGGATCTCTGGAGCTCAACCAGAGTGACCATCGGGTTCTTGGTCACCTCTCTTACCAAGGCACTTCTCCCCCGATTGCTCAGTCTGGCCGGGCGGCCAGCTCTATAGGAAGAGTCCTGGTTGTTCCAAACTTCTTCAATTTAAGAATTATGGAGGCCACTTTGCTCTTGGGAACCTACAATGCAGCAGAGATTTTTTTGTAGGCTCCCCCAGATCTGTGCATCGACACAATCCTGTCTCTGAGCTCTGCAGGCAGTTCCTTCGACCTCATGGCTTGGTTTTTGCTCTGATATGCATTGTCAGCTGTGAGACCTCATATAGACAGGTGTGTGCCTTTCCAAATCATGTCCAATCAATTGAATTTACCACAGGTGGACTCCAATCAAGGTGTAGAAACATCTCAAAGATGGTCAAGAGAAATGGGAGGCACCTGAGCTCAATTTCAAGTGTCATAGTAAAGGGTATGAATACTTATGTCAATGTGATATTTCAGTTTTTGCTTTTTAATAAATTTGCAAAACTTTCTAAAATCCTGTTTTCTCTTTGTCATTATGGGGTATTGAGTGTAGATTGGTGATGGAAAAAAAATGAATTTAAACGATTTCAGCATAAGGCTGCATCATAACAAAATGTGAAAAAGTGAAGGGTTCTGAATACTTTCTGAATGCACTGTATATTGCTTGAAAGAGTTCATGGGAAAAAGAACCTGCAAAGTCTGCTGACTTATGCTGGCTGACATAAAGAAAAAAATATTGTCCGCAATCTCAAGAGATGTGCTCGATACCACATTTCGCCGGTGTACTGCATGTACTACTATGTCCTTAATGGCCACAAATATTCCCACCTTTTTGTGGGGTTGGCCTGGGAAAGTCATTATTCCCAAGCCTCCCATGAACTGGCTAGCCAAGCCTGATGTTGGACTTAATTTGGTTTGGACTGGAATTTGTTCAGGGTGCCGGCTATAATCTGCCACCTCTTCACCGAATATGGAGGATGTCAATCTTTGCCCCTATCCTGTCTCCATCTTTTGCTCCAACAAAGGGTTAATGCCGGAAACATGAGCTCATCGATTCTCATCTGTTGATTTCATCCATGCTTGGAGATTTCAGCCTGGAGATTTCAAGACGATGTTTTCAGCCTCGTCGAAGGATAAACTCAAACTTGTTGCAAGCCTTACAGAGTAACCGAAAATTTCACTGTCAGCTTCCATTTCCTGTTGGGAAAACAAGCTGTTTGACTGCAGCTGCCTTGTGACAGGGTTCAGTGTTCCAGGCCCAAGAGGATTGATCACATAGTGGCAGACGGGGTGGGATAAACCTAGGCATGAGAGAACACATGCTTTTGTGAAAGTATTTCCAGGCGGAATAAATCTCACATGCTGTGGAGATGGCAGCCCAATTATTTTGTGAGAGGGCAGATTGAAGTCCCGACCAGTTGACATGTTTAAATCAGCCGTATCATGTGTTGTTGAGGTTGCTCTCTTGCAGTAGCCGGAGAGACATTTGAGCCTTGACAAGAGAACGATTGAAGGAGACAAGAGGTGCAAAGGATGACCAAAAGAGGTTTGGATGGAACGTTAATCGTTACCTGTTCCAGAAGTTCCAGAAGGAAGGATGTACCAATTGCAGATATCTGGGTTGTGAAGTTTACACATTTGGTCTGGCCCACAGGATTGCAGAAGGCCTTAGTTCCAATACCTTTGGCTGCTTGTTGCAGACCAATGAACCGACATTGTGGCATTTAGGCTCCCACAAAAATTGCACAGAGAGTTTGAATGGTTGGTTACGAGGTGATCCATGTTAGCGGAATTTGACATATTTCTGGAGTGATCATTGTTGGGTGGACAGTGCACCACAAAGACAAACATTAGGTGGTTGTGAATAGGTATGTACAACTAGAGGTTTTTGAAGAGGGCTTAGATGGTTTAGTAGAGAGAAATGGAGTTACTTACATAGACAGCTCCACCACCTCTGCGATGGGAGCGTGTCCTGTCGGAAAGGAAGAGAACATGTATAATGTCTGGAGCTGCAGGAGTAAGTTTGATGGATAGATCGATATTAGAACGGAGATCTCGAATATTCATGGACCACACTGTTAAGGAAGGAGATGTGGGGCAGTGGGTCACGTGATGCACGTGCCAGTACTTGTCGTATATTATTTTGTCTTCTTTGTAAAGTATATTCTTTGGCAATGTATATTCATTCTAAAATATGAGTATTATTTATGAACACATCAATGGTGGCAGTTTGCTTCACCCCTCTTTGGCAATCATTCTGCCAAGATCTCTCATACTCACAACAATGACTTTGTGTGCGGTGTGCTGTTCAACCAGACTGATAGCATCTTTTGGACTTTGCAGAGGTCGATGCAACTTTTTTTTTCTTGAACAGTATATTAGCAGCCGGACCTCTCATTTATCTTGGGATTAGTGTCAAGTCAGACTGAAAACGCAATCCCATTTGTCTTAACATGGACACCTTTCATTGAAATGTGGAGACAACGTTGGGGTTTCCATGGTTTGATTTCCTCCAAAACAGCATGGCTGTGAAAATGGACGATGCTCCTTCAGGATCGGTGCGATAGTAATTCCCAGTTTGAAAAATCTGACTTTTGTTTCACTTGAAACAACCATTTTGAAGAAATGAAAACGTTTGATAATTTAAGCCAAACATGGTTGGTTGTTCACATATTGTATCAGTCCTTACCTCTGCCAGCAAAGTTGATGGAGGTTATGTTTTCACCCCTATCTGTCTGTTTGTCTGTCTGTTTGTTTGTCTGTCTGTCTGTCTGTTTACAAGATATCTCAAAAGGTTGTGGACAGATTCGGATGAAATTTGGCAGAGACGAAATGATTAGATTTTGGTGAAGATCCGGATTCGGATCCGACTACTAGAATTTTTTTATGTGATTCTTTACCATTGGGAGATCGGGCCAAAATCGATACGCAGCAGGATATCTCAAAAAGTTGTGGACGGATTCGGACGAAACTTGGTGGAGCGTTTGTGAGTGTGACAAGGACTAATCGATTCGATTTTGGTGAAGATCTGAATATGGATTCGGATACGAAAATTATTTAATATTCTCAAGTGATTCTTCACCATTGAATGATAGGGCTAAAACTGATACATAGCAGGATATCTCAAAAATATATGGACGGATTTGGACGAAACTTGGTGGACATATTGGGTGTGTGATAAAAGATGACCCTCCGTACTCTTCTTCCTCATATTCCTCCTTCTGCCTCATAATCATCTTTTGATCTCAAATCCAAATCTCTAGCGTATGTCGCAATCATAACAAATTTGACTTCACTGTTCCAATACTTATGGAGGGGACTGTATATTCTCAAAACCTGTGTGTTGCTATTTTCTTCTTATCTGCCTGCCCTCATGAGCCTATCCTTCTTGTACAAAAAACAGGTTCTAATTACAAGGGCACTCGGTGGGGCTCATATCTCCCCCAGGCTGAACAGTTTACGTTTTGTATCCCACCGATAGGTCGGATCCGGATTCGGACCTGAACCAAAATGTAATCTGCTTCAACTCATCACATACCCAACTCATCCACAAAGTTTTGTCAACACCCGTCCACAATTTTTGGAAATATCGTGCCATGTATCGTTTTTGGTCATACTCAATAGTGAAGAATCCGGTTTCGGATCCAGACCTTCAACAAAATCGAATCAATTCATCCCTGTCCATCAAATTTTGTCCGAATCCGTCCACAACTTTTTGAGATATTGTAGGTGTTACCCCATTGGGACATAATCCACAGGCATGGGACCAGTGGGGCTATTGATTGTAGGGGCGTGGCGTGAGCGCGGTTGTTGCAGCCACGCCCACCGAAGAGTGCTTTTGCGTTATAAATGATGTATGAGTTGCGGTCGCGAGTGAGTTCTGTTGGAATAAAGGAGCTTTGAATAGTTGAGAAGTGTCTCGTCCCCTCATCACCCGCAACTCCTACATTGGTGACCCCGACGTGATCTGAACACGTAACCTTCTACAGACAAGAAAAAAACATCCATGCGTTGCCACTGATGTCAAGCCGTTGCGGTTTTCAAAGATCCTGATACTAGACCATCAATTGGGTTTCATAGTCCTGGTCACTAAACTCTGGACATGCTCAGGTACTCATCCTAGCAATGGTTGAAAGCCCAAATATAAAAACAATTGGTTTCTTGGACACATATCGGGCAATCCACACAATCTGGCATCCTGCTCTCCTCCTGCCCTTTCCTGCTCTGGAAAACCCTCTGCTCTTTTTTCAGACTCTACATTGTACCATGCAGTACCCCATTCCACTAACAGGCAATGAAAAGCTGCATCACTCTCTGGATTTGATTAAATGCTTGTCGGATAAATGGAACATGTCCTTCAATGAAGGAAAATTTCTGTGGCATCCTTTCACTCTGGATGGATCTTCAAACTATCATCAAAATTCGGATCCATGATCCTTATGACCCCCATTAACCGTTATGACCCCAACACCATCTTACTTGTGAGTTTGTGCCTCCTCCATCTCCTCTATTCTTCTTTGTGCATTCCCTTTATGTTTGTCCCATTGCCAGTTAGACCTTGCTCTTACATGAACATCGCTCCTGTAAAAAAAAAAACCAAAAAAAAAAACCCAACCTATCAATTTCCATGGTCAACAACTGGAAGTGCGCTAATTTATAAGACTAGCCATCAGCCACGACCTCTCTTTGGCCGACCATTTGGCAAAGCTCATTTCCTCCATAGCCAGCTGCAGACGAGGCATCTTCCTTAGTTTCTCATGTGCATAGTCGAGGCTCATAGAAGAGCTAGTACACTGAACGGATCAGGATTTAACAGACAAAAACAGGTCATAAACCTCGCATAGATACGTGCGCATGGGGTAGACGGGATGGACGCATGCATGGGGTAGACATGATGGACGCATGTATGCACGCATGGGGTAGACATGATGGACGCATGTATGCACGCATGGGGTGGACATGATGGATACAAAAGGAAACTCTAAGGAGAGAAAAGTGAAAATTTGGAAGGAGAAAGAGAGATTTGGTTAGGGTTAATAAAGGCAGAGAAGATCATTGTTTTGGATTGGGGATGATATGAGATGGTGGTGTCCAATTGAGTAATGGTTTATATCTGTAGCTCAATGGAATGGAGTAGTCCTCAACCCTATGGGGTATAGCTCAGTATCACATATCGTCTTTCCTGGATTCTATGAAATCTAAAACCCTTAACATTAGTGATATCTCTCATGATGAGGCCCAAGCACAAGGTATTGTTACAGACGCGGTTGTGGATGTTGGTTTACCGAGCGGTTTGGTATGACCGCGTCTGCACAGTTTACCCGATTATACTCGAACGTTGGCCGAGTCGCGCTACGCTAAATCAATTGAGGAAAGGACACAACGGCTGGGTTAAAATGACACGACACCAGGGGTACAGTTCTCAAGACCTCCGGAGGAGGTTATAATTTTTCGGAACGTTAGATTACAAGGACGAGAGAGACAGCATAGGAAGGTAGGCACTTAAATACGGTCTTATAGTAGCCCCGACAGACGACAGATAAACAGGACAAAACTGACTCACACAGGGATTGATGGCAAGGAAGGGCAGGTAGTCGAGGCTCAAGGTGCACCTTGGCTCAGGGGCAGAATCGACCCGGTCCGGTCCAAAGATGCGGGGAGGTATCGTCGCGCTGGAGGTGGCGTCCGTTTCTCTCCGTAGTTCCGGCGCATCTGACCTCACATCCGGTAAGTCGCTGCGTATATCCAGCGGGGAGTGACACGCCCTCGGCTCGTTAGCTCCGCCCCAGATGGAATCGGCCCGTTGCTTCTTATTGGGTGCGGGGGGTTACCGGGCTCCGCCCTTGACGAGGGGCCGACAGTCAGCCCCTTCGTGGTAACCCCGTCGGCGCACATGGGCAATGGCGGCTAACCAAGCCGGTGTGAGGACGCACACTCCCCGCGCGCTGTTGTTGTTTCATGAGGAAGATGGGAGGAGGTATGGGGAGGTCCTAAACTCACTACTGGTGCCATACAATCACATTCTGGTGCAACGAAGAGTCAGAATTAATGGAAACGAGTCCTTAACTGACATAGACTAAGAATAACTAGCAAGAGGTCCTATAGTTGTCTACGTGAGATGCGGTGAACCTGGGCACGACAGTTAATGGGGGAAAAAGGGGAAGGTCGGTTCTACAGAGTGTTGTTTACAGACAATGGGACTAGGGAATGGGGGATTGGGGATAGTTGGGGAGTATTGGGGAAATAGGGGAATATTTACAAGCGGATATGGAGGCCAAATCCCATATCCGCAACATTGCACCCTTCTCTACCCTCGGGGCGTCCCGACCCGATAAATTTTTACCTATTTTAGTGTGGCACTCAGATGTAGTTCCCTCTACTATTAACTCTACCCTGAGTGCGACAGTTTTACAGATATTCACAAATGAGTAAATATGTCCCCCTGCGACGTTGCACCCTTCTCCTCACAGAAACACACCCACAGGATAACCGAATCGCGGAAAGAATTCGCAAACTAAACATACAGCCGGTAGGGAGCATTATTTACAAGACTACGCTGATATTTACACTACGATCCAGGACCTGTTTTTGGAGGAACACATGCAGATGTTATGCATAGAGAGAGCACGCATGCCAGCATCGATACACCAACCCACGAGTGCTCTGTGGCCTTACGGCCTTTAATAATGTGCAGAGCACCCCTTCCAAGCACCAAAAGCACCACCCCATCATGTACAGTCAGCACCATCCGGTGCACCAATAAAGTGTTTATAAATCACCGGTGGTGTCGCAGCCGGCCGATGTTCTGCCGCTGGTCTTGCCTTCGTGTGGTGCACTTGGTGTTCTGGCTTCTTTAAAAATAAAGAAAGGTGCCAACCGCGTCCATTTCTGTATTGTGGCCGTCAGGGGGCCAACTAAAAGTGGTTCACCTGTATGGCATAGGTGCCACGTTGACCCATAGGTCCATCCACGGGTGGTGCTTGGCCGCAAAAGAACTGCGGTCCATTGTGGGTGGCCACCAAAATTGCGGTCCATATGGTGTATCGATCCCGGCAGCAAGCAGCGAAAGTGCAGGCCCACAACTGCGGAGCCAGCACCTCTCTCTCCTCTCTCTCTGCCCCAAAGCCAGACCCTCGGAGGTGGGAGACAAAAGAAGAAGACAAGTGAGTAAGGTGGTAAGGGCGCAAAAGTGCACGCAACATAAGGTAATGCACACTGGGGGCACATGGGAACCAGGTGAGACAGGTACGTTCCTACCATACGCCCCCCCCCCCACCAGGTAACCTACATTGCCCCTCCCTTACCCCTTACTGTATCCACAAAACACAACACTACCCATAAACATCTACTTTACAAATCAACAAACGTCCCTACTGTCTTCCCCGTTCCTCCCATAAACCAAATTCGTCTTCTCTCCCTCCTAACCAATCAAATTTGCCATTTCCAACTCTCATCAAAATTTGCCATCTCCAACTGAACATCAAAATTTGCCATTACCAATTCATCATCAGTCCCTCCTAAGGAGGGAGAGATGGAATCACCCCAATGTCTCATCCACGTCGTGATGCGTCTCACCAATCCACACAGCAATTCTCATTTCCTGCACACAGAACAAAGAAAACACAGGTGTGGAGTCATCATCATCACCACAGGTAAGTGGCTGCGTATGGTGCGACAGGTTCATCAATCCTAACTATTTCCTAAATGACTTTAACAACTTTACATTACCCGGGGTCTTTCTCCTGCCAAACCATTGGCCCTCTTACACTATGGGTTCTAAAAACCAATTCCCATTGACCAAACTGTGGTGCTTTTCAATTTGGGGTCTCACTCCCCCGATTCATCTCCCGGTGCCCTCGCACAATTTCTGGGCTGTGGCGTGTACCTCTCCCAGCGGGTCTACCCACCTGCACACCTCCACCACTGCAGTTGCCTCCGAGCTTACCTGCTCCTTACCCTAACCTAACTACCTGGGGAAGGCCCTCTGGCGCTCTCCCCACTCGGTGCCCTCTCTGGCACGGGGCTACCCGATCCACACCCGGGATCCTCAGGCACCCACTGACACTAACGGCTCCCAGAGCCCACCTGCGGCCTCACCTGGCCGACATCCTCACAGTGGTGGAGTGCCCAACCAACTACACACACTAACAGGCTACACGCCCAGCCATTTCCACAACACTAATGCACCCATCCACAATACCATTCTGCAACCGCACCACAAATGCCAATATCCAACCACAATTTACCTATACCCTCTACCTAACACTTACACTACCCGCCCCGGGTACTCGTGAAAGGGGTCCACTCTTCCCCCATCCACACCTTCGCACCATGCACACCACTCCGTACCACTTACTCCAACTCTCTCCACACACCTGTACTTGCACACCTGTGCTCTCACTCTTGGTGCCGCCTGCACCCTTCTCTCCCCAAGCGCATTCGCGCTGATCCACAACACTCACTACTCACACACTGCTCCACACTGCTCCACACACCTGTCCAGTTGCACACCTGTGCAATCACACCTGTTCAATTCTCACCTGTTCAATCTTCACACACACGGCATCATCTCATCTAACTACTCCCCTCTGAAACTTGCGCTTCCCAGTCGTCCCTTTAAACTATTGCGCTCCCTCGTCATTATAATCCACACTAAACTACCTGCGTCCCCACTACAGGTATCAGTCACTAACTAATCTTAACGTTACCTAATGTCATCTTCGCTAGATCCCTATCAATATCCTAACCCACCCGGGCTAGTTTTCACTGCCATACACCCCATAAGCTATTGCGCATTTGCCCCACTATGGGAAGGGTGGCAGGGATGCCCCCCCTTACCCACCGGGCCCATCGCTCACTACCAATTTTGCACATCAAATTTCCACAAATCAAAAATTTGCCAATCACTATCCATCATCTGCCAATCATTACTGCCAATCCTTTGCCAATCATCAAATTTTGTTTTTCTCTAATTTTGGGGCCAAAACACTATCCTCGTCATTACAGTCTACTTACTAATGCCTCTCGGTGCGCCAATTCCTGTCCAAAGCCCGGCTTCGTACAGCCAAGCCATGAATGCGGGTTGTGTGGTGCCAGCGGCTGGATACGTCCCGCATTCGGTGCAGGGAAGGAGGTTTACCCGGGCCGAGGTCCCACGCACCATCTCGGCACGGAGCCATCCCATGGCTCGATCTCGACCTGCCGGTATGCCTCAACAAAAAGTGGTCGCCATGACGATCCTTCCTATCGGGCCGCCCGCTCCGCCTAGTGGAGCACGGACGCGGCCGTTCAAAGCGAGGCCCAGCACGCACCGAGGGCCCGATTCGGCTAAAAGTCGCTCTAACCACTAACCCGTTTAACGTCGATGCTTCACCTGCATGCTTACACCCCGCAGCCCGTTCCTTGCTCACACATCCAGCCGTTCCCATGCTCCTCGTACCTTTCCTTACACACCCAGGTACCCTCATTCCACGCACAGCCTTGGTCACACACCTGACCACCAAACACTTTGGCACACATTCGTTGGTCGCACACCTCACCAACACACCTCTTCGCGCCCCCTCCTCGGTCACCTCCTCTGTGACAATCACAGGTGTGCTCTCATTCGCACACCCAACCACGTGCCTCACTACCAATTCCAGCATGCATTCCCACTCACGCTCTACCATTCCAGGTGTGCATCCTTTCTCACCTGTCACAACCAACTCACGCTCCTTGTCACTCTCACTACTCTCACCTCCATTCTTGACAGCGCACTCACCCTTACTCTTGACAGCGCACTCTTTCCTCATGCACCCGTCCGTTACACACCTCTCTCGCACACACTCTTGCGCACACTCTCCCGTCACACCCTTTGTAACACTCACCACAGGCGTGCATTCTTCCTTGCCTTTGACAGCGCACTCTTTCCCCATGCACCTGTCCGTCACACACCTCTCGCGCACACTCCTGCGCACACTCTCCCGTCACACCCTCTGTAACACTTACCACACCGCGCTTCCATGTGCTCCCTCGCACACGCGCTACGACCGACTCACTCTCGCCAGCACCCTCACTCCTTGGCACGCACTTTTTCCTCACACACCCCAGAGTCGGACTTTCTCGCACACCTCCTTTTTCGCACACCAGACCTGTCGCACACTTCACCAACGGCCTCTCACGAACACCCGGGTCCATCTCGACCCCCAAGCTTCTTAAATCACCTGGCGCATCATACGCACGACCATATTAGTGCAGCGGCATAGCAAACCAATTGTGCATTTTGTGATGGAAGCACCAAATTTGGCAGAATGATAGAATATTATATGGAGAACATTTTCAGATATGGAACCACTTTGGAATTCACCCCAATGTGGCCGCCATATTGGATTTCAAAATGGCGGCTTAAAAATCTTTAATTACAAATATTTCTGGTTCTATACCAGCTACAGCCTTGATTTTAGTGTCTGGATGTACAAACTTGAGGTCAAGGAATTGAATGGTTCTACTTAGAAGTTGATTTACTGACGCCATATTGGATTCCAAGATGGCGGCTTCCGAAAATCTGCTGACCGATATCTCTGGTTCTATGCCAGCTAGATACTTGATTCTGGTGTCTAGATGTACATTTCTGAGGTCAATGAATTGAATGGTTGTATTGAAATATGTTTTAATGCACATAAGCAACTGATAATCCCATATTACGTACATTGTATACACACGTTCAGCAAGAGAACTAGCGAGCGTATTGCATCAAGTCATGCCAAGTGTCACAGTTCCAACTCAATGTGAGCAGTCACCATCACAGGCACACAGTGCTGTGCATTTCAGAGCCGCTTTCTTGCACTTGCATCTCCCACTGCAACCGTTTTCGCACCCACAACAGATGAGTTCATAGCAGGATTTGGCAGCTTCTGGTAGTGTTGTCCACAGAGGATCGAACTGTCCGTCATTGTCCACCCACCCCCAGTCGCATGGTGATCGGAGATAGCAGTGTGGGACAAGAGACTGTCCCCAACAATGTCCACCCTGGTAAGTTGCTCTCTTCACGTGTTGTACTAGGGCGGCCTGTGTTGGAGGTATTGCTTCAATGGATCGAGATTTCTTTGCAAAGAGTTTCTTTCTTGCCAGATTCACCTCAGAACATGTGCATGTGCGGTCGTACAGAAGCACTACGTATCTCTCCAGGGTTGCCAGTGTATCCTCAGAGATCTCACTTGGTGCAGATGCCAGGTCCAGGAATGCATTGGTCACTTCTGGAAAAGTTTCCCATACTGCCCATGCTGTTTTCTTGCCATGACCTGCAAAGCTCGAGACGGTATCACACCCTGTGATTGCATGGAAGATTGGCAGTGCCTTGGCTTTGTCTGGTCCCAGGGTAGCAGACAGCTCGTGTGCTGCTATGTAGCGGAAGTTCTTTCCGGTTCCAAGCGCTAACCAGAGTTCGTCCACTACCTCATTAAGCTCCTGGGCCATCCACACAGCGAGAACCACCACATCTGTGTCCACGGTGCGGATGAGTACTCTGCGGTGTCCAGATTTCATAGCAGCTGCTGCGTGGAGCATCATGCGCGTGTCTGCTTCCTCGTGATTGCACGGGGCCAAAGCGGCTGTGTCTGCACATGGTGGTACAGCAATGACCTGTTGGTGTAAGCATGAACAATACCGTGATGTAAATTAAATGTGAATTCCTTTGGTGTCGGTGGTCACGAATAAAACCTGACATGAATCTGCATAACATTTATTAATTTATTTCAGTACATTATTTCAAGTACATAAATACAGGGCAATTATTATTATTATTATTATTATTATTATTATTGTTATTTACTTGGCATCAAACACATGAAATCATACAATATGACATTGTACATATAACAGTAGCCTGTTCATGTACACTCCCCCAAGATGCCAGGAAAGAAAAAAGCAATTCAAGAACACTATGGCCAATAGGCCTTTCTTAACAATTTGAGGGAGTGTACCGTGGACAGCTAAAGATTATATATACAATACAAAATATTATTCCGAATAGATAATACAAATCGGGATTATATAATCAAAATTAAATTATATGAAAAGAATACACATATGTGGGTAAGAATTTACTCTACAACAGCATAAATCAATAATACATTGTATAATATGTACTGAAACCACAGAAGATTGTACACACACTCTCAAACACACAAGCAGGCACGCACCCACTCTCACCACCCAGACACATACACACACTTTCACTAACACACACTAACATACATCATGCACATTACCTGTTCACCGTCAGTAGCAATCAGCTGTTTGTCTGGCACATCGATGGACTCCGTGACCTGCTTAGACAGAAAGCTGAAGAGTTCCTCCTTGTTCTCGTCGACACGGAGGAAACTGTGCCAGTTGCCTGGTAGGAGGGCAGAGCCAGTGACACGTCTGCGTATTCCCTTGCCTCTGTTGGTCCTTGCAGTTGCCTTCAGGCTGCCTGACTTTGCATAGCGGTCCCACACTAGATCGAGACGAGATCGATGTTGAAGCTGTGACATAATGTATGGAACGAATACTTTTGTGGCATAGTCAAGAAATGTTTTGGTCTGGCCTGGGCTCAGCATTTGAACTATTACAGCTCCATCGAGGATCACAGAAGATACTTGTGGTGGGTCCGACTTTGTTTCGACAAGCTGTTCTAAGGGCTGCAACAAGTCAGCTTTGGAACCAAAGCGGAGCTGTCCATTTTGCGAGAGTGCTGGCGGATGTGCGCTGTTCTCATGTTTGAAGAACTGCTCGAGACCCCCATCTCTGGTTTGGCATGCGATGTATAGTCTGGAGAAGAGCTCTGAATCACTCTTTGCAGAGGCTACTTGTTGTTTGCTCTTCTGGGCAGCTTTGACCTTGATGGATGAAAACAACGGGAGTTTGTTGCGTTTGATGACATCATTGAGTGGCTTGGATCTGTCTGCCAGACGTTCCTTCTCAAATGAATGGAACTGATCTCTCCCAATCTGTACAGCTGTACGCACAGTATCTACAACAGCTGGGCCCAAGATCTCCAGTGTGCCCAGGACCAGCAAATCTGTGCTTTCTTCTTCAAAGGGGCTGCCCATCTCTTCGATGACTGTTGTCAGTGCACGGACATCTTGGACGAACTTCTTCTGCACGCTGTCGGTTTGCTCATGGTGGTGGGTGTGCTCTCCCCTTTGGCGCAGTTGCTGTGAGGTCTCAAATTCTGTGATGACCCGAGCAACTTCGGGGCCAGCCACCATCCACCGTCGAAGGGCGCTTGGATTTTCAGTTAGGCCCACTGCCCCACCATCGCCTTTGACCGTGGCATTATTTTGTTCATGAGCCTGGTCTAGGGAGATGGCGGAGAAAGCATGCCTAGTCTTCTTGGATGTGAAGTGCCCCGCATGGAACTTGGCAGCAACATCTGGGTGTTTCTCTGCAATGCCAACCATGTCCCTGATGTGGACTGGTAACCAGCGAGCATAGTGGATATGGTCCAATGCAGCGAACCATGCAGCTAGCTCTGGTAGGGTGTCCATGTACAGCGTGAAGTTGGACTCTCTCAGTGAACGTATGTAGAGGAGTATACAGAGCTCCAGGTTAAGTACAGTGGCCCAGTACTGAAACTGTGGACATGCCGCTGCTCTCTGGTCACACCATGCCTCGAACTCCAATGGTTCCTCATCTCTTGCAGTTGCTCTTTCGTTGTATATGTCATATGCACGATGCTGCAGTATGTGTAGGGCAGCAACAGTTACTTGGTGGGCGCGTCTTGTACGGCTGACGTGAGCTGCACGCAAGAAGGAGTCTGCTGTGCCAGCTGTTGCTATCTCTGCCTGAACCAATGCCTGTGTCCAACCGCTGTCTTGCAGCCAGTCTCCTGCTGTCTTCAAAGCTGCCATCTCTGTGTGTAGACCACCCAGCATGACCACAAAGAGATCTTCACCATGTGTGTCTGGCCAGTTCCATTGCACCTGCTTGGCGATCGCATAAAGTGGTTGGTCCAGTGTGACGACGGGTATCTGTCCAGGGTTTAGCTCATTGATCGCTGCTTTCACGACATCCATGGCATGGCGGATCATTGGCACTGAGTGGGCTTGGTCATGGAAGAGGGGAATCAAGGCAGTGGGTGTGACTGTGATACTAGTATCCTTGGCCGATTGGTTCTCTGCGTGATGTGCAGCCCAAGAAATGTTTCCTGGATTCTGTGTGTCACCACTGTCACATGCATCCTTCACAGTCTGGAGCCACCTCTTCTCTTTATCCAGTTCAGCTTGTGCAGGATTCCTCTGCAGCGACGCCTGGGTTCCAGCTGGTACAGGGTGGCTTTTGGCAAGTGAACTAACTGATTGTACATCTGTGTAATACCGTGGAAGGTCCTCCACAGTCTTGACATTTGAGACACCCCCGATGATGACAATACCTCGGTCTGTGCCTTGATTGTCATAGTCTGGATGTTGTATCAATGAAATACCAGTTCCGTGGAAGGAGTCGTGTGCTGTCGTGGAACTGGGATTGTGGTCTATATTATCCACAGCTGATGTGGTGAACACTCCACCGCGGAGCTTTGGGGGA
This sequence comes from Myxine glutinosa, assembly GCF_964187855.1. Lineage (NCBI taxonomy): Eukaryota > Metazoa > Chordata > Myxini > Myxiniformes > Myxinidae > Myxine > Myxine glutinosa. Next base: position 189,920,750 of record NC_136264.1, on the reverse strand, counting down.
CAGACCACCTTCTCCGCCCGAAAGCGCTGACAGACCCCGTTCCCCAGCTCTGCAGAGATCCATAGCACTCTATCATAGGCAATGCTGATCCCTAGTCCAGATAATGTGTCAACCAGTTCCCTCTTTCTCGTATGGGCTTGAAGCATCAAGCCAAGATATATTGGCAAAGGAGTCTCTTGACTAATGCTGTGTCGTACGTCTGTGCCTGCACCTCTCCTCTCATGCTTCACACTGTTGTATTTGAGAAGTTGAGCTATTGTCACAGACGCCGATGCCGATGACTGACATGCCTGATCTTTGATGCCTGCGCCCTCTAAAATCATGGAGACCATTGTCAGCAGCAGTTGTGGCACAGACTCTTCTTGACATTTGTTTGAGAAGGACCCATTGAAAGGCTGAGATGACTGGAACATATCCTTCCTTATAATCCCTGCAGCTCGTGCCAGGTGCACAACATCACTGTCAATATCATGTTGACATGCCTTGGCTAATGCACTGCCAATGTCTTCCTGAAACACCAGCAGGACATCTCTTCCCTGCCTGTGCTCCTGCAGCTCAGGGAAGTGTGCCAGGATACGCTCCTTGAGTCTGGTTGTATGGACTCGTGTTTCCAGCACAACTCCGAACTGTTCCATTCTCATTGTGTAGAGCTTGGTGAGGTCTGCCATCTTGAATACAGGAGCAGTGTCTTCTTCTTTAGCAGTTTCCTCTATGTACGTTACCAGTTCAGCAAGGACTATTGCTGAAATGACATCTACCGTGCTCTGGCTTTGCTCAGCAAGCTTTTTTGCTGCCCTCACGCGGTTGTATAGGGATGTCAAACATTTCTTATGGTACTTGGCCTCTCTTGCGACCATGTCCCCAGCACTCAGTTGGGCTAACAAAGTGGTATCCTGAAGAAACTCTGCAGCCTTGCGAACGTGTTTATCTAGTTCCAATGTCGCTGCTTGATGAAACTCCAAACCAAGCTCTTGCTGGCAGAAGAAGCACAAATTGTCGCATATGCTATCAACACAAGCTGCCTGAGACCTAGTAAGCTTGTACTTATCTGTGATTGTACTGGGGATAGGGCTTCCCTCTGGATGACTTCTCTTCTGTACCCGCTGTAGCTTGGTAGTGTTATATTTCACCCTGCATGACTTGTGCCACTTGGCTTGGTGGGCAGCTAGAGTGGCAGCTATCCCTTGGCCTTCATCCAGTCGTTGCAAGTCCACGTCTTGTGGCAGCTTGCCTAGTTTATTGAATGCTGATAGATTGTCTTCAAGTGTCTTGTATCCAGCACCTGCATCAGTTCTTTTCGTGACAGCAGGACACTGTAGGGACTCTCCTATATCAACTTGACACAGAACACAGAGTTCCCAGTCCAGTGGCGTCTTTGGCGTTGAAGTTACATGCTTGGTAACATGAACTAACTTGAACTGCTTCGACATGATTGAAACCTGGATGGAGCAAACAAACAAAAAAGTCGTTTAATTAGGGGTTAATCAACGGACCAGCATGTTTTATCTACAGGACAATACACGACCCCCCCTGAAATTTGACACCAAATGACCTCTTTTAGGGGTATTTTTGGCCGAAATTTTCAAATTTTTCACTCCCCAGACCCCTAGATGTTCCCTTGAGCTCAGAATCGCCGCTGTAATGTGTCTACTGATGTTAGAAAAGATATAGGGTGAATGGGGCAATAATTGTGCCTGTAGGATTTGTTTCCGCCACCCCCCCTAAGGGTTACAGATTTTTAAGCCGCCATTTTGAAATCCAATATGGCGGCGACCTTGGGTGAATTTCAAAGTGGTTCCATATCTGAAAATGTTCTAAATATAACATTCTATCATTGTGCCAAATTTGGTGCTTCCATCACAAAATGCACAATTCTTCTTAAATTTTTGCTATGCCGCTGCACTATATTGGTCACCACTTACACCGGGTCCTCTTCCTCTTCGCTTCTCCTCCATCACCTGCGAATCCCTCATCCGGTTAATGAGCACATCATCACGATCCAAACACAGACTTTGGACCAATTCTTTTACTTCCTCTTTTATCTCTTTCTTATCCCCTCTCCGTCGCTTCTTAATTTCGCTCACCCCTTCTTCCACTTCTTCTAATTTCTGCTTCACCTCTTTTATTTCCCGGTACGTCTCCTCAAGCTCGTCCTCCAAGGCTACCTTGACCGTTTCCATGTGCGTCCTCACCTGCCGGTCCTTCGTCTCCATTACCTCTATCACCTCGTCCAACCTCGTTGTCAGTCCCTCACGTACCATCTGACATTCCCTCTTCGTCGCTACCAAGTCATTTTTTAGGTCATTTTGTGTCGCTTTTAACCCTCCTAATACCGCAGTGTTCCTTTGAACCTACTCCGTTAGTCCTTTTTGTCCCTCCGTCAGCTGTTCCACCTCCTGCGTCAGGTCCTCTATGCCCCCTTGTAACTTTACAGTCCCCTTTCTCACCTCCTTCTCCATGTGCTCCTTACAGTGCCTCACCTCCTCGCGCACTCCTCCGACCTCCTCACTCACACCTCTTCTGATCTCCTCTCCCATCACTTGCATCTCCTGCCCAGATGCCACCCTCATCTGCTCCATTTCCTCCCTGTGAGCATCCAGTTTGGTCTCTACCCCCATTCTGACCCCCTCTAACTGCTGCCCCATTTGGTTAACTTCCCTTTCCGCTTGGTCCCTCATGTCCCTCAATTTGCCTTCCATCCTGTTTTCTAACCCCTCTAACCCACTTTTCACTCCCTCTATCTGATTCTCCTGGGCAGCCATTCTATTTTCTACCCCCATTAACCCATTTTTCACCTCTTTTATCCCGTTGTCTAACCCCTCAAATTTGTCGTCTAACTTCCCAAATTTCTTGTCTAATCCCTTAAAATTATTGTCTAACCCCTCACCGGTACCCCTCGCTTCGTCCCTCATTACCCCCATTTGGTTTCCCATTACCCCCAATTGCTCACTCTGAGCCCTCGCTTCGTCCCTTATTACCCCTATTTGGCCCTCCAATCGCTCACCCAATCGCTTACTATCAGCCCTCATTTGCTCACTATTCTGGGCCATAAGGGCCTTCATTTGTATTAAAAACAAGTTCAAATCCACCGGTGGCGCTACTACGGTCGCGGGCGTGGGCGCCGTGGCCATGTGCGAGGCGCCATTTCGCGCGCCCGCCACCTCGTGCGTGACGACGCTATTTTGCGAATCTGCTACCCTCACTGCTTCGCTCCCCTCTTGTCCCTCATTTTGGTCCTGGATCGACCCTGCCTCACTCCCTACTACCGGAACCCAGCCGTCTTGGTCTGCCATAGCGCGACTTTCAAAATTCGGGTTTTTATTTTTTTTGTAAAACACAATTAAATTTTGCCGTTATAATTTCGAGCGCGTGAAACGCGCTCCGGATCGAATCCCACTCCTGACACCAAATGTTACAGACGCGGTTGTGGATGTTGGTTTACCGAGCGGTTTGGTATGACCGCGTCTGCACAGTTTACCCGATTATACTCGAACGTTGGCCGAGTCGCGCTACACTAAATCAATTGAGGAAAGGACACAACGGCTGGGTTAAAATGACACAACACCAGGGGTACAGTTCTCAAGACCTCCGGAGGAGGTTATAATATTTCGGAACGTTAGATTACAAGGACGAGAGAGACAGCATAGGAAGGTAGGCACTTAAATACGGTCTTATAGTAGCCCCGACAGACGACAGATAAACAGGACAAAACTGACTCACACAGGGATTGATGGCAAGGAAGGGCAGGTAGTCGAGGCTCAAGGTGCACCTTGGCTCAGGGGCAGAATCGACCCGGTCCGGTCCAAAGATGCGGGGAGGTATCGTCGCGCTGGAGGTGGCGTCCGTTTCTCTCCGTAGTTCCGGCGCATCTGACCTCACATCCGGTAAGTCGCTGCGTATATCCAGCGGGGAGTGACACGCCCTCGGCTCGTTAGCTCCGCCCCAGATGGAATCGGCCCGTTGCTTCTTATTGGGTGTGGGGGGTTACCGGGCTCCGCCCTTGACGAGGGGCCGACAGTCAGCCCCTTCGTGGTAACCCCGTCGGCGCACATGGGCAATGGCGGCTAACCAAGCCGGTGTGAGGACGCACACTCCCCGCGCGCTGTTGTTGTTTCATGAGGAAGATGGGAGGAGGTATGGGGAGGTCCTAAACTCACTACTGGTGCCATACAATCACATTCTGGTGCAACGAAGAGTCAGAATTAATGGAAACGAGTCCTTAACTGACATAGACTAAGAATAACTAGCAAGAGGTCCTATAGTTGTCTACGTGAGATGCGGTGAACCTGGGCACGACAGTTAATGGGGGAAAAAGGGGAAGGTCGGTTCTACAGAGTGTTGTTTACAGACAATGGGACTAGGGAATGGGGGATTGGGAATAGTTGGGGAGTATTGGGGAAATAGGGGAATATTTACAAGCGGATATGGAGGCCAAATCCCATATCCGCAACAGTATGTTGCACTCCTATCGCAGACAGGTCAGTCTCGCAGTCTTTTACCATCTCCTCTCTGGTCTAGCTACATGTGCTCCGTCAGCCATCCAACCATCTCCAGAAACCTTAGAATGCACGTATTCTTCTATACCTGCTGCTTGCACACCTCAATCTCCCATCTGTATAACTACCTTCCTGAGTTTCTTCCAACCAACTCTTTCCTTTATGATTCCAAGCAGGCGGTGCCGTGCTAACCCCCATTCTTGACCATAATCGTTTTTTTTTTTTTACCTTAATTTACCATGCCGACCTGAACCGTGAGAGAGAGAGAGAGAGAGAGAGAGAGAGAGAGAGAGAGAGAGAGAGAGAGAGAGAGAGAGAGAGAGAGAGAGAGAGAGAGAGAGAGAGAGAGAGAGAGAGAGAGAGAGAGAGAGAGAGAGAGAGAGAAAGAGAAAGAGAAAGAGAGAGAAAGAGAGAGAGAGAGAGAGAAAGAGAGAGAGAGAGAGAAAGAG
>NC_136264.1:189808186-189915605 GCF_964187855.1 Myxine glutinosa | reverse complement strand
GAAAATTGAATTGTAAAACAAAGGTTCCATCAAGAACATTTGCTTTGTGTATGAATGCGTAGCTCTTGTTGTTGTTAGAGTTCGCATGCGTTTAGTACACTTTGATAAAACCTGGAGAGGGGAGACATATCAAGATGCGAGAGATCCATCAAGAATATAGCGTGGTCATAGCCTAGTCTCCCCGCCTGCTGCAAAAGGCGACGAGCGACGCCGACCCAAGGTGGAGAGGGGTGCATGTACAGCATGCGTAGAGCAACCGAGAGTCGAAAGGCCATTAACCGGCTCTTTATGTCAACCAGGCCTTGGCCTCCATCGGTCAGTGGCAAGCTGAGGACCTCGGGTCGCAACCAGTGCTTTCCATCCCAGAAGAAAGACACAAAGCACTTCTGGAGCTGTTGAAGCAACACTACCGGAGGGTGCAGCACAAAGACCTGTGCCATAGGGTAGAGGCCACCAAACTGTTGATCACCAAGACCCTTCCACGATAAGACAGTTGTGTTATCAGATTTCTCCATTTTTGCAGTTTCCCTTCAACAAGATCCAACAGACCAGCCCAATTCTTTGCTACTGTGGCGTCATTACCCAAGAACACTCCAAGGTATTTCACGCCATCAGTGGCCCATGCAAGAGGAGCAGGAAGTTTGGGTGCCGAGTGACATGACGGACCAAGCCAAATGGCGCTCGTTTTCTCCCAATTCACTTTGGCTGAAGAAGCCTTTTCAAACACGGATAGACAATAACGGACAACGTTAATGTCATTGAGGTTCCGCACAAAAACACACACATCATCAGCATATGCCAGCACCTTAATGGGCCGTTCAAGATGAGAAAACCCAACCCCGGTTAGTCTAGCACGCAAATAACCCAGTAAGGGTTCGATGGAGAGAGCATAGAGCAAGCCAGAGAGGGGGCAACCTTGTCGAATTCCCCTGTTGACAGGCAAGGGTGTAACAAGTCCATTGTTTATCTTAAGCACACTAGAGATATTGTTATACAGTATCTTAATGTAAGAAATGAAGGTCGGACCAAGTCCAAACCGTTCAAGCACTTTGAAGAGGTACCGATGATCGACGCGGTCAAAGGCCTTCTCCTGATCAAGGAGAAGGAGTCCCAAATCTGTGGGGTTTTCTTTGCACAGTTCAATCATGTCTCTTACGAGGGAGATGTTGTCATAGATGGAGCGCTTGGGTACACAATAACATTGGTCTTCTTTCAACAATGAGGAGAGATGAGGAGTAAGTCGCAATGCCAGGGCTTTTGAGAATACTTTATAGTCTGTGCATAGCAAAGAGATTGGGCGCCAGTTTTTAATATAGAGCAAGTCTCCTTTCTTTGGAATGAGGGTGAGAATAGCCCGTCGGCAACTCTGAGGGAGCTCTCCAAGCTGGCAGCTTGCGTTCAAGGTGTTGAGGAGTTCGGGACCCAGTAGATGCCAGAATTTATTATAAAATTCAGTTGTGAGTCCGTCCAATCCGGGCGCTTTCCCAACAGCAAGGCTGTGCAGAGCGGCGCCAAGTTCGTCCAAGGTAATGGGCCCCTCCAGGTAGGAACGTCCACCCTCACACAACACTGGCAGCCCTACGGAGATAGAGGCGACACTGACGGGATTTATTTGCTCCATCGAGTATATTTTCGAGAAATATTCCTTTGTGAAAAGTTTAATAACTGATTGGTTGAAAGTGATGGATGAGTCTGCCAAACGCAGTTGAGAGAGCTGTTTGTTCGGGAGGCGTTTCTCTAAGGAAAAAAAATACTTAGTTGGTATGTCTGTCTCGTTAAGGTGCTGCACCCTCATCCGAACTAGGGCACCACGTGCATTCCTCTCAGTTATTTCTTTCAATAAAGACTGTTTTTCGGTTAAGGCTCTTTGCACATTATTATTTTGTCCTGTGACCCTCTGAAGATGTAAAATCTCTGATTGCAATAATTTCCTTGCTTCATAATCAGCCCTTTTTGAGAAGCTCTGGTATTGTTGGCAGAGGCCTTTGATTTGGGTTTTTACTAGATCCCACCACACCAGTGGGTTAACAGAACAGCTTAGCTTCCGTTCCAAGAGATCTGTCCAGAAAGATTCAAAAGCCTGAATAAAGTTGAAGTCTTCTATTAAACTATTGTTGAACTTCCAGTGAGAACTCCCTGGACACGGTTTCGAGAGTTGAACGAATGCTCGAGCTAGGAAGTGATCGGAGAAACCGGAAGGCACGATGTCAGATTTGCAAACTCCATGTAACAGGTGAGAATTTACATAAATGCGATCAAGCCTCGCAAGTGAGATGTGGTTGTTGGAACAACGACACCATGTGTAGGATTGTTCGGAAGGGTGTTGCAAGCGCCAGACATCATGGAGATTATATTTTGCGATGATATTTGCAAAGAGTTTTGCGGTACATGGTTGAGGTTCCGGCCCGTTTCGGTCGCATGAGGCATTAACAGTACAGTTAAAATCGCCACCAATAATTAGACAAGTCTGCAGATCCAGTGTTTGGAGGAACTTTCTCAGTTCAGCAAAGAAGGAGATCCGCTCACCATTTTTGCTTGGAGCATACACATTAAGGATTGTAAACTTGACCTGATTGAGATAGAAGGTCACAGAGGCAAGATGGCCATCAATGATATTCGCAAATTGAAGCGAGGATGGTTGGAAATGTTTCCCTAAGACAAACATGATTCCTGCCTTAGACGAGGAGCTGTTACTAAAGAAACACTCCTTATCCATAATGAGCCGCCACTGGGCCTGAACAGATCTGACAGCGTGGGTCTCCTGCAACAACGCTATGTCGAGACCGTTTGCGTTTATCAGCTGCTTGATCTGGATCTGGCGGTGAGAACTTCCACCACCATTGACATTTACTGTTCCAATCTTGAAACTCACCATGAATTAACTTAGAGTCTTTTTCGTCTTGGCGATCAATTTTCTTAAACGGTGACAATGTGTCTGAGGAAAGTTGAATAAGTCAGGCCTGCGTATAATAGCCTGAGCACACTCAAGGAAGGACGGTAAATCGGGAAAGTATTCTGTTAGGTTTATACTGCGTTTCCTGTACGTATTTTGCAAGAAAAGTCGTATTTGTTCAGGGGAAGTAGGACCTAGACTGGTAGGTTTCTCCATTGCTTCCACCTGGCTGTTTGCTTCCTCCAGGTCAGATTCGTCGGAGTCAGTTTTAATTTCCGAATCACACAAGCTTGTATAATCCTGCATGTCGCTGCTGTCATCAATATTGGCACACGGACCTGCACTAGTTGTAACATCTGTGTGCTCTCCCACCGTGGGAACATTGCTTTGAGGAATAACAGCAATAATCTGTGGATTTTGTGAAACAGAAACAGCATCAGCAGATGCAGCGATGTTGCTTCCCCCGACTGCAACAACCTCCGATGGTGTGGCGGTATCTAGCAGAATAGGAGTCTCTTGCAAGATATTGATTCCTGCGATTCCAGCTTCACCCGGTGATGAAGTGAGAGCAATAACTGGGACAGTTTCGCTATTTTCTGCTGGCGGGAATTCAGCATCATCATGCTCAGGATTAACATTTTCCAAAGTGACAGCAAGTTCATCACCAGTGGCCTCGGCAGGTTCATCACCAATGGTCTCAGCAGGTTCATCACCAGTGGTCTCGGCAGGTTCATCACCAGTGGTCTCGGCAGGTTCATCACCAATGGTCTCAGCAGGTTCATCATCCATGGTCTCGACAGGTTCATCACCAGTGGTCTCAGCAGGTTCATCACCAGTGGTCTCAGCAAAATCATCAGAGGACTTTCCAATAGCCGAGTCCGTAACAGGTGAGACGATTCCATTTGATTTGTTAACAGGTAAACCAGTCCCTGCATGTGGAACGTCTATGTCCTCACATGAAAGGGGGCCGAACTTGTTGGCTGTAGGTACAGGGTTTGTCCCAGGTAAGCCTTGTAGAGTGGCATCGGTCACGACTGGGGGGGTGTTACCGACAGGTTGCTTATTGTTAAATGCTGCCTTTTTCTGAGTTAAATGACCGTCGGGAAGGGTCTTTCTCTTTCTTGACGGAACAATGGTGAAACCATCCCCGACGTTCGTTGTGCTGTTTGGATCATCGGGATGGGAAGGCTGAGCGTTATTGCCGGACATGGAAGATGTTCCCTTCACAGCCGAAGCAAAAGATGAAGAAGAAGAACCCTTGTTGTTTACGTGGTTTGTCCCATCGTTCGACGAAGCCGTTTTTGGGCAAGAGCGTTTCAGGTGTCCGAATTTACCACATTCAAAACATTTCAAGGTATCAGTGGTTACGTATAATTGGTAATCATGATTATCAATTTTGAATTTCAAAACAATGTTCAGCGTTCTTTCGACGTTAGAAGGAGGAAGTACAAGATAAGCTTGTCTCCTGAAAGACATCACATGTTTAGCCCGGTCGTCCTGGCAACGTAAAGGTAACATCGTGACATGCGAAACCACAGTACCATAACGAGATAGTTCGGAGACCAGTCTCTCGTTCTTCAGGAATGGAGGACAGTTCGAGATGATGACCTTAACGGCTGGAGTGTCGAGAGGGGACACGAGTACGAAATGTCCGTCATCTGTCGATAATCCTGTACGTACAATCTCGTGAACCAGTTCAGCCTCGGATACGAAAATAACGACACGTTTGTTCATTCGTGAGGCCGCGCGAACTTTATCAATACCAATTATGTTGCCCACAGCGATAACGAGGTCTTCGACACTGACCTCGTTCGGTGGGACACAAACAACGCCATGTCTACGAGTTAACGCTTCATATGCTGCGTAACGCGAAAACGAGGTCATAATTTACAGGGGACGAGGGGGGGGTGGGACAGGGGACGAGGGGGGGGGGACGAGGGGGGGAGGGACGAGGGACGGGGGACGAGGGACGGGGGAAGAGGGACGAGGGACGAAGGACGAGGGACGGGGGACGGGGGCGAGGGACGGGGGACGGGGGGGGGGCGGGGGGGGGGACGAGGACGGGAGAGTGAATATCGCTCTCGAACAGTGATTAATTAATTACGAGCCGAGACAGATTTTCAAAGGCGAAAACAAACACAGCTGGTGGAGAAAAAAGCGATCAGCCGGAGGACGGGATGGGCCGCCGATTAATGCAAAAGTTATCCACAAACAGCTGCGGGCTCTCTTTCTCTCTCTCAGAAACGGAAAAGGAAACAAAGGACACGGAGTGAATATAAATACAAACGAGATAAGAAAAGGGAATCGAGGAGGGAAAAGGGAGGCAGAGGGGGATGGGGGAGGCCGAAGCCCCGAAGTGTTGGGTCTGATCAAAGGGGAGGGGTTGGGGCACAAATGCAGAGTAAGGATGTAAAGATAAACGAACAGGGGGAAGGAAAAGGTGAGATACGACGTGGAAAGGGACAAAAGAGTAGAACAGCAGAGCAGCTCGTACCTCACCACACATGCACAGCCACCATCTTGCCGCGCCCAAACACACCGACAGCCAGCAGAGGGCGCGCGAGAGAGAGAGAGAGAGAGAGAGAGAGAGAGAGAGAGAGAGAGAGAGAGAGAGAGAGAGAGAGAAGAAAGAGAGAAAGAAAGAGAGAAAGAAAGAGAGAAAGAGAGAAAGAGAGAAAGAGAAAGAGAAAGAGAGAGAGAGAGAGAGAGAGAGAGAGAGAGAGAGAGAGAGAGAGAGAGAGAGAGAGAGAGAGAGAGAGAAACTGACTGTTTCTTCCTTTTATTACAAGAGTACAAAGAATCAGTTATGTTCAGTCATAGAGAAACAAAACACAATAAAAATGGTCTCAAGGAAAAGTTATTATCAAATCATCATCATCAAGTGTGCACATGACATCATTAAAAACCCACTTTTCTTTAAACCATGTTAAATTCTTGTTCATTTTAAAAAACCGGTATTCTAGCTTTAGTCTTGCATTTACAAGAGCCTTAAGGGTGAGCAGTACATCATATGACGAGTCAGAAGCGTTTCCCATTTTTTCTTCCTGGATTTATAAATTGCAAACTTGGCCTGGCCAATTAAAAAATTCATTAAAACCACATTTCTAAGGGAAGACAGTCCTAAAACACCATAAATAAAAACATTGTGATTGAAGAGGGAACCAAGCTTCACAAAGCGTTCCTGAAGGAATGTAAAAAGAGGTTGCAATCGTTCACACTCAAGGTATATATGCGGTAGGGTTTCAATGGATGCACAGAAAGGGCATAAATTAGAGTTAGCAGTAGAAAACCGGTTCAGTAAAACATTATAAGGTAAAATCCAGTGTACAAGTTTCCATTGAATATCTCCAACATACTTTGGAGTAGGCAAGAGATAAAAACTTCGCCAATTGGGGCAATTGGGTGGTATTGGGGGTAAAACATCCCGCCATCGAAGCCTCGGGTGCTCAGAAAATGTTTTTGCGTATAAAATTTTAACGTACGCGTTGTACAAAGTTTTCTTTGGAAAGGCGGGAAGGGATAATGCAGTATCATCAGGGCTGTTCAGGCCAGGGGACAGATTAAGTGGCGGGCTGAAGACTAGGAGTTTGGGGAAGTCACCCGCTGTTTCCTCGGGGGAAGGGCCAAGTTCCTCGCAGGTATTACGATACGTTGTGGATATCCCTTGAAGGAACCGAGAGATGATCCTGACAGATTTTATTCCGATTTTTTGTGCCACAGCGGCAGCACTCAGCCGGCAGCTCCCAGACTCTGTCATGAGGTCTTTCACTCGCAGCAGCTCGGCATCAACAAAACGTTGAACGAGTCCCCTATTATTCAAGCTGTTTTCCAGGAAGGGGTTGTAGCATAGGGGCTCATTCAACAACATTTCCATGTTGTATGTTGCCATTTCACGGGAAAAGGACAGGGCTTGCCAGGCGTTCATCACCCCTTGGTAAAAGGTGGGCAGCAAGGATGAATCGATTTGATGAGGGTTCATCAAGAAAAGTTCTCGGTCGTAACCCAGCTTGCATGTAAGCTGCAATATGCAGTTAGACAGATGCCTCCAGAGTAGGGCTTCATCTCCATATACAAGTTGGCGCACGATATGAAGCCGGAAGATCATAATCCGGCTGCGGATATCAATAAGACCTTGGCCACCTTCAGTGAGTGGTAAGTATGCCACGGGGGGTTGGAGCCAGTGTTTCCCGCTCCAGAAAAAGTCGACAATGCTCTTTTGCAGTGTAATAAGAAGGCTCCCGGGCGGTTGTAGGCATATCATCTTATGCCATAGCATAGAGGCGACAAGATTGTTAATGACGAGAGTTCTTCCGCGGTACGAAAGTTGAAAAAGAAGTCCTTTCCAGCGGGCCAGTTTTGCCATTACCTAGTCCGGTAATCCCACCCAGTTCTGCTGCTCAAAGGTGTTGTCTCCAAGGAAAATACCGAGGTATTTAATGCCACTTTTCTGCCAGTTCACTCCTCCTGGTAGGACAATTGACGGGCAATCTCCAGGTCCTATCCAAAGGGCTTCACTCTTCTTCCAGTTTACCTGGCCTGAACAAGCCTGACAATATGTTTTTAGTGCCTGAGCCACCGCAGTGACGTCAGCACTATTTTTTATATAAATACAGACATCATCTGCATAGGCAGAGACTTTTAGCGGTGTGGTAAGAATTGATCCAGTGAAGCCAGAAATGTGCGTACGTAATTGGAGCAGAAGAGGTTCGATGGCAAGAGAGTATAAAAGTCCAGATAGCGGGCAACCTTGCCGTACTCCCCGTTGTACAGCAATGAGGCTACACAATACTTGATTAATTTTAAGAACACTGGATATATTACAATACAAAAGTTTAACGTACGAGATAAAAATAGGTCCAAACCCAAAATTCTCTAAAACTCTAAAAAGGTACATGTGGTCAATACAGTCAAAGGCTTTTCCTTGGTCAATAAAAAACAGACCAACATTCATATTAAAATTGTTACAAAACCGAATGGTATCACGGATAAGAAAGATATTATTAAAAATAGTACGTCCAGGAATACAAAAGGTTTGATGTTCTCCTATTAGTACATTCATAAAAGGTTTCATTCGATTAGACAAGGCTTTGGCTAAAATTTTATAATCCGTACATAAAACAGAAATAGGACGCCAGTTCTCTATAAGTTGAGTGTCCGCTTTCTTAGGAATTAAGGTGGTGACTGCTCTCCGGCAACTCCACGGCAGTTGTCCATCCTCTAAACATTCATTCAATACCCGCAGTAGGTGAGGTCCAATGGCGTCCCAAAAAAACTGGAAAAATTCACTAGTCAGCCCATCCAGTCCAGGGGCTTCATCAGGTTCCAAGGCCTTCAAGGCAGCGGTGAGCTCAGGTAACCTAAGAGGATCCTCCAACTGCTGCTTCTGATCCTCCGCCAATGTTGGAAGGTTAGAAACAAGTTCCGATATTGCATCCTGGTTAATGTCATGCCGCATAAACCGTTGTTTAAAATGTTTCCGGGCACATTCCCTGATTCTGCCATCTTCATAAAGGAGTTCCCCATCATGGAGCAAGCGTGTAATCATTGACGAAGAGGCCCCCCCTTTTAAGGCTGAAGAAGAATTTGGTTGGAGCATCAAGGTCGTGTATGTACCTCATCTTCAGGCGCAATAAAGCATTTTGTGCTCGCCTTTCGGATATGGAATTCAGTAAGGCCGTTTTTCCATGGATTTGTTGCCTCATTCCCTGGTAGCTCACACTGGCAGTTCCCTGAAGCTGTTCCTGTAATTCCAGGATTTCATCTTCAAGTAAGGTTGTGGTTTTTCTTTCCTCTTGAACACCATACGCACGATATTGTTGGCAGAACAGTCTGATGTGCGTTTTGGCATTATCCCACCATTGTCTGAGGTTTGAGAAATTCCCTTGGGAGGCAACCAGAATATTCCAAATTCCTGGAAAAATGTCCTTAAAGGTACTATCATCAAGTAAGTTGTTATTAAATTTCCAAAAAGCACTCTTGTGTTTCGGGCAGGGGGCAGAAATTTTGAGAAATGTTGCGCTGTGGTCCGAGAATCCTGATGGGCAAATTTTGGATGACAGAACGAGGCGTTCAAGTGGAGGATTAATATAAAACTTGTCCAAGCGAGCAAGTACAATATTACCCTGAATGCATCGACACCATGTGTATTGCCTGATTGATGGGTGCTGTACCCGCCATATATCTGTCAAATTCATTTGTTTTAAAAATTTGGTGAGAGGGATTGTGGAGGCAGGATGGGGCTCTGCACTGTTCCTGTCTAGTTGGGGTTGGAGGGTGCAGTTAAAATCTCCACCAATACAAACATGATTGTCTTGGTTTTTTAGGGCGTTTTGGCTGTCGAGGGACGTTAGGTGTGTCCCAAGGTCATTAAAAAAAACTCGCCGAGCTACAGGCGTACTTGGGGCATAGATATTAAAAATAGTATAGAATTTTCCACAGTAGTGGAATTCTAGGGATGCTAGGGATCCCTTGTGTATTTCGTCGAATTTAAGCGATGAAGGCGAAAAGGAGGGGCTAAGAATTCTTGCGACACCGCCTTTGCGGGAGTCACCGTTACTAAAGAAGGACAGGCCGGGGAAGAGCCTACACCACTCTGCGACACAGCAGTCGTTGGCATGGGTCTCTTGTAAGAGGGCAATGTCAACTTTCTTCTGTAATAAAAAATCCCTTACTTGAACTTTACGGACAGAGCTGCATCCTCCGTTAATATTCAAGCTACAAATGGAAAAACTCATTACAGCTATAAGGAGGAGTGACCACCACTCAATTTTTTGATAGCAGTTCATTCTTAGCTTTTTGCAACCACTTCTTTAAACGGTGACGTTGGGAGGAATTGAAATTAAAAACGTGGGGCCGTTTTACCATCAGTCTAGCGGAATGTATAAAATCAGGTAGCTCCGGAAAAAAGGTTTCTATAACAACATTCCTTTTTCGGAATGTGTCCTTAAGAAACCTTTTTATCTCGGAGGGAGGGATTGGAGGGATTTCTTCTTCCTTAAGGCTACCACATTCACTAACAGAGTCATCTATATCAGATGGCTCAGATGGTGTGTCACACTGGTTTTCATCATTTATCTCCTCACCGTCATCACATCCCTCCAGGTTATTGGATGGGGCATAGTCCATAGAGGGAGGGGACGGGGAGGGAGAGAAATGAGCCATCTTCAGGGGAGGGGGGGAGGGGGGGGGTACTAATGTTTGCGGTTCAACCATATCAGTTTCTAGGTCAGTAGACAAGGGCGAGGATTCATCCACATCTATGTCCTCCAATACCGAGAAACGATTTTCTGTGACGAGGGACAAATCTAGGCCAGAGAGGAGGGGCTGTCGGTTTTCAGTTGTAGGTTTTTTAAAGAGATGACCGTTTTCATCTGTTGTTTGCAGATGTCTTTTTCCTTTTGGGCAGACTAATTGAAACTCGTCCTGGTTAGTGGGAAAAGATTGCAAGGGTTTGTGGGGAGGGGGGGGGGGGGGGAGGACGTGATCATCGGGAGGGGATTCCCATCGGCTACCACGGCGGGAGAGGTAGGATCAGTTATAGCAGGCAACAAGCTGTGATTGGACGATGTCGCCTGGGGGGTGAGATCTATCGTTAACAGGAGATGGCTGCAATTAGATCCTTCAGTAGAGGGAGGGGCCCCTCTTTCAAGGGGAGGGGAAGGGGGTACGGCGGGGGGGTTTGGATTGGTGGTAAGAGGGCTTGGGTCGGTGGTGGACAGATTGGGATCAGTGGTGGTAAGGCTTGGGTCGATGGTGGGAAGGTTCGGGTCGGTGGTGGGAGGGCTTGGTTCGGTGGTGGGAAGGTTTGGTTCAGTGGTGGGAAGGCTTGGGTCGGTGGTGGGAAGGCTTGGGTCGGTGGTGGGAAGGCTTGGGTCGGTGGTGGAAGGGTTTGGATCGGTGGTGGGAAGGTGTGGGGGTTGCTTATTGGGAAGGTGTGGGGGTGTGAAGGTTGTGGGGGAGGTTGTACTTGTGGAGAATTCTCTTTTCGGGGGCAGTCATGCTTAACATGCCCAAATTGTCCGCAGCCAAAACATTTTAGAACGTTGGTGGACACGTACACTGTATATTCGTTCTGTTGATGTTTTAATTTTATTATAAGGTTTAAATCCTTCTGGGAATTTTTTAAAATCATAAACACTTGCCGCCGGAATGAAACCACGTGCCTTAAGTCCTTGTTTCGTGACCCAAAGGGAATCATGGAGATACGAGACACGATGGTACCGTATCGGGACAATTCTTTAATTAGTACATCGTCGGATACAAATGGGGGGCAATTTGATATCACGACTTTTATCGCTGGGCTATCTAGTGGGGAAATCATTACAAATAAATCTGGATCGATTGTCAAACCCTGTTCGACAATTTGTGGGACACAATCCACGTCGGACAAAAAAATAACGATCCGCTTGTTCATCCGCGAAGCGGCAACAACCTTGTCAATCCCGACAACACGACCGATTGCGAGGACAACGTCCTCGACACTAACCTCACGTTCCGGAGGTACACAAAAGAACCCGTGCTTACGGGTCAGGCTCTGAAAGGCCGTAAATCGATATAGTGCAGCTGCCATGCTGGAACAGCTGCACTTACAACCCCTCCCCAACTCGGGGAGGGTGAATATATAATGCAATCTTCCCTACCCGAACTCCGGGAATGGGAAGCAATCAGACCTCTCCGATTTCCCTAACTTCGGAAAAGGGAGGCAACAAAACAAACTGAAGGAAAGATAAACGAAAGGAAAAAAAGGAAATAGAGGTTTAAGATGAAGGAGCAAACACCGATCGGGCGACGCCCAAAAACGGCGAACCCTTACCAGCGATCACCCTGTGCTCTCCGGCTCTCTCTCCCGTCTCAACGTATATGGGAATCACCAGGAAGACTCCACGAACAGGCACAAGGACACAGAGGGGGGAAAACGGGGGGGGGGGGGGATGGAGCAACAACACAGAGCACTCACAGGCCTCCACAAGCAGACGCCATGACAGTACAACCAGCATACAAACGGCCAGCAGGTGGCGACAGAGAGAGAGAGAGAGAGAGAGAAACAGAGACAGACAGACAGACAGACAGACATAGACAGACATAGACAGACATAGACATAGAGAGACATAGAGAGACAGAGAGGGACGAGCCTCGGCACAATTCCACTGCTGACCCCAACTCGCTCCCTCACCATAACCATAACCAAAACCGAAACCAAAGCCGAAACCCAAATGTTACACATAAGCATAACCCTAACCTCAGCAAAGAATATAGTGTGAAGCCAAAGGATTCACCATCATGTGCATTGCCCTATGTAGAGCATTGGTGCTGCCAAAGCTGTTACTGGGCTACAATCCTGGTTACAATACAATCATGTGAAACACCAGTATGGCAGTTTACAGCTGTGTCGAGATTCAAACCCAGGCTAGACGGCTTAGAGGTGAGTGTGAGTACCTCTAGCCATCCTACCAGCTCTCCGAGGATTACTCTTTCATAATAACGCGAGCTGAAGCTTTAACTCAAATGATATCACAAACCCCTGATCCTCTAACCATAGCCCTTAACCACATGTCTACAGTACATTGTGAATGCCTGCTTATCGAGTACGTATCAGCACCAGTATAGTGAGCACATTCATTTAGTACGTGATGTATTATAACGTCAGAGCCCTAGTTTCATGGCAAGGCGACTTCGCTGGGTTGTTTGACATTGACTGACGGGCCAAAATAATTGAATTCACATTGGCAAGGTAAATGCAACAAGACTTTACACACTCAGAAATTGAGCTGCTCTTATGATACAAAAGATAAAGTAGATTACAATGCAGTACGTGATTTACCGTCCACAAATTGTGTTTGTGCGCGTACCCATGTGTGCGAGTGTGAGCGCTTGCAAGTGTTATGTGTTCCTCTATGATCTCCGGGTCTCAGTACATTTCCGAACCCCGTGAGGAGCCACGGCAGAAAAATATGTTACTCTGTGTTAGAAATCAATAGTGAAACCACACCAAAGATTATAAATGAACAAATAATATATTGAAAATCACACAGGAATAACGATACAACAAATGGCCATTAAGAGTGCACTCTATATACCATCAATAAAGTCATATAACTCTGCGCTCCCAGCGAGTGAACAGGACACTCCTCAATGTCTCTATAACTTTTCCCAAGGCGAATGTGACTCGCTCCAGTGGTCACTATAACGATATCCAGTCGAAGCCCGAATCTCGCTCTCCAGTCGATATTCGAATCGCGTACAGTTGACAATGGTGATCGCCCCGCCGAAACTGTACACGGTGCCCTTCAGCGGGGCACCTTCACCGCTCACTCAGCGAACCGCAACGTAATTGTAGACGAAGCGTTCGCACACACACATCCTCGACAAACGGTAGGATGTTGGGGTGAAGATTATGCGAGGCAAAATCTTTGAAGGTGGCCGAAGCAGGGGGTTCAAAATGGCCGACGGCTCTTACTTGAGCCGATGCGACTAGGCGAGGATTCATCGAAATCTCAGCGCCCAAATCTGACTACGCAGATTTTCCACTCCAGCGATAATTCCTATCGCCGGATGTCCCTTCAAGGACCTCAAAATTCCCTCGCGATTTTCGGTAGACCAGCCTCGCTATGGAGCCTTGATGTCACGCGTCTTCTCCAACTTTGCTCACGCCGCCTCTCTCTCTTCACCTCCTCCTTCCGTTTCGGTTTCCTGTATCATTTTAAGTTAACCTTTTTAACTTTAGATAGCTGTTCCTGAATAGTAAACCTTTTGAGAATAATAATAGTACATAATATCAGAAATATGTCAAGTGGGTGAAAACCACAACAGCGGAAGTGACGAATCCATAACACTTCCCCCCCTCAAGAAAGAAAGTTTGAACACAGCGAAAACTTTCTTTGCATGCAAACTCTTGAAACAAACAAAAATAAACTCACAACCCAAATCACCAATTCCCGTGAGCAACAATTATCAACATCTCAAAAATAAAGCAACAAAATTTCACACAACCCACAGAGATTTCCAGAGTTAATTCACTCTGGACAAAGCATCAGCAACGACATTGTCCCTGCCCTTTACATGTTCAATTTCCCCGTTGAACCCCTGCAAAGCCAAACTCCATCTCAGCACCCTCTGATTTTTACTTTTAGTTTCTTTTGAATGAAGGTTAAGGGGCTGTGATCAAAATCCAAAGTCAAGCAAGTCTACAGCACTTTTCCCCGGGAGGCCGAGCTGAAAGCCAGGTTCCAAGGTGTTTGGGTGGTGAGGCCTGGAAGTATTCACTGCATGGACGCCTTTAGGAACGTGGAGTTCACGGTTAGTCCGTGCAGGAAAGTTCACTACATGGACGCCTTTGGGAACGTGGCGTTCATGGTTAATCCGGGTAGGAATCTTGGCTCGTCGGCTCCGCAGCATTCAGTTCTTTAACTTTTCCGAACTTTCATAATAATTACGGTGGGACCGCTTGTCACTGTAGTCACATGAATAGCGGTCTCCTTCTCGGCCACTACTCTGATAATCCTTCCTTCGGGAGCTGCCCTAACTCTGGGAGCCTCCATAATAATATCGATTGTGGCCACCACCAAAACTACTACTCCGTTGTCCTCTTCTGTAGCCCCCACGACACCTATCAAATGCCTTCCCTACTGTTATGGTCCGAACCTCCAACTCCTTGCTATTCAGATCCTTTTCTGCATCTCTGGCCTCCTTTGAGTGTTCAAACGTGACAAAGCCAAACCCTCGTGACTTTTGTGTCTCCCTGTCTTTTATCAGCAGCACTTCCAAAAGTGGTCCATATTTGCTGAAGGCAGACTCCAGACTTCTTCCTTGGTTTTGAAGTTCAGTCCCCTTACAAAGAGCTTGCCAATATTGCCTCCATCCCTGACTTGCGTGTGCTGACACTTAGTTTCAGGTTACTTCCTCCTATGCTTTTCAACCAACACCGGGTTATCAGAAACTTGACCACCGGCCAAATCATTACCGATAACAAAAGATACTCCCTCTACAGGAAGAGTGGCTTGTAAACCTACGGTGACCGGTCCTGACACCAAATCAGACTCCAAATGGATGACATGAAGTGGAGCTCGAACACAGCCACCAATCCCCTGTAAACGAACATGATCACCAGTTGCCGTCTCCTCTGACAATGGCAAAATGCCTTCAAGCATTAAAGATTGATGTGCTCCTGTGTCCCTCAATATCCTAACAGGTGTTGAGTTAGTCGAGTCTCCATCCAGTGAAACAAACCCCTCTGAAAGAAATGGTTGGTAACCCTTTTGAGGGCGATTTTTCACATTTGCCATTGCATTCGGAGTTGTACTAGTCGAACTCCGCTCCTGATTTTCCTTTCCCAGAGCATAACAGTAGGACATCAAGTGTCCCGCTTTATGGCAAAAAGCACAAGTAGGCCCGGAGGAGAACCTTGTGGTCTGCCTCGAGCCCCCCGGAGGATACGTCTGCCTTGGAACTGTTGTCTTTGGATTTCTAGAAGTCGTGGTATCAGAGTGGTCCTCATAGTCATCTCGAGGCCGCACCCATTAATTTTCGTTCTCCGCACCTGATGTACCATAGCTCTCCTGGCTAAGTCTAGGCGAGTAGTTCGGTTTGTGGAACCCCATCCTGTGTGTTAAGGCATAGTCCTCTGCCATGGTTGCTGCCTCATACAACTTTGGTACTTTCCTTTCCTCCAGATGTACTTTAATGTCCTCGTGGATACACTGTTGGAATTCCTCCACCAGGATCAATTGTCGTAATAGTTCGAAGTCTTTCCCAACCCCTTTTGAATCACACCACTTATCAAACATGGTTTCTTTCATTCTGGCAAAGTCCACTTGGGTCTCACTCTCCCTCTTCCTGGAGTTCCGGAATTTTTTCCGGTAAGCTTCAGGGACCAATTCATAGGCTTTGAGAATGGTTTTCTTCACTATCTCATAATCTGCACATTGCTCAATCGGTAAAGCCGAATAAATATCCTGAGCTTTACCCACCAGAACACTTTCCACTAACATGGTCCAGGACTCCTCCGGCCATTTTAGCATTCGAGCCACTTTCTCAAAGTGTAAAAAAAACTTGGCTACCTCCTTTTCATTGAAGAGTGGAACCAGCCTAACATGTCTGCCAACATCCAAGGTGTTCTGACTAGTTGTCGAACCCGTCGGCATGGATGGCACCTCTCCCCGTTCTCTCCTTAACTCCAGCTCCTTGACTTTAATTTCCTGCTGAAGCCCCATTTCACGGTCCTTTAACTCCCTTTCGGCTTTTCTCTCCTCTGCTTCAAGTTCCCTTGCCGCTCTCCTTTCCTCTGTTTTTTTCTCTTCTAACCTTTTCTGGAGTTCTCTTTCCTGTGCTTTTAACCTTTCCTGGCTCTGCAATTGCATCTCCGATTTTTGGAGCTCCACATTTTCTTGTTCTTCTGGTAACCAATCCAAGGCTCCCTCTCTCCCTGTTCCTAGTTCCACCATAGATTCTATCACCACTGTCTGCATCTCTGTTTTCTTCATTTTAGCTCGGACCTCCAAGCTAAAATGTTTGCCCAATATCAAGACTTCCGATTTTAGTAACGCTCGGAACTGTGCCTCACTAGGGGTCGCTGCAAACTTCTCTGTGTCAAACTCCATGGTGACTATCCGTTAGCACCTGTTAACCTTCACACACGAAATTTCCCAAAAAAAAAAACCAAAAAATTTTTTTGTTTGTTTTTGGAAAAATTTGGGAATGTTGGAAAAGGTTCCAAATTTGGGAATTCTGGGAATGTTAGGGAATTCTTTCCCGGACTAAATTTAGGGAATTTTATATCCTGGACGCAGACCCAATTTCGAGCCCATGAGTCAATTGGACGAGCCCCCAATTTCTGTTACGTGTTCCTCTACGATCTCCTGGTCTCGGTACACCTCCGAACCCCGAGAGGAGCCATGGCAGAAAAATATGTTACTCTGTGTTAGGAAATCAATAGTGAAACCACACCAATGATTATAAATGAACAAATAATATATTGAAAATCACACAGGAATAACGGTACAACAAATGGCCATTAAGAGTGCTCTATATACCATCAATAAAGTCATATAACTCACTGTGCTCCCAGCGAGTGAACAGGACACTCCTCAATGTCTCTATAACTTTTCCCAAGGTGAATGTGACTCGCTCCAGCGGTCGCTAGAACGATATCCAGTCGAAGCCCGAATCTCGCTCTCCAGTTGATATTCGAATCGCGTACAGTTGACAATGGTGATCGCCCCGCCGAAACTGTACAATGGCGCCCTTCAGAGGGGCACCTTCACCACTCACTCAGCGAACCGCAACGTAATTGGAGACGAAGCGGTCGCACAGACACATCCCTGACAAACGGTAGGATGTTGGGGTGAAGATGACGCGAGGCAAAACCTTTGTAGGTGGCCGAAGCGCAGGGTTCAAAATGTCCGACGGCTCTTACTTGAGCCGATGTGACTAGGCGAGGATTCGTCAAAATCTCAGCGCCCAAATCTGACTACGCAGATTTTCCACTCTAGCGATAATTCCTATCGCTGGATGTCCCTTCAAGGACCTCAAAATTCCCTCGCGACTTTCGGTAGACCAGCCTCGCTATGCAGCCTTGACGTCACGCGTCTTCTCCAACTTTGCTCGCGCCACCTCTCTCTCTTCACCTCCTCCTTCCGGTTCGGTTTCCTGTATCATTTTAAGTTAACCTTTTTAACTTTAGATAGCTGTTCCTGAATAATAAACCTTTTGAGAATAATAAATAGTACATAATATCAGAAATATGTGAAGTGGGTGAAAACCACAACAGCGGAAGTGACAAATCCGTAACACAAGACAAAAAGTTTTTTCACTAAAAATGACGACATATTACTTTTTGTCCAATGGCGTCGACAATGTGGCATGGAGGAAACTGCAGGATAATTACTCTGCGCTCACGAAGCGAAAAGCGGGGTTAAGCAATTGGGTCGAGTATGTGCATACGTGCGTATGCACGTATGTGTCTGCATTTTTAAAATTCATTTTCTCGGCATCCGTTGGTCTGATTGGCGCAAAAATTTCACCATAGTATGTACCTAATCATGTAGATTTTTAGTGATAATTATCATGTCACAGGTCACGTGTTAGGGTGCTATCTTGGAAAACTGGAAAAAAAATTGGACCTCTTTATGTCTGAAACCACTCCATGGAAAAAAATGGAATCGTGGCTCATTGTAAAGAACTCCACATGGGGAATGTGTTGTTAATGATGACGTCATTGGTGCCTTCAATATGATGTCATAATTCGACAAGTAAAAGGCTTCGTCCGATCAGTTTGAAATTTATTGAGCGTGATCTACGCAACAATTTCATTGGAGAATGGACATTTATGACGTCATTGGTCACGCGGTTTGCCAGCCATATTGGATGAAAGAAAAACAAACCTTGAAGCAATCAGAAGAGTTGGCTCGCACCAAGTTGACTGTGTGGGATAAGTAAGTATTCGAAGAATACCATCAAGTACCTTCATGTATTTTGCAAAAAAAAAACCTTTTCTTTTGTACCTATGCTTGGCTGTGTGTGAATGTTAGTTTTCTATTGACTGAATCACAAAGTCAACCAGGTAATAGTCAGGGGCTCTTCTTCATATTAAGCATATAAGTTGTAAATGCACTTACAAACTCTTAGTTGCTCTCATCAGAAAGCATCATAAATGACATTTCCATCTCAATCCAATCCCACCACATACAAGAAAATATAAGGAAACTAAAGGAGTCCATTTTTTTTTCAATACAAAGTCGAGGCTCGTGTAAGAGCTAAATTTGGCCCATCATGGCTTTGCGTTATCCGCACCACATAAACCTAACCCATCAATTTACCTCTCTCCGCTAGCCATGTTTTTAAATTGAGTTTCTCTAAGTAAAACATCAATGTACCTTTTATAGTTCATTCTGATTTTCAATTTAATCTCCCTGTAGGGAATTCATCAAGGATCCGCACACACAATGACCTACCCTTTTTGAGATGCAGTGTGATTGATCTGTGACGTCTATAACGTAAATTTAAATGGAACAGCTGGCATTATAGCCCACCCAAAGGATGGAATGCTCCACGATGCATTTCTTCTGGAAGTGTACTGACAAGGCAAGTTCAAATGCATTCAATGGCATGGAGGAACAAAATCCAGGAGGAGCAAAATTCATGACCAGGCAGGTGAGAGGCAAGCATGATAACAAATAAGCCGTCGTGTCATTCCTCATCCTGCAACACCCAAACCTCCATTTCAGGTGTTCCATACATTTGTTACAAGGCTCGAAATTGCTTACCTTCCGAGATGTGATGGGATTGAGCTGATTTAATATTGTCGTGCGGCCGCCTCTGATAAAAATCAGGCGGTCACGGAAGCCGATCGCAAAGGCCTTAGGCCTTGAAGCGAAACTCAATGGCGGATTCCAAAAACAAAAGCAACACCAAAGTGTGCGGGATGGGGGGTGACGGGGCGGAGCAAGAGCCCTGCAGTCTTACCTGTTCTCGGGGTGTCTCCAATGCTGCTGCAAATTAAATAAATCACATGGGAAACTGCATTCAAGTATATACAGCAAAATAATACAAGGATTTTTTACCGGTTCCGAGAACAAAGAAATGCCGCGCTATGAGTATGATGCTCTAAACCCCCGATATGGAGTACTCCCACTCGACAGACTTATTAAACAAACCACAGGGCAGATGACAAAATGAACAAAGAGGGTGTGTGTGTGTGTGGTGCGTTCTTAGCTTTGCTCGCTCGGGAGCGTGGCGTGGAGATAGTGCAGGCCACGGACAGCTCGGCCCTGACACCTGGGCCGAAGGGGTCTCCCCGACGCGACTCACTCGCCGGCCCCGGTCCTCTCGCACCGCAACTCTCAATCGCTCGCCCTGTCAGAAGGACCACGGTTTCTGGGGCTGTCGTCTCTGCTTGGTGCTTTGGAGATCGTGAGTGGTTGGCGATGGTACGCACGAGGCCACGAATGCAGCCACAAATGGGGCGAACCTCGGCACAACAGCCACCCACGCAAGCACGTGATGTGATCGCAGGGAAGATGGAAGGAACAAGGGGAAAATGTCCAGTGCACTCTATCACAACTGAATTCTCTCAGCTCTCCCAAATGGCGTCTGCTCTGCCTCGTGTCCAACTCCGAACTCTTCTTCTTCTCCTTGTGTCGTCACTTTACTCACGTCCCCCGTCCCGCCCTCTCGTGACGTCCATTGGTCCGCCCTCCCCCATGACGTCAAAAGATCCGCCCCCTTTTCATCGGGTCTCGGCAGGGCGTGTCTCAGCCTGCCCGTTTTGGTGGGTGTTGTTTCATTGATGTGAAAGAGAAGGGAATTAATTAATGTGGGTGCGCTAGGGGCATGAATTCCTACTGTCTAGGTGTGGTCCGAAAAGGGACATTGGATTGACCTCAGGGGTGGGAAAACACAAAAAGTTACCCTTATCGCCCTGACTACTTAGCACTTCTTGTCCCCATACAGGAAATGCATACGCAATTATCCCGGCATACGCCTACACATACTAACTTAAAGGTACATAGTGGGTTCTCGCTATCGCGACATCCCGGAGCATTCGATCTACACAGATCTATCTGGCTCTAGACATTACTCTACCCCTCCCGATATAACACAACCCCCCCCCCCCCCTTTCCCCCCCCCCCCGGAACCATAGCTCCTGCTAGGTTCACTGCAGGCACTATCATTCCAGTCTTAACACTTACTGTCACATACTTAATTAACCTATGAAATAAATCAGGAGGGCTGTGGGAAGTTAGCCGGTCTTCCTACCTATTCTCCTTAACATGATAATCCCCTTAACAACCATGCAAGTATGTACAATGATTTTATTCGTTGTTCCTGCGGAGGGAGGAAACAAACAACACTCAAAATCTAACTTAACCACAAACTTATCCTCATTCAAAAATTCCGAACTCTAATAAACATTTGTACATACCCCGGTCTACAGACCGTGTCACCCGGTGGATACCACAAGACACAACCTTACCTGCGGGGCCATCCCAATGTACCCCTAAATTTCCACGGACCCTGTCCAGGTGTTACAGGTGAGTGACATGGCTCGGTGGATTTCGCCCTCATTCCTGCAACACAAACCCCTTATCCACTCATTCTCATTCCAAAACGCATCAAAGCATTTCACAAGTCAACAAAGCACTTTTTTCACCCCCCTGCAGGACCATGGCATTGATGTCATATACATGTGTGTGCATTTATTAACTAGGCAGCGGGGAGGTGCCGCACAACAAGATGGTGGGGGTGCTTCAGGCTGTGGTGCCTGCAGTCCCAAAGCAAGTCAACCGACTTACAAGTTCATTGCCCCCCCCCCCCCACCCCCTTTACCTCCTGGCCCGGTGACAGCCCAACAGCCCTTTCCGCCGTTACCCCGCTGGTGAGGGTCTCCAATGAACACAATGCTCCGTTGCCTCCTGCTTCCGCGCAGCTACACGGGTCACTGGGGGTCTCCTTTACCCCACGGCGCCCAACCAGACCCTCCACCGACGAGCTCCAATTTCCAGATACCAATGGCTGCCAGGGGTAATTGCCGCAGAGGGGGGGGGGGGGGGGGGCGCAGGCATCGCTCCTCAGAGCCTGATCTGTACCTGCGGACACACACACCTTCCCCACCCACAAGATCCCAAAACACATTTTCCTCCCCCGCAGCCATTCAAATTTCCAGCACAATTCTAGAGAAGATGGTTCAAAAGGTTTTACAAAAAGTTTCCATGGCCTGCTACATGTGAAATCCCCCAGTTCACATTTAACCAATACAATTCCAAAACACATTTTGCAATAATCACCACACATCCATATTTCAATTTCCAAACTCACGACCACATAGAAACACATAACCACTACACAAAAACATACGCCACCCACACGACCCTGTGGCACACATTCCATCCCCTTCACCGGCCATGTCATCACTCTCACCCGCATCCAAACTCCAAATTACATGTCCCCAATTTGCATAGCAAGTCCTGAAGCCTGGGACAGTAACCATCAAGGCCTTACACCTACCTTGATGTGCAGGTAATTAAGGTTGATCAGGTCCAAAAGTGCCATCCACCCTTCACAATCCCAAAATTTATCATTGGGCCTACCAAATTTCTCTTTTGTCCCCACTATACTGGCAGGCATGTGGATCCGCATCCAACGGTGATTATCACTACACAACTACATGTGGCTACGACAGCTCCGCACCTCTACCGTGGAAGGGTCATCGGGACAAGGTGAGCAGTCAAAACGCCAACATGGCCCATGAGTGTCCTTAAGGGTGCGACCCACAATCCATCCTTCGGCCCCCCTGCGAGAAACACAGCTGCACCAGCCCCAGCTGGCCAATGTGGTGAGCACCTGCTGCCAACAACACTACCGGCCCACGCAACCTCCGCCCTGGGGGGCACAGTCGCAGTGCGTGGCATCCCAACAGCCACGTCCCCTGAACCCTCCACATCATCCCCCATTCCGACCACATGCAGCCCCCAGTGCCCACCCACACTTGACCACACCAATGTCCAGTCAACAGCCATGCTCCACCAGGAGATCCACCCAGAAGACATGGTCCACACACCTCGGACACGCACAGCACCACGTTGACCCCCAGACCCCCAACTCCATCGCCATGATCCCGCATCCCAAATATTGGCGCAGTCGCCCCCGCAACCAGTTGAAAGCTGTGTCCTGCTACCCTGTCAATTTTATCACAGCCTCCAACACTTTGGTCTACACACCTGGATCAATAATGGTGTCACAACTGTCAGTGACCACCATGACATTTCAAAATTCACCCTTAAATTTGCATCTAACCCTCAGATTACCCATGCCAAACATTTTTCACATTTTATTAAACTCCCCAAAAAAGATGCTTTGCCTTACACATGCCAGCCGAGCATGGCCCATATGCTCGGCACGTTACAAGTTCCCGATCACATTAACCCCATGGCTCTCTTCCCAAACAGAGAGTCCATAAATCATAACGGAACATCTGTGGAAGGTCACTCTCACACCATCACGTTCCACAGATGCCCCAATGGTTGTCCAGCAGGCTATGATCCATCCCTGTCCATTTCGGTTCGACCCGCGTCCATAGACCAGCACGGATTGGCAGATCACCACATGCCGGCTGTCCCAGAATCTCAGGAGGAGGGTGTCAGGCCGCATGCCCGGGTGGTCACCACATAAGGCCCATGTTGGCCGTCCGCGGTGCCACCACCAAGTGCGACCCCCATCACCTCCCCCTCGTGGTCCTCAATAAATGCCATCCCAGGCTTGAGAAACCACTTCGGACCCCCTGGAGGTCTTAACCTCGACCAGGGTCCAGTGACCCTGTCGGCCCGAGCCACACGCTCGGGTGGCGCCCTGACGGACAAGGGATGCCACACTCCACCAGACGCCCCATGGGGCCCCGGTCGTACCACCACACCCATGGCTGGAGCCCACGTCCAAATCCCACCAGCACAGCCCCCCAGCTGGCAGGCATACCCAAATTTTGAAAGGGACAAATTTTGCCCGAGGCCATCCCCCATGACCTCCCCCTGTCTGAATCCCGCAGCCCGGGGACCAACTCCCCTCCAAGGCTGTGCCAAATCAAATTCCCATTTAAATGTAAATTTTTTTTTTTTTTTTTTTACCACCTGTGCCAAACCGCAGCTACAGGTAACAACCCCGACCACAGGTTGTTCTGCCCCTCCCTGCAGCTGCTCCAAATTCCCTACGGGGACCAAATCATCGGAGGCTCGATCTCCCGATCCTTCTATGTCCAAATCCAGCCCGGAGCCAACACACTCCCCCAACTGGTTCTTCAATTTTGGAGCCTCCGTTGCCAAATCATAGTGTATGGTGAGGGTCCCCGCGGTCACCACAACCTCCTCCTCGGACCGACTCACCCCATTCCCCAAACTCCTTTGGGCCTGATGAAACTCCACCTCCATGGGACTGTCCCAGGTCCCCAGCCGCTGAATCACATCATCCTCATCATCATCATCATCCCCCATCAATTCCGGCTCGCACAGGTCTTGATCAATAAATACATGGTCCGGCTCCATCACACGGACCTCCAATAATGTTACCCCCTCTCGCTCTGCACCACCGCCCTGGTGCTGCACCACTCCAAATTCATCCCCCTGGTGAGGTGTTGTGACATCCACCCGGTCCCGACAAACCTCCAGGCCAGCATGTGGGAAACATCCTCCATTTACCTCTATACATGCAGTCTCCCCATCTACCTGTGGGCACTCCACACTCACCTGTACGCATTCCCCATTTCCTTCCATTGCCATTCCCGGTGCATGAGCCTCGTGCACATCTGCATGGGCCGAACTCTCCTCCATTCCCAATTTGGCTTCCCCCCGTTCCGATTCAATTTCTGCCACCCTTGGCTTCTCCTGGGCCCCAACGGCACCACTCGTTCATCCTTCCCTCAACTCACTCGTCCCGGCATCCATTTTGTTAATCATTCGCTTCAAGTCTCCCCTCAATTCCCCTTTCATCCCCTTCATGTCTCCCTTCAATTCATTTTTCATTTCCCGTATTTCTGCACTGGTTCGCTCACTTTGCTCCCTCTGAGCCCTCATTTCCCTAAAGAATCGATCCCACATCTGGTCGGGTATCTGGGCCGTCCCTATGGCGGGGGAAGTTCCACCACTACTCTCTACCCCCACTACCTCCGACTCACTCCTTATGCTTCCCACATCTTCCATCCTTCCTTCCTCCATATTGCGTACCTCTTCCATCCGTGAAGAAGAGCTAGCTTCCCCGCGCGGCTTTTAACAGGAATAAAATTAAATTTAATGATGCGCCGTCAGCGTCCCATAAGCGCAATCGACTATACAATTTATCGCCTCGGACTACGAAAAATTTTCGTCCAAATGGCGGGTGCGATGTACGCCCGACCATGTCTATGTCTCACTGCGGACAAAAAAATTTGTCCGACCGGCCCAGATCCTCACACGTGACACCAGTTGTCGTGCGGCCGCCTCTGATAAAAATCAGACGGTCACGGAAGCCGATCGCGAAGGCCTTAGCTCTCGAGGCGAAACTCAAAAGCGGACGCCAAAAAAAAAAGCTACACCAAAGTGCGCGGGATGGAGGAGGGGGGGGGGGGCTCGAGACCTGCAGTCTTACCTGTTCTTGGGGCGTCTCCAATGCTGCTGCAAATTAAATAAATCACACGGGAAACTGCGTTCAAGTATATACAGCAAAATAATACAAGGATTTATTACCGGTTCAGAGAAAAAGAAATGCCGCGCTATGATTATGATGCTCTAAACCCCCTATATGGAGTACTCCCACTCGACAGACTTATTAAACAAACCACAGGGAAGACGACGAAATTGGCAACGAGGGTGTGTGTGTGTGGTGCGTTCTTAGCTTTGCTCGCTCGGGAGCGTGGCGTGGAGATAGTGCAGGCCTCGGACAGCTAGGCCCTGACATGTGGGCGGGAGGGGTCTCCCCGACGCGACTCGCTCGCCGGCCCCGGTCCTCTCGCACCGCAACTCTCAAACGCTCGCTCTGTCCGAAGGACCACGGTTTCTGGGGCTGTCGTCTCTGCTCGGTGCTTTGTAGATCGTGAGTGGTTGGCGATGGTACGCACGAGGCCACGAATGTGGCCACCAACGGGGCGAACCTCGGCACAACATCCGCCCACGCAAGCACGTGATCCGATCTCAGGGAAAATGGAGGGAACAAAGGCAGGAAGGAACGAGAGGGAAAAATGTCCAGTGCACTCTATCACGACTGAATTCTCTCAGCTCTCCAAAATGGCGTCTGCTCTGCCTCGTGTCCAACTCCGAACTCTTCTTCTTCTCCTTGTGTCGTCACTTCCCTCACGTCCCCCGTCCCGCCCTCTCGTGACGTCCATTGGTCCGTCCTCGCCAATGACGTCAAAATATCCGCCCCCTTTTCATCGGGTCTCTGCAGGGCGTGTCTCAGCCTGCCCGTTTTGGTGGGTGTTGTTTCAATGATGTGAAAGGGAAAGGAATTAATTAATGTGGGTGCGCTCGGGGCATGAATTCCTACTGTTTAGGTGCGGTACCAAAAGGGACATTGGATTGACCACAGGGGTGGGAAAACACACAAAGTTACCCTTATCGCCCTGACTACTTAGCACTTCCTGTCCCCGTACAGGAAATACATATGCAATTATCCCGGCATACGCCTACACATACTAACTTAACGGTACATATTGGGTTCTAGCTATCGTGACATCCCGGAGCATTCGACCTACACAGATCTATCTGGCTCTAGATATTCCTCTACCCCTCCCGACATAACAATATGATAAGTCATAGGATATGGTTTGTAAATCAATCAAGTCAGAATGTTGGTTTCACATGTTCAAGCTCACCAGATTGAGGCTGTCTATAATTTAGGTTTTCATTATCCATCATATCAATGCGGAACTGTGTAAGGATGGAGTCAGTACGGTATAAATAAGGTAAACGCTCATATTGGTGAGATTTATCTCACCATAAAAGATTTGGTCCTAAAGGTCCTCAATTTGGTATTAAGAATGTTTTTTTTGTTTTAATAGTTGGTCGAGGCTGGTATAAGAGCACATGGAACGTATTATAAAGGGAGTGGGAGACAAGAGGGGGAGAGAGAGGGCAGCACAACAACAATAGAGAATAGGGACATCGGGAGATCTGTGGAAGAGAGAGGGCTTGGGCAGGATACAGGTGATAAACAAGATGGACACTACAAGGACTTTCAGGAAAGAAAACAGAATTTTAATGAGGTGGATTTGGGGTGTATTAACGAGGGTAGAAAAGATCAAGGTTTTGGATGGGGGAATATAAGAGATGGTGGTGAGCAGTTGTTTTGAAGACCTGGAGGGAGGAGTGGAATTGAAGAGAGTGAGGGAGTTTGCTCCAGAGGAGGGAGTAAAGAGGAATGAAAGAGTGAAGGTGAATATAGAGTCTTGATTTTGGCAATTTCACCAGAAGAAGGTTGCTGGCAGATCTTGTGTGTCCTGCACGAATATTTGGGGGACAGAGCAGGGGGAGCTAGGCCGGAGAGGAATCTGTAGAAGACAGAAAGACCACCAACCTGCCTGCTGTGAGAGAGTGAAAGGCCCTCAGAATCAGCTACATTGTGGGAGATTCCAATGATTCTGAAAGCTTTGGTTTCAACAGCGTGAAGCCGAGCTATGTGCGAGGCAGGAGCACCAGCCCAGAGGGGAGAGCAGTACTCCATCAAACTGAGGACGAAAGCTTTGTATGTGGTGAAAAGCTCAGTATTTCTGCAGAAGGACATCACACGATGGAGGATGCCCAGACGATGTTGGATGTTGTGCCGAGGATGTGCCAGAGGATGTTTTGCAGTTAGACATTTAATTTCGACCCAAAAGGCATTCTGACGGCGTTCACGATGGCCTACCTCCTACGGCGTTCAAAATGGTCCCTCTCCATCTGAAGGTGTTCACGATGGCCCACCTCCAGCCGAAGGTGTTCACAGAGCTAACGCTGGGCTATTTGCATAGTCCCTGAAATTTGATACAGTGTGTCTTAACATGTTTTTGGCCTTTTGTGAACCGTGTCTCTTTTTAACTTCTGACATTTACTTATAAATTAACTTATAATTATTGAAGCTTCACACTTTCACACATAATCACTGCCAAATCACAAATTCATGTCACAAGTTAAAGTCGTAAACACCAGATTGCTTCCTTCAAGATGTTTTCCAAACTGTCCCTGGAGGCATTCATTAGTTTTCAATTCTCTAACTGATTTGAGGACAATGGAGAAATGAGCAAAGCTGCCAGAATGAGCACAAAATCACAAGTAATAAATCCTAACACCTACCCACGTAAATTCTTTTCAAAGCAATTCACAAGATTGATGCGTTAAAATGCTGAATAATTTAATCTGCTGCCCTTTCAAAAGTCCTATTCCCACATTAAACATCTGAGGATTTTTTACAATGAACCCCAAAGTATAGTATGAGGGAAGGCGTCCTGAAGAAATTTCACTTTGTTTGGTTTCGCCATTGTTCTGAAAAGGTCTCACAACATAAGGATTGTGAGTATAATTAAATTGCTGAACCTGGACTTGTATGAAAGCCCATGACCACGAGTTTCATGAGATGAAACTGCCATTTAATTTTTCATCGGAAGGAGGAATAACGGGACAGTTTGATGACAAGAATAAAGCTATTGTCATTTTTCGGAGTGTCCCTCTCCAGAGTGTCTGCGTTTGGAAAGTTAAAATCTGGTAACCCTCGACTTGTGAGGCTTTTTTTTAATCAACGAATTTATTAAATTTAACGTACT
Source organism: Myxine glutinosa (assembly GCF_964187855.1). Lineage (NCBI taxonomy): Eukaryota > Metazoa > Chordata > Myxini > Myxiniformes > Myxinidae > Myxine > Myxine glutinosa. The sequence goes on along the minus strand of NC_136264.1, from coordinate 189,887,463 downwards.
AGCAATGGTACTCGCCCTACGGGCGGGGCTTCAATTGGGAGGCCCAAATGAAAAGGCAAAATATCAGAAATTGAAGGCTTTTTTTTTTTTAAACGATTTATATAAACATCCGTTAAATCATATCACACGCAAATCATCAAAATCTAAACAGTATTTGTCGAATTTCAATAAAAGCCACATCGCTGTTCATATCGGTAAATATTATTCCATCGTGTTTGGAAAAACTGGAAAATTGGAAATTGGAAAAATTGGGGAAAAAATTGGAAAAACAATGTAGCCTATTTTACTCGAGGAGGTCCCAGGATTACCCACCCAAAATATCGTTGCGATCGGTTCAGCCATTTTTGCGGTACCTGGGAACAGACAGACAGACAGACAGACAAACAGACAGACATTTGGTGAATTATAGTAGGATAAATATTCGGTTACGGACAATTTTGACATATAGAAATGAAAAGCACATGCCAACTACATGCTGGGGGTGTGGGACGAGGGGGAATGGCAAGGAGGGAGGGAGGGGGAGTACACGTAGGGGGGGGGGCAGGAGGACAGGGATGGGGAAGAGTAGGTTCTAGTCACCTACCCAACCCATCCACAATGTTTTGAAATATCACAAGCTACATATTGTCACCTGTGAGGCTCACAGTATACCTCAGCGCCAGGACCTTTCATCCAGGGAGAATGTCCAAATGGTCTTTTATTGCACTGCATTCAATAATTCTTCCAACTCTACCGTGAGCCAGGAACATTCAAAATTGGACCGAAATGTATGGCACACGCACAAGAAAAGCACATGCCTCAAACATGTCTTCTTACATTTTAAAGAATTTATTTACTGAACAGTACAGAGAAGACGGTAGATGCTATTATACAAGATGGCAGATGCAAGATGCTATTATAAATGGTATGAATGAAGCAAATTAAAAGACACAAAGAGGTAGATGGAACACTCAAAATTGTATTCAAGGAAGAGAAATAAAGCTCAAAACCTAACCAACTCTAAGTGCAACAGAACATACCTTTACAACGAGTTTAGAATGCAGCAGGGACTTCCCTTTGTCTACGATATGCAGGGTGGACGTAGGTCTCAATGCAGCCCGCTTTGGAAACCAGGTGCGAGACAAGAGCGAGTGACAACGTCAGTCCAAAGATGAAGTAAAACTGTTATGACCAGTGCCAGAGACGAGTAGCACTCAAAATGCAGTAAGCTAAACAGAGCACGATGAAGTTAATTAGGCACGAGGAAGGCCAGTGATGATCAGACCCTCCACCAGGCCTCGTGGCCCATTTTGTCCTTTTCAAATGAGGCCTCCTGGTCTGCCCTCCGTCTTCACTCCAGGCCCTTCTTGTTCCTTCTCCAAGCGAGGTAGCTCCTTCCCCTCTCCAAAGGCAGGGTGATACCAGCCTGGGTCAAACCCAAGCCTCTTTAGAGGATACCACAGTCTCAATGCCCTGCACTACAAGCTCCTTCTTGAGCCACTAGCTCGTCTTCCTCTTCCTCCTGTCTATGTTTTCCCCCTTTCGCTTGGTGGAGTTTTTCTCTGTGCAGTCCCTCCCATGGGGCGGCCCCAATAAAAACAAGCACACCGTGAGAATAGCTTTGGAATACACGTATTCTACCGGTCCCAATGAATGCTCTCGTTCCAAGGACTCAGAAATATTGAGCCATATAGAGTAGGACAAAATGTTTTTTTGTTTTTTTTGTATACTGAATCGAGGCTCGTGAAAGAGCTGACATTTATTTCACAAACAAATCAACCAGACAAACAAAATATATAAAAAGAGGGAGCGGAAGTCAAGAGAAGGGGAAGCACACAAACACTTGAGGGCACACAACATTTAAGAGCAGGGAGATGTGTGGGAGGGAGAGGGCTTGGGGGGAGGGCGGTGGCAGAAGTATCAAACACAAGGACACCAAGGACTTCCAGGACTTCCAGGACAGAAGTTGGTATTTCAAAAAAGTGGAATTGGGGTGAAATTAGCGGGGATAGAAAAGATCAAGGTTTTGGATGGGGGAAGATAAGAGATGGTGGTGAACAGCTGTTTTAAAGACCTGGAGGGTGGAGTGGGATTGAAGAGAGTGAGGGAGTTTGTTCCAGAGGCGGGAGAAAAGAGGAATGAAGGAGTGAAGGTGAGCAGAGAGTCTTGATTTTGGCAGTTTAACCATAAGAGGGTTGCAGGCAGACCTTGTGCGACCTCTAAGAATATTTGGGGGACAGAGCCCAGAGAGAGCTGGGGGGGCAAGGCCAGAGAGGAGTCGGTAGAAGACGGAAAGACCACCAACCTGGTAGGTATGCGAAACTACAAAATAAGATGCAGTTTTTAAACATTTCCACCATTTTTGGCTCTGTTAAGTGGCAAAGACTCAAGTGAGATATTGTGACAGTGTGTGTAGCTGGTAATGAAAAGGAAGGGGCATAACTCTTGTTACCAATGCAAAGATCAGTCTGAAACTGGAATGTGACCTGGATTAATAATGGTATATACAGTACTAAGTGTCAGACAGACGGACAGACACATGTTAAGGATACCTTTAGTCCCCTTCAGGGAAAGCTGTAGGGGACCAATACTTAAGTCTAATTGACATGTTGTGAAATAGTTCTTGAAAATACTTGAACAGAGTAACACTTTTAAAAAGACTTACACTTTTTAATATTATCCCATAACAAATTTTTTAAATGATGAAATGCCCAAAAGTCTAACTTGTTCTGTAATTTTGTCATAATAAAGCCATGTACCAAGTATCAGTTTAATATGTCAAAGGATAAAGGGGGAAAAGTCTGGAAAAATGACCCATGTTAAACTACAAATTGATATAGTGCAGAAGCGGTCTCATTGTCTTTTTTTAAGCATTAAGAAAAAGAAGAAAACGCAATAAGAACCCAGATATGGAGTTAACAACCTATGACGCATACACACAGACACACAGACACACACACAAACACAAACACACACACAAACACACACACGCACACACACACACACACACGAAGATGGATCCTTTGAGTCATATGAGGGCTCCATTGCACCTTCTGAAATCTGTATATGGAGATATAACAACCAACGAGACACACACACACACACACACACACACACACACACACACACACACACACACACACACACACACAATAACTCAATATCACTGTGAAACACTCCTCTGGTGATTATAACAATTTATTTTCACATGATAAATTAAACACATTAAATCAACAATATAAACACATGCGCGACACTGATAAGGCAAATACTATAGATTTTAAACTTCACCGCCGAGAACCAAACAATCGTAAAATAATAATAATAACATTATTAAACATTTAAAAATCTTATTTATTATAACGTCAGAACGGCACTCAGTAGAGAGCATACCTCCACCTGGTTGGCCATATCAATCAATGGTGAAGAATCACTTAAAGAATTCTACTAGCTGGATCCGGATCCGGATCTTCACCAAAATTGAATCGATTAGTCCTTGTCACACACACAACCTGTCCAACAAGTTTCGACCAAATCCGTCCATAACTTTTTGAGATATCCTGCTATGTATAGATTTTGACACTATCTCCCAATGGTGAAGAATTACTTTAAAAATTCTAATAGCCGGATCCGAATCGGGATCTTCACCAACATCTAATCATTTCGTCCTCGTCACATACGCTACATCTCTGCCAAATTTCGTCCGAATCCGTCCACAACGTTTTGAGATATTTCGTTCACAAACAAACAAACAAATGAAAAATCACTCAGAGCGACACTTGGCAAAGAGAACAAAGTAGAATGGCACTCAGTAGAGCATCCGTTTGACCTCAAAAATAATTTGTGGTTGAATATAATGACCTGATATGCAAATCGTCTTCAAAGTTTGAGTTAATCGGATCAAAATTGACAATTTTAGAAATTTGGCCTATGTTGACCTTTTGGCCTATGTTGACCTCAAAAATAGTTGGTGGTTGGTTTCAGTAAGTTCATATGCAAATCCTATTCAGTTTTCAAGTCAATCAGATGAAAATTTAGGATTTTAGAAATGTGAAATTGTTGACCTTTGGCCTATGTTGACCTTTTGGCCGATACTGATCTCAAAAATAGTTTGTGATTGAATTCAGTTTGCTGATTTGAAAATCATATTCAAATTCCAAGTTAATCGGATGAAAATTGAGGATTTTAGAAATTTGAGAAAACTGGTTGACCTTTGGCCGATGTTGACCTCAAAATAGTTGGAGGTTGAATTCAGTTTGCTCCAGTTTTCGATACCACTGAGTCGGTGTGTTCCATTACCGAGCAGCTTGGAGAGCGCTCCCCAAGTGATTTAAGCACCAAGCTAGCACCCGTCTCCATGGAAACTGTTGGTTAGGCATGACTAGAGTCCCTGTATAAAGAGAGTTGCGCCATGCGCTGACCCGAGATTTCTGGTCACGTGATTTCGTGGCGCCATTTTGTGTCTAACTTCACCGTGCGTGAACGTCAGCTTGGTACGGTAATGTTGTTTATTGCCAAACAAAATGACTGGTTGTTCTGCTTTTGGTTGTTCAAACCAATCTGGGAAATACAAGATGTATAGATTTCCAAGTGATAAAGTCAGAACGGAGTAGTGATGGTGTCTCACTTGTGAGGAGTGAACGGAGTAGTGATGAGTTTCACTTGTGAGGAGTGAACGGAGTAGTGATGAGTCTCACTTGTGAGGAATGAACGGAGCAGTGATGAGTCACTTGTGAGGAGTGAACGGAGTAGTGATGGTGTCTCACTTGTGAGGAGTGAACAGAGTAGTGATGAGTCTCACTTGTGAGGAGTGAACGGAGTAGTGATGAGTCTCACTTGTGAGGAGTGAACGGAGTGGTGATGAGTTTCACTTGTGAGGAGTGAACGTAGTGGGATGAAGTGTTGGTCTGGTCAGAGTGTTGTATTACGGGCAGAGTTTTCTTACGGTCTGAATGTATGAATCATGTTCTGTACTGAATGTATGAACCAAGTTTTGTGCTGAATGTTTACTGTGTTGGCCTCATCGTGTTCCTGGTGAAATTAAACAAGTTATGGTGAATACGACGTCTTATCTGTGCTTTTCCATATCTGTTCGACTAGACGAACCGTGCACACTGCAGGTATTTTTAAAAGTTTTTTCTCTGTTTAATTACGGCTTGGCGCAGTCGAAAATTAAGTGTTAATTAAGTCGCCAGCTATGAAACATATTAATCGATCAGGCAATATCCATCAGAGTTCTGGGCAAGGGTGTAGTAATAAATGAACGTTTCAATCTTACTAGATGCCGATGACGTTTTCCTTATGTCAGAGACAGAAGCTGACTTGCAGCTTGTTAAATCATTACAATGGAAATTGAATATAAATGTCGATAAAACTAAAGTTGTACACTATAGAAATATGGCAATACCACGTACAGAATTTGTTTTAAGTGTGTTAGACTATATGTCGGCTGGAAGTCCTACACCGGAATTGCTCTCGGCACCCTTTAAAAAATATTGGATATGCCCACACTCCTTTCTAAAAGTTATTAAAATTCAGAGAACGACAGCATTGGTTTGTCTTACTTATAATGTTAGCTCTTATATGCATGTTGGCTTGTAATATGCATTGCCATACCACTTTTAATATCACCACACAGCTCTTTTTCACGGCAATAGCTGAGTTTTTGACAAAACAAATATCACCTGTATGTAATAATAAGACTAAATATGTGTAGTAATTTTTTTTTTAGCAGGTTTAGAATATATCACCCCATATCGCGAATGTACATGTATATCTAATCCGCCACACTTAGACACAAAATGGCGTCCAAATTTGAGTTGACACAACTCTCTATATACAGGGACTCCAGGCATGACTGGCTTGGCAAGCTGATTACTCCCGCCAGGGAGTAATGCATTCGATCGTGTCCGTGTGTGTGTGTGTGTGTGTGTGTGTGTGTTCGTGTGTTTGTGAACAAGATATCTGGAAACGTTCTGAACGGATTTGGATGAAAGTTGGTGGGATGGTTGCACTTGGGATAAGGAAGAATTGATTAGTTTTTGGTGAAGCTCAGGCAATTATTCTGGATCCAGGAAGTTTTTTGGGGAATTTTTTTTTCTGTTTTCCTTTAAAAACCAGTCTCTCTGCAATAATTGGACCGATTGAGAGCAAATTTTTACCATAGGAGGGACTCCGTCTGCAGAATATTTTAATGGTAATTATGACGACACAGGTCACGTGGTTCGGCCGCCATATTGTTTTGAGTGAAAAACACTAAAATCCAATTTTTTCCAAAACGCCTGAACAGATTGAGGCCAACCTTTGCAGGCAGAATCACATACCCATGACGAACAAAAAAGTCAAGTAGCATGGCATCATGCATCACATTGTTTCAGAGTTATGATGTTTTTAAGCACAAACATTTGAAACCTAGCTCCTCCCTCATTTGTGATCTAATCGAGGGGAAACTTCAAAAATCTGTTCAGCATATCAGTCTACTAAAATGCCCTTCTGGAATTTGTGATAGGTCACGTGGTTTGGCAGATATCGTTAATTAAACGCAAATAATAAAAACATTTATATCTCTTGAACCACTTCATTGATCGACGTGAAACTTCATACTGTGTGAGAAGTCATGAAGAGTAACAAGTGTGCAGAATTTGAAGATGATTGGATGTACGGTCTGGAAGCTGGAAGTTGTTATGGCGTGAAGAAGAAAAGCCTTCGACTGTGGACGATAAATTATAATTAATAATTATAATTATTAATTATTTATCATGTGTACAGACTTGCAGGCATCGTTGAACACAATGTCCCAGGTTAATTTGAACCGCAAATAAAATTATAATTCCAGATTTGTCAATAAAAAATAAAAAAAACCACCTTTAGAGGCCATTCTTCCCCGCAAGCGGGGGTTGGCCTTTTTCGGGAACTGTGGTTGTTGTTGTTTTTCGGTCCCCTTTTTGAAGCAATGTTTTACGGCCGGATGCCCTTCCTGACGCCAACCCTTTTTGCCGCCTTTAACGACAAGCAGGGAATTACCAGTGATTTGTCAATGGCTGAGGTATATTAACAAAGGAATAAAACAGATTTGGCAAAATTCGAACTTTTAAAAAAAAGATCGCATATTCACCCAGTGTTGTAAAAAGATGAAGAAGAAGAAACCTCGCCTGCGCTTCCCAGACCAAATAATAATTCTGGCTCTGCGATTTTCAGGTTTATTTATCTATATATCTACTTATCAGGGCGGTGTCTGTTGTCACTGAACTACTCCCTGAAACTTTTGTTTCCATGGTTGTGAAGTGTTTTTAATAACGTGGTGGTGGTTTTGAATCACGTGGTGGTGAGGTATTTTGAATTATGTGGTGGTGAGGTGTAAAATGACGTGGTGGTGAAGTGTTTTTAAATCATGTGGCTGTGAGGTGTTTTTAATCAACATTGTAATATGAAAATTGTTTTCATATTTGTTGTAAATGTAGTTTAAACTCGTGGTTATGCGTTAGAGCGGTGTATTTTTTTTAGCAGCGTCGTCTTCAATGTTCATTTTTTCCTTCTAACAAAGACATATTCTGTCATTTTAAAACCACCAAAGTTTGTATTAGGTTTCCCCGTTTCATAAAATGTATCGTTTGATACGTATAATTCTCTAAAACTGTTTATTTATTTATTATTATTTACCTCAGAAGAGATCTCAACATTTACCTAAGCGATTGTCAATCGCGGTGTCAGTATTTGATGAACTTATAAAGACTTAGGTGACTTATAAGTGTGACCAGCATGTGCACGGGATTCTTCCCAGAAGAATGAGTGGTCGCATTAGCTTGTACGACCTAAAATGAGGGAGTTTTGTTTTGGCGTTTGGGCCAGTTTTACATGTTGTATCCCTAAGGAATGAAACGAATGTTTTTTCCTGGCTTACAATTTTATTTGAAGTCACACATGCCTCAAAATACACTCACTTATATGGAATTGAACGCTGAATCCGAAAATGTAAGTGAAATTGCCTTTTTTTAAACATTATCTTCTATATATTCTAAATATATATCTGTGCAGTGTCTGTCTTGTGTTGTCTTGTCTTGTGCCGTCACTGAACTACTCCCTAAAACTTTTGTGAAATCGTACTATTCCAACTTGACCCACGGCGGGAGTATGCGCTCTACTGAGTGGCATTCTAGTTGATAATTTGACATCTGGATAATCTGTTTGCGTGTTTGTTTTTGCCTGGCGTGTTGATGAGATTAGCCATTATGATTATGGGATTACCGCTATTATAATGGAATAAAAAATTTAAAATATATTCACAGGAGCGGTCAGGGGGGATCACTTTATTATTTTTAATACTGCTAATTATTGTAGTTATTATTTTATTGCACCATTTGAATCGGCCATTGAAAAACGTCACAAGGTAAAACGACGGCTCAAGCTGCTATATACACACACCTTCTCAAGGCGGGAACAGGTGATCAAAGCGGGAATTCACTCTGGCAAATTTATGGTGGCCAAACGGAGTCTTGTGGCCATTAGTACCTGGACCAGCGCTTGTTTCAAACCCTGCTATTATATGGCAATATATCCTACTCAAAACACACGGACCATACTACACTTATGACAGTCTGACTATGGATCCTTTCCCACTTCCACCTAACAATATCGTTTTTGGCTTGAGATCTCAATTGCGAAGAATTACTTAGAAATAAAAACTCCTCGTATCCGAATCCAGATCCTCAACAAAATCGAATCAATTCATCCTTGTCACTCATACAACCTGTCCACCAAGTTTCGTCCGCATCCATCCATAACATTTGAGATATCCTGCTCACAGACAAACAAAGAAGCAGGCAGACAGACAAATACACAAACCGAGGTGAAAACATCACCTCTGTCTACCTTTGGTGGCAGAGGTAATACCCCCTAGCAAAGTCCTCTAAAATAACTTTATTCCATTATGTTATTTATTTATTTATTTATTGTGCACTCCGTTACGTCTTAATAAACCCAGCAGTAAATAATTTCAACGGAACAGAAATAAATTGCAGTTTTGGCTTCACTTGGTAGTAATTATTTGACAACAAAATAACGCAAGAAAATGATGAGACTTATTGATTTAGTGTCAATTCATCGCTAGCAAACGATGGATCATAAGCATATAGGAAAAGAGTAATATATTGACTGAGGCAGAATTATTATTTTCATAAATGGCAAATTCTATATTGAGTTTTCTTCATTTTCATTCATCACAGTGTAGACTGAAGCAAAATCATTTCAAAAGCAAAGCAAGTTATACTTTCCCCTCTGCATTGCCGATAATAATTCATGGAGGAGCTTGTGTGCAATTTACTGGAATAACAAGCAGATCCGTTTATGTACTTTTAGATGAATTTTGGAAACATTAGTAGCTATCTATGTACTTTCACAGGAATGATAAGGACATTTGGAAATGTCATCTTAATGGGAGAAGGTATTGGAAACATTGACAAGGAATCAGATGAAGAACCGTTTCTGTATGCCTACATATAACCGAGTTATAGAGAGAGTTGGTTTAATAAAGGGAGATCTTGTATACACAAGAATGACCGCATCGTGGTCACAACCTGCGACAAAATCCGCCAACGGGCCGATTGGGAAACGCACATTTAATGCGCTATTGAAAAACTAACTTGACACCTCAACGTATGTTCTGAGGGCCTTAAAATATTAATCGACATACGATTCGATTTTTCAGGGTTCTGTAGCAGCATCATTTTTCCTTTCATGTTATAAAATGTAAATATGCTTGAGCTTGGGTTGATCGAGGGTTTTCAGGAACCGGGTGCAAGCGGAAGTGAGACGAACGGGTTTGGTTGGTCACGGTTGGAATAAAGGATTGATAAGGATTCCAAACGCCTCGGACATCTTTTTCTTCCACGCTAAAATCTCTCATCATCAATAACACTCGACACAAACCTAAAACCAATGGAAATCTGACGCAAGAAATATGGGCAGTGTATAATCAGCGGAGGCGTATCGGCCTAATGTGCTTGACCCACCAGGATACAAGATGGCGGCCATATCATTTTTAAATTTCTTCCATGACATCGGTACTATGGTGGGTGGAGTCAAGCAATAGAAGTGGGTGTGGTCCGACAGCTGTCCAACCAATGGGTGCACATTTCAAAAAATCAAGCCACAACAAGAACCCTAAAAACAACAACGGCAAAGAGCAACAATAACTCAAACAACAACAACAAAAACAGAAATATGTCATAGGTAATCATTTGTACAAAATAATTGTTTGTATTGTGATTGGTGTAAATCATAACAACACAGCAACTCAGGTACAATCATTATCTTCAGGTAAGGCAAGCCTGTGAGTGAGCCGATCTATGTCAGTGTGTGTGTACGTATGCGTGCACATGTGTGTGTATAAGTTGGGAAGGGGAGGGATGCGGACTTGGAGTTGTGAGGAGCGAGGGATACAGATTTGGAGTTGGGAGGGTGAGTGGGGTGAGGGATGTTGATTTGAAGATGAAAGGGGTTGAAGACTCGAAGTCACTTATCAGATTATGTGAAATGTCCATGGCTTCCTGCCATTATGCTGTCAAAAGACATTCCTGTCTAACTCCTTAAATATTCCACACTCTATTGGAAGCTAATTCCCTAACAACAGCCCAGTGGATCCGGTTATCTGCCATCTAATATATTGTTATGAATTTGGTAATGCAACATCTAGAGCTAGGTAGATCTGAATAGGTAGGTACTCGGCTGTCGTGACAGGGACTCTACATGTAATAAGTTCTTGATGTTTAGGCGGTTGTCGGGGTAAGATGTATGAGTGTGGATCTACCTGGAGATTCGAGTGTTAAATAGTGAGGGGTTAAAGGTAACGCCCCTGTGAGTATCACCTAGTAATCAAACCTTTGTCCTTTATGGCACTGCAAACCACATAAACATTAGTTAGGTCCTTAGCGCAACATTAAATAATCCCCTTTCCCTGACAAGGACTTCGTATTAAATTGACAGGAAACCAGGCCAAAAACACCGCCACGGCTGGCCGCCACCGTGTACACCTCCAAAGGCCTACAAACCGGGCCGGCACGTGTTATGCCAGGACCGCAGGGTCGCGTAACGGGGGAGATGTTAGGAGTCGCATGCCGTAGAGGGCGTGACCGGCGAGTTGGGACCATATGATTGGCTGAGGAGTGCGCGAATGTGACGTCATCGGGGAGAGATATATGCGACGGTCGGACGCCATTTTCGCCAGTTGAGTTGAGTTGAGTTGCGATCTGATCTCGAGTCGTCCCAGTTCGGTACCGGAGTGCCAGTTGAGAGAAGTGAGAGCTCGTGGCAGTTGACGGTTCGTGCCATTTTCTACAGTTCGTGACCACAGCTCGTTGCAGTTGGCAGTTGGCACTCGGCACTCAGCAGTTGGCACTCGGCACTCGGCACTCAGCAGTTGGCAGTTGGCACTTGGTTTTTGGTTGCTTCGTGCAGCCCTGCGTTGGACCGACGAGGCCTGGTGGCGCTTGGAGGCGGAGGCAGAGGGCCGTGGAACTTGGAGCGAGGTGTGCGATCGGGCCGAAAGGAGCGGTGTTGGACGGCAGCCACAAAGGACGACAAAGACAGATAAGCCCGAATCCGCGTACACTGTACACGACGTGACTTGTTATTTTCGTATTAATCTCCCTCGTTTGTGTCTGATATCAGTCGTGTGGGGACGTCCCGATTTAGTTATTAGTATTACCGGCGCGTGCTTTTTCACTGGCTTTACTTTTAATAATAAATCCTTATATTATTTTCTGTACATATTTGAACGCAGTTTCCTGGGTGTTTCATTTTAATAGATAAGGCTGCGGAGCCTTCGCTGCGTCCCGCCATTTCGCGCGTGGGTGTTGAACGTGAGTCCGCCATTGAGTTTTCGCCTCGGGAGTGTAAAGTCTCGCAATCGGTCATCCGTAACGGTGGTGTTAATCACGGTTACGCGACAAGTGGTGTCAGGAGTGTAGGATTCGAATCCGTCGGACAAATTTTTTGTCCGCGGCGAGACATCGACACGGTCGGGCGTACATTGCGTCCGACGTTCGAACGCAAAATTTGGATAGGCGAGGCGGAGAAATTTAATAATCAATTGGGCATACGGAGCGCGATATCGCGTCTTCGTCAAATTTAAATTGTGTTTCAGGAATTATTAAAATAAATACGCGCGCGGGGAACGACCTTCCGAAAAGCGGATGTCGGAGGTCGACGAGATGGAATTACGCAGCGAGGCCTCCGTCAGCGTCGGGAGTGAGCCGGAAATAGGGGAATTAGATGCAGAGGTGAGCCTTGGAACCTCCCTCGTCCCGAGCACCAACTTATCCCCCTCCCCCACCGGGGAGTCGGGAGTAGTAGGAACGGCCCCGACAACCGACCAGATGTTGGGTCAATTGCTTCGAAAAATGGAAGAAATGAAAAGTGGGATGGAAAATAAAATGGAGTCTCAGGGGAAGGAATGTAGGGAAGGAATGAAGGGAATGAGTGATCGATTGGAGGAACAAATGGGAGAAATGAAAAGTGGGTTGGAAAATAAAATTGAAGGGATGGAAAATAAAATGGAGTCACAGGGGAAGGAATGGAGGAATGAAATAAAACAAAGGAATGAACAATTGGAAGGAAAAATTGGGGAAATGGCACAGCAGCTGGGGGAACGAATTGATGGCATAGAAGGGAGAGTGCAAAACCAAATTACGGACAGACTGGGGAAATTTGAGGGTAAAGTAGAAACTCAAATGGGGGAGATGGAAAAAGCCATAGGGGTGGAAATTGAATTGAAACGGGAAGAATTAATGTCAAAAATAGAGGAGGGCGTGACGCAGGCTGTCCAAATGGGGGAAAAGTTGGAGGGTCAGATTGGTGCCACAAATGCTCGAATTGATAAAGCAAATGGGGACCTGGAAGGCTATCGGGGCCGGGTGGATGCCAGAATGCTACAGCAGAGTGAGGAATGGGGACTGCTCAACCGACAGGGGGGCAAATTGGCCGAGGAGGTGAGGGGGTTGGAAACCCGCATAAAAGAGCAGGAGCAAGGGTTAATTGAGAAAGGCCTGTGGGGGCCACTAATGGATAATGAAAGGGTGAGTGATTTTATGCAGGAGCGACTGGAGATCTGGGACAATACCATCAAGAAGGAGGTTGGTCGGGTTCAAGAGAGCCTGAAGGAAGAGGTGAGTAGGTCGGTTAAACATTTTCAGGACCAGATTAAGGGGACCCAGGAGACCCTCACCACGAGCCACATTTGGACACCAGAGGCTCCGAAACGGAATACCCAGTTGGGGGGGTGTTTTGGCCCCGGACTGGATTTGGACAGAGAGGAATCGGGGAATAGAGTCTCTGGAAAAACAATCCCCCTCGTACATTTTGACGGATCAGGGAGCCTCGAGGCTTTCCTGACACAATTTGAGTGCGTGTCTCAGCTCAATGGTTGGGGAGAGCGGGAGCGCATGGGGAATCTGGTGGCGACACTGCGTGGGTCAGCCGCCGACGTGTTGAACGTAGTCCCAGAGGGAATATTGACCAGCAAGGCCATTTGTGAGGCCTTGAATAACAGGTACGGGACAGGCGCAAGGTGCGACCTGGTCAGGGCACAGCTGCTGCATCGCAGGCAAAAGCCTAATGAGACGTTGCAGGAGCTGGCCCAGGATATATACCAGTCTGTGAGGATAGCATACAGGGACCTACCAGCACAGGCGTGGGACAAGCTGGCGATAGAAAAATTTATGGCGGCTCTCCCTGATCCTGAGGTCCGGACGTTGGTGGAGTTACAGGACCCACCCACGGTGCACCGGGCAGCGGAATGCGCGGCGAGACTGACCTTTTTGAGAAGGTCGAACCGCGCATCGGAGAGGGCACCTGTGACGGTACGGCAGACCGAGGTGCGGGATCGGGAAAAGCCAGAGGATGACATCGGGCGAATGTTAAGGGGGATCAGCCGCCAGCTGACAAATTTGATGGGGGGACAATTTGCAGGGAGCGAGTCACGACAGGGTGGTCCAGGTTGGTCATCGGGACGGCCTGATTTTTATCGGGCTGGGCCGGGAGAAAGGGGGGCTCCGCCTGGCTACCAGAGGGGTCCGTTCTTGGGGACTTGTTTTAGATGTGGGAGAAGAGGGCACAGTCAGAGGAATTGTCGGCAACCATATGGGCCCCCACCTCCTGACAGGCTTCGCAGTCCAGAAAGGAGGGGGCCCCCAGTAGGTCAGCAGGTGCCAGACAGAGGAGGTCCACAGGTGCCAGACAGAGGACCACCACCTCCGCCTGGGCCAATAGCGGTAGAGTGTGCGGGAAACTAGAACGAGCCGAGCATACGGGGCCATGCTCGGCTGGCAAGTGTGTGGAGAAGCGCCCTCCTTTGGTGGAAGTAGTGAATTGCGGACAAATTGGCACGGGTAATCTAAGGGTTAGATGCAAAATTGAGGGAGAATTTTGTGAGGCTGTGGTGGACACTGGAGCCAGTGACACCATTATCAATCCGGGTGTGCTAGACCAGAGTGTTGGAGGCTGGGACAAAATTGATAGGGTAGAAGGACACAGCCTTCAACTGGCTACGGGGGCAACGGCACCAATATTGGGACGCGGAGTGGTGAGGATGGAGTTGGGTGGCCTGGAGGTCAGCGTGGTTGTGTGGGTGGCGGGGGTGTGCGATCAGTGTCTGTTGGGACTGAGTTTCCTGGTGGAACATGACTGCCAATTAGACCTTGGGCGTGGTCATATGTGGTTGGGCACCGAGAGGCTGCAGTTAATGGGACTGGGGGATGACGAGGAGGTGCAGGGGACGTGGCTGGAGGTGCCGCGCACTGTGACCGTGCCTCCCAGGTCCGAGAGAGTCGTGATGGCGGAGTTAGCAGCAGGTGCTCAACCCATTGGCCAGCTGGGGCTAGTGGAGTCGTGGTCCTCGCAGGGGACGGAGGAATTAATGGTGGGTCGCACCCTCATAGACACCCGTGGGCCTATGCTGGCAGTCAGGCTGCTCAACTTGTCCGACAGCCCCCGCACTATAAGGGGCAGAGCCATCGTAGCCAAATGCAGTAGTGTAGTAGAGGTCACCGGAGGAGGTGGATCCACATGCTTGCCAGTACAGCCGGAAGGAGGGCAAAATTTGGGGAAATGTGATTGGTCAGAGGGAGTGCGGGACATGATGACACGCTCTGAAGAGGGCCTAACATCGGAGCAGGTAGAGACGTTGCACAATTTGGTTGGTAAGAACTTGGGTGTTTTTTCTCTCTCCCCCGAGGATGTTGGACGCACGAGTCTCGTCAGGCACAAAATTAGTACTGGCTCGGCTCGGCCTGTTCGCCAACCGCCGAGGCGGCTCCCTTTCGCTAAGAAAGAGGAGGCAGAGGAACAGGTGAGCAAAATGGAAAGAGCCGGATTTATCGAGCCCTCGGTGAGTCCTTGGGTGTCACCCATTGTGCTGGTAAAGAAGAAAGATGGGACCACTCGGTTCTGTGTGGATTACCGCCAGCTCAATCATGTGACACTCAAGGACTCGTATCCCCTGCCAAGGATCGATGACACCCTCGATGCCGTTTCAGGCTCAACGTGGTTCTCCACGTTGGATTTAAAGAGCGGTTATTGGCAGGTGGAAATGGATAAAGAGGCGAGGGAGAAAACGGCGTTCACCACAGGAAAGGGTCTCTGGCAGTTTGTCGTCATGCCCTTTGGATTGTGCAATGCCCCTGCCACGTTTGAGCGTCTGATGGAACGTGTTTTAATTGGCTTACCGTGGCAGACTTGCCTCGTCTATTTGGATGATGTATTGGTCCACGCTCCCACATTTGAACAGGCTGTCGAAAATTTGTCAGACGTATTTGGGAGATTAAGGGGTGCCGGGTTGAAATTAAATCCGAGCAAGTGTGAAATTTTCAGGAGGGAAGTGACTTACCTGGGTCACGTGATCAGTGAGAGCGGCGTGGCCACTGACCCAGGAAAGGTAAAATCTGTAAAAGAGTGGCCCGCCCCTAAAAATGTAAGGGAGGTCCGAGGATTTTTGGGCCTCTGCTCGTACTACAGAAGATTTGTGGCAAATTTCGCGGAAATTGCAAGACCTTTGCACAAATTGACAGAGAAAGGAGCCAAATTTGTATGGTCAGAGAGCTGCATCGAGGCATTCAGTCACTTAAAACAACGTCTGGTGGAGGCCCCAGTTTTGGCATACCCGACAGATGATGGCAATTACATCCTGGACACAGATGCGAGCCAGGAGGGATTGGGAGCTGTGTTGTCACAAATGCAACAGGGAGTCGAGAGGGCTATTGCGTATTACAGTCGGGCACTTTCGAGGCCCGAACGAAATTATTGCGTTACCCGCAAAGAACTATTGGCCTTGCTGTCTGCAGTTGGACACTTTCACCCTTACCTTTATGGGAGGGAGTTTGTGATCCGAGTGGATCATGCCTCCTTGCAATGGCTCCTTCGGTTCAAAGAGCCGGAGGGGCAAATTGCAAGGTGGCTTGAGAGGCTGCAGCAGTATAATTTCACTGTGCAACATCGGCCTGGCAAAGCACATGCCAATGCAGACGCTCTCTCTCGGCGCCCCTGTTGGGATGCACAGTGTAAATTTTGTGATAGACAAGAAGCCAAGGATCCAATTGGGCAGGGCCAAATTGATGCATGCCTATATGCAGCGAGAGTGACCAGGCGAACTTTGCCACAACCCCCACAGGAATTGGGCGATGTGAATTGGCAAGAGAGTCAAAGGGAGGATCCCGTTTTGGGGCCCCTTTTTCAGTGGCTAGAGGAGGACAAAAGACCCTCTTGGGAGGAGATTGCTCCACACGGAGCCCAGGTAAAGGCCTATTGGGCACAGTGGCAGATGTTGGGGTTGAAAGAGGGCTATTTGTTCAGAAAGTGGGTGACACCAATGGGTGATGTAGCTTCCTGGTTGATAATTGTACCTAACAAATTGAAGGAAGTGGTTATGGGGCACGTGCATGGGACTAGGACAATGGGACATTTGGGCGTGGCCAAGACTTTGTCCAAATTACGACAGAGGTTCTACTGGGTGAATTCGGGCAGAGACATTCAAAATTGGGTGAGATCCTGCGACCTCTGCCGCGGTAAGAAGGGACCCCCACGTGCGCGCAAGGCCCCGCTCCAGGTGTACAATGTCGGGGCACCGCTCGAGCGGGTGGCAGTAGATGTGGTGGGGCCCCTGCCAGCCACCCGCCGAGGGAATCGGTACATTATGGTGGCAATGGATTACTTCACCAAGTGGCCAGAGGCCTACCCATTGCCCAACCAGGAAGCCCGGCTGGTAGCTCAAGTTCTAGTTGAGGGATTCTTCTCCCGATTTGGCGTCCCAAGGGAGCTACACACTGACCAGGGCCGGAACTTTGAATCTGCCCTCCTGCGGTCGGTGTGCGAGCTCCTCCAAATTCATAAGACCCGGACGACTCCCCTGAGGCCTCAATCGGATGGGATGGTAGAGAGGTTCAACCGGACGCTGTTGACACAATTGGCCCTCTTTACATCTGAAAACCAACAGGATTGGGACGAGCACCTTCCCTTTATATTGATGGCATACCGGACCGCCCAGCATGCGACCACTCGGTGCACCCCCGCCTTGTTGATGTTCGGTAGGGAGATGCGAGTCCCCACAGATTTGTTGATGGGACCGTCACCAGGGGAACCGGGTGAGCCAACTGTGGAGAGCTACGCAACCAATTTGAAAGCGAGCATGGAAAAGGCTCATGAGTTTGCGAGGAAGCAAATTGGGGTGGCTTCTTCGCAGATGAAAACGCGGTATGACGCTCGGGCTCACACACCTCGTTTCCTTCCCGGAGACCTTGTTTGGCTCTACTGGCCCCGGAGAAGGAAGGGGGTGTGCCCAAAACTCACTTCACCTTGGAAGGGCCCTGGGGTGGTGCTTCGGCAAGTAACTGATGTGGTGTTCAAAATTCAGATGGGCCCACATACCCTTCCACAGATAGTTCACGGGGATAGATTGAGCTCCTACATGGGTCGGGAGGCTCCGGAGTGGATTGGAAGGGTGAGGGGGAAATTAGGTGTGGTGGATGACACCCTTGAACCTGACCAACCTGCAACTACCTGCACTTAAGGTGAGTGCTTTGAGGAGTACTGTCCCAGGCTTCAGGATTTGCTTTGGAAATTGGGGACATGTAAATTGGAGTTGGGAGGCGAGTGAGAATGATGACATGGCCGGTGAGGGGATGGAATGGGAGCCACAGTGTCTTGTGGGTGGCGTATGTTTTTGTATTGTGGTTAGGTGTTTTGATGTGGTCGTGAGAGTGGAACCTGGAGAGTGAGTGATGATTATTGGAAATAATGAGGGGTGATACTTGTGCTTTTGGAAATGTGCTTTTGGAAATGTGTGATGGTTTAAATGTGAACTGGGGGAATTTCACATGTAGCAGGCCATGGCAAGCCTTGTAACACCTTTTACACCATCTATTGAATTGTGCTGAGTTGTGTGGAGAATTGAATGGCAGTGGGGGAGGAAGTGTGTTTTGGGGTCTTGTGGGTGGGGAAGGTGTGTGTGTCCGCAGGTACAGAGCAAGCTCTGAGGAGCGATGCCTGCGGGCCCCCCTCTGCGGCAATTACCCCTGGCAGCCGGTGGTAACTGGAAATTGGAGCTCGTCGGTGGAGGGTCTGGTTGGGCGCCGCGGGGTGAGGAAGTCCCCCGGTGACCCGTGTTGCTGCGCGAAAGCAGGAGGCAAAGGAGCCTGGTGTGTGTGGAGACCCTCACCGGCGAGGTAACGGCGGAAAGGGGCTGTTGGGCTGTCATGGGGCCAAGAGGTAAAGGGGGGGGGGCAATGAACTTGTAAGTCGGTTGACTTGTTTTTGGGACTGCGGGCACCACAGCCTGATGCGCCCCCACCATCTTTTGTGCGGTACCTCCCCGCTGCCTAGTTGAGGAATGCACACACACGTGAATGACATCAATGCCATGGTCCTGCAGGGGGTGTATTGGGAATAAGTGCTTTGTTGATTTTTGAAATGCCTTGATGACCTATGGAATGAGAATGAGTGGTTAAGGGGTCTGTGTTGCATGAATGTGGGCGAAATCCACCGAGCCGTGTCACTCACCTGTAACATCTGGACAGGGCCCGTGGAAATTTAGTGGGATGCATTGGGGATGGCCCCGCAGGTAAGGTTGAGTCTTGTGGCATCCACCGGGGGACGCGGTCTGTAGACCGGGGTATGTACAAAGGTTAGAGTTTTGAGTTTGGTAAGATGGTTAAGTTTGTGGATAAGGTAGGAGTTTTGGTGTGTTGTTTGTTCCTCCCTCCACAGGAACAAGGAAGAAGATGTACATACTTGCATGATGGTTAAGGGGTTCAGCATGTTAAGGAAGTGTAGGTAGGTAGTCCGACTCACTTCCCACAGCCCTTCCTGATTTATTTCATAGGTGAATTAAGTGTGTGACAGTAAGTGTTAAGGCTGGAATGGTAGCGCCTGCGGTGAACCTTGCAGGAGCTACGGTTCCAGGGGGGGGGCTGTGTTATGAATTTGGTAATGCAACATCTAGAGCTAGGTAGATCTGAATAGGTAGGTACTCGGCTGTCGTGACAGGGACTCTACATGTAATAAGTTCTTGATGTTTAGGCGGTTGTCGGGGTAAGATGTATGAGTGTGGATCTACCTGGAGATTCGAGTGTTAAATAGTGAGGGGTTAAAGGTAACGCCCCTGTGAGTATCACCTAGTAATCAAACCTTTGTCCTTTATGGCACTGCAAACCACATAAACATTAGTTAGGTCCTTAGCGCAACATTAAATAATCCCCTTTCCCTGACAAGGACTTCGTATTAAATTGACAGGAAACCAGGCCAAAAACACCGCCACGGCTGGCCGCCACCGTGTACACCTCCAAAGGCCTACAAACCGGGCCGGCACGTGTTATGCCAGGACCGCAGGGTCGCGTAACGGGGGAGATGTTAGGAGTCGCATGCCGTAGAGGGCGTGACCGGCGAGTTGGGACCATATGATTGGCTGAGGAGTGCGCGAATGTGACGTCATCGGGGAGAGATATATGCGACGGTCGGACGCCATTTTCGCCAGTTGAGTTGAGTTGAGTTGCGATCTGATCTCGAGTCGTCCCAGTTCGGTACCGGAGTGCCAGTTGAGAGAAGTGAGAGCTCGTGGCAGTTGACGGTTCGTGCCATTTTCTACAGTTCGTGACCACAGCTCGTTGCAGTTGGCAGTTGGCACTCGGCACTCAGCAGTTGGCACTCGGCACTCGGCACTCAGCAGTTGGCAGTTGGCACTTGGTTTTTGGTTGCTTCGTGCAGCCCTGCGTTGGACCGACGAGGCCTGGTGGCGCTTGGAGGCGGAGGCAGAGGGCCGTGGAACTTGGAGCGAGGTGTGCGATCGGGCCGAAAGGAGCGGTGTTGGACGGCAGCCACAAAGGACGACAAAGACAGATAAGCCCGAATCCGCGTACACTGTACACGACGTGACTTGTTATTTTCGTATTAATCTCCCTCGTTTGTGTCTGATATCAGTCGTGTGGGGACGTCCCGATTTAGTTATTAGTATTACCGGCGCGTGCTTTTTCACTGGCTTTACTTTTAATAATAAATCCTTATATTATTTTCTGTACATATTTGAACGCAGTTTCCTGGGTGTTTCATTTTAATAGATAAGGCTGCGGAGCCTTCGCTGCGTCCCGCCATTTCGCGCGTGGGTGTTGAACGTGAGTCCGCCATTGAGTTTTCGCCTCGGGAGTGTAAAGTCTCGCAATCGGTCATCCGTAACGGTGGTGTTAATCACGGTTACGCGACAATATAAAGCAGAGCGGTGGCTCTATGTATGTTTGTTCAGTAACTACTCTGAGACCCTTAGGATGATCGACACCAAATTTTTAGTGTATACTCAGGGCATCCCTGGTTTTTCAGGAACCAGGAAATGGTTTTCAAAAAAATTGTAAATGTTTTTATTTTCAATATTTTTTCTGATTTCTCATAGGTCTTATTTTTTGGATTATTTCCCCACTGTGTTGAAACCAGTGGGCCGAGAATGGCACTCCCATCCAGAGGACGCTAGCCGCTATCCTAGCCTAGAGGATGCGATACAGGCCAGATGACGGGAGTACCCGCTACCTAAGAATAAACAAACGGTGTGTTTCTAGCCCCTGGTGCAGGCACAAAGTTCACCAGTATTTAGCTTGCAGTATTACTAATATCTGAACATGCAAAATGCAGCATTTTCCAAAATTACAATCCTGTTCAGCCCATCGGATGGTAAAATCTTTCCTTGATTTCCTGTAGAAACCTGATTATTGAGTGTGTGTCAACAGACACCACGGTACCTCTGCACTTCCAGCAGGCACCTACCAATCTCTTTCCCGTGTGGCATGCCAATTGAACATGGCTTTGTAAACAGTCCATGGCATCATGATGACTGTTATCCAGGAAGGGCTGTTATGGGAATTTGCTTTGGCATCGTATGTATTTACTGATGGACAAAGAGGAATGCACATTTTGTAGAACATAGTTATCCCATGGGGTTGAGTGGTTAGTGCTGGTAATAATACGAGTACTCTTTGCTTACCATGGGTTTTCTTCTGCAAATTCATCTGCTTAACGTCATCTGAATTGCTTACAGTGGTGTTTTTTTTTTTTTTTTTTGCATGACCTAACTAAAAACCACCTGTGTGCATATGATGTCAGATTTACCTCTGTTAAATATTGACTATTTCTGGTAAACAACCTTCATTGGAGATGCGTTGCACTGCAATAGCGAGGTTTCAATGGCAGATTCGATTCGACTGTACAATAACAGTAAACCTCTTTGTTGCAAAGGTAAATTTACCACTTTTACCAACCAACATACATATGCTACATCCTCAAAATATCATGGATGGGCTCAATAATATGACCTAAAGTCCTAAACGGATGTGAGATGTCTACGGCTCTATCGGTCTCACACAAGTCCATTCTTGCGATTCCTGTTGGGGATTGTTCCAAGAGAATCAGCAGAACTGTCGGATCTACACACATTCAATACAAGACACATCAATGGTTCTGTGGGAACAGGGCAGGATTGCAGGGCATTGGTCGGCATTAATTTAACCTTTAGATAATCTACATGTACAATATTATAACTATAGTTAGTTACCTCCACCACCGAAGGTGCATTACAGGGGTTAAGTTTTCACCCCCATCCGTTTGCCTATATGTTACTTGCAAAATCGAAGATTTTGATTGTTTGATTGGTCCAATTAAAATTGATTGGTTGGTCGACTTTGTTATTCTGTCTGTCTGTCAATCGCCTACAGGTCACCATTTTAAACTGATTATCATCAAACTTTACCGAGTTGCAGAGGTCGTCACAATTGAGAAGCCCATTGATTTTAAGGTCAAAAGGTCAACTCAAGGTCAAACTCTTTAAATCATCAGTTTTCATCTGCAAAATCGTCAATTTTCATCCGATTAACCTGAACATTAAAGAGCAATTGCATATTCCATCACTGAATTGGAAAACCAACTATTTTAACAAAAGGTCAAAGGTCAACTCAGGGTCAAACTTCTAAAATCCTCAATTTTCATCTGAAAAATAATCAATTTTCATCCGAATAACCCGAGCTTTGATTAAGATCGTCAATTTAAATCTCAATGCAATAGAAAATTAGATGTATCCATGGCAATTTTTATGGGGGGGGGGGGGGGGATTTTACAAGTATCGTGCTCTGTATGACGTCTATCATGTTTGTTTGTGTGTCTGTCTGTCTGTGACCAATATATCTCAAAAAGCTGTGGACGGATTCAGACAAAATTTGGTGGAGAGGTTGGCTATGTGACACGGACGAAATGATTAGACTTTGGTGAATATCAGAATACGGATCTGGATCTGACATGTTTTTAAGTGATTCTTCACCATTGAGAGATGTGCCATAAATTATATGTAGCATGATATCTCAAATAGTTATGGACGGATTCGGACGAAACTTGGTGGACAGGTTGAGGTTGTAACAAGGAAGAAGCCATTCAATTTTGGTGAAGATTAGAATACGGATTTGTATACGAGAATTGAAAAAAAAAATTCAAGTGATTCTTCACGATTGAGATATAGGACCAAAAACTATATGTATAATGATATTTCAAAAAGTTATGGAAGACTTATGACAAAACTTGGTGGATCCGTTCATTAGGTGACAAGAACAAGCCGATTAAATATAGGTTCAGGTCCGAATCCAGATCCGGCTTATCAGTGGCATACAAAACAAACTGTTCAGCCTGGCGGAGGTATGCGCTCTATATCGAGTACCGTTATAGTTTGAAATATATTTATGAGGCAATATGTGGCATCATCATATAATGTTCATTGATAGTAATACCTGTAACAAAAGGAAATAACAATTCCGAGCTGTTGTCTGTTTTGCCATTGTCTAATTTACAAAATGGAGGAAATAATTTACATTGGAATGATGAAGATTCATATGTATAAGTGTACACAAAATATATATGACTTACTTAGTTGTTTACAAGTATAAAAAAATCATTTTTACAATGCAAAAGGATGTATGGATGGCAATGCCACAAAGTATGCGAAAATGTATGGACCATAGCATGAAAATATGCACAAGGTCGATCTCCAGATCATTTTTACCGCGCGCGCGCGAAGCAAGAAGTGGGGTTAAGCAATCGATCACGTACGTGTCTGCATTTTGTTAAGAGCGTACATCAAAAACCGTTCAACAAGTCAGGTTCCATATATAATTTAGTTCTGGTTTTGTGGAGATTTGCAACCATTTACATTTTTGAAAAGCTTGAGAGCCTCTGACTCTGAAAATTAATGTTTACATTTGATTTGAAAAATAATTGATTTCCAATTTGATTTGATTTGAATTTATTTTTTTTCAAATCAAATGGAAACCTTGGTTTTCCGAGTTAGAACCTCTGAAACTTCTCCAAAATGTAAATGGTTTACCAAATCTCCACAAAATCGAAATGAACCTTCACATCTGGACATATGGATATATGGAACCACATGTTACATGACCATTTGATATAGCGAATATTACTTGGATGACGCCCACCCCCTCTGAACATACATGGTGAATTAAACAAAGCCTAATGCCCAGAGATTAAAAAAACACAGAAGAGTTGGCTCACACCAGGTCCTTCTCAAGATTGTGTGGCATATTCTATGAATACTATCGAGTTTCTTGATGCAACTAGATGGTATTCATAGAATACTTACCCTGCGCAGTCAACTTGTTGCGAGGCAACTCTTTGTTTTTGAACTTTTTTTTTTCTCTGATCCAATATGGCTGCCAGACCACTTGAGCGATGACATCATAAATTTATATTCTCTAATATAATTGTTGCATAGCTCACGATCAATACATTTCAAACTGATCAGACAAAGCGATGTCTCTGTCCAATTATGACGTCATAATTATGGCACCAATGAAGTCATCGTTAACAACACCTATTCCCCATATGGAGTTCTTTACAATGAGCCATGTTTCCATTTTTTCCATGCAGCGGTTTTGTAGATATAGAGGTGCAACATATTTCGGTTTTTCCAAGATGGCGCCTGTACCACATGACCTATGACGTCATGATTATATCATTAAAATCTTTTAAAGGAGGAGGTGCTCCTATGGTGAAAATTTCGTGTCCATCAGACCAACAGTTGCTGAAATTTTTAAAATAATGATCGGATGGATAAGTGTTGTATTTGTCGAATTATGATGTCATAACGAAGGCACCGATGACATCATCATTAACATACGTTATTCCCCATGGGCAGTAGTTGACAATGAGCCAGATCTCAATTTTTTCCATGGAGTGGTTTCAGAGATATAGAGGTGTGAAGTTTTTCCAAGATGGCGCCTGTACCACGTGACCTATGACGTCATAATCATTAAAATATTCTACAGGAGGAGGCCCTCCTATGGTGAAAATTTCAAGTCAATCGGACCAACGGTTGCCGAGAAAATGAATTTTTAAAATGCGGACACGTACGGCACGTGGCACACGGCACGTGTATGTACGTACCTGAATGCTTAACCGCGATTTTCGCTTCGCGGGTGCAGGGTAATCAGCTGGTGTGTTAAGCAATCTGATTGGTCGACAGGAGTTTTAGGTACATGTCATGTAGATGTGCCATGTTTGTTGTTAGCACGTGCACGTGAAGCGGAAAGCTGGGTTCAGCAATTGGTTCATGTCCGTCAGTCTGTTTATAAATGTCAGTGTATGATCGAGGAACAACTTATTTAAATTAAATATTATATTTTGAACACGAATCGGAACATGAATGAGAAAACAAGTGTGACATTTTTACAGTACTTTGTCTCCGAATTTGGCCCGATCCCGCATAAAGGAGCGGGATAATTTATTTACTCTTTCTTCCTATCTGGCAGTTACACAAAATTGAAGATCATTCCAAACAGGAAACTTACTCTTTATAAGGACGCCATAAAGGACACAAACACCAGGCACGAATAACTAATGTAACGTGTTAGATGGGGTGATGTATTGGTCAACAGCAGTAAATTATGGAATTATATACTTAAACACATTTTATTTTATAAAAATTGTATAATAAATTTTATTTAAATTGAATTATATACTTGAACACAGTGGAACACACATTATTTGCACTTTGAAAACCATTCCGTTTAGCAGTCTTGGACCCACATTCCGATTTTATCCCAGGTGACCTTCATTGCTTTCATTTCCTTCTCGACGGTACATCACCAGGTCTGTCTTTGTCGTCCAACCTTTCTCTTTCTTTCAAGTGTCCAGCATATTGCTCTTTTTTGGTATACTAGGGCATTGCCCGTACTATATCTATATCTAAAATTATATCCCCCCCCTCTATTTACATGAAATGGTTTGGTCCAAAGCGAACGGCTTGCGAGTACGGTGACAATCCCCCCCCTCTATTTACATGCAATGGTTTGGTCCAAAGCGAACGGCTTCCGGAGTTTGGTAAAGAAATCGCCATCGCGTGCACAAACGCGCAGGAAAGCGAATGAATCGCAAATTCGGTTTTATTAGTTTTAAAACATAGTTTAACGCCAACATAGTTTGCAAACGTGAAATAAATGAATACGCTGTCAAATGTGCCATCCGAGGCAGAGTGTGTCCTCCACGTTCGGCACACGCGATCGTTCGCTGCTCTCTGATTGGTTGAATCGTTTTTTGGACATAGCTCGGTAAGTAATTGTCCGATTAATATGAAACCTTGAAAAGGCACATCCTCGGGTCCCCAGCAATATACCTGGCAAGTTTCAAGTATATCGGACCGGTAGTTGTCGAGAAACAGCGGTCACAGACAAACAAACAAATGTACAGACGTACAGAGATTACTGGAATTATAGATAGACTAGGGCATGCCCGTACTATATATATGCCCGTACTATATATCTATCTAAAATTATATCCCCCCCCTCTATTTACATGAAATGGTTTGGTCCATTCGCAACGCCAAAGCGAACGGCGAACGGCTTGCGAGTACAGTGACAATCCCCCCCCCCTCTATTTACATGAAATGGTTTCGTCCATTCGCAACGACCACAGAACCCCCCCCTCTATTTACATGGAATGGTTTGGTCCATTCGCAACGCCGGCACACGCGATCGTTCGCTGCTCTCTGATTGGTTGAATCGTTTTTTGGACATAGCTCGGTAAGTAATTGTCCGATTAATATGAAACCTTGAAAAGGCACATCCTCGGGTCCCCAGCAATATACCTGGCAAGTTAAAAGTATATCGGACCCGTGGTTGTCGAGAAACAGCGGTCACAGACAGACAAACGTACAAACGTACAAACGTACAGAGATTACTGGAATTATAGATAGATATCTTGATGCTCCATGCGCAACGCGTGACCAATCCGTCTCCACCATCGAATTTAGATTTCTTCTATCTCAATGATGTCAGCATTTCTATCTCTTTCTTACTCGCAATGTCAGGCCAGAAGATTCTCAAGATTTTCTTTTGGCTGCTGTAGATTAAAGACTCCAGTTTGCTATTTGTTTGGTGATTTTCCAAGATTCGCATCTAAATAGGACTGACTTCACGTTGAGGTCAAAGATCCTCAGCTTAGTTTTGGTGTTATACTTTTTTGACTTCGAAGTTCCTTGAGTCTCATGAATGCACTCCTTGCCTTTTGTATCCATTGTAGTACATCTGCATCTCCCCCTCCTGTCATGGTAAACATGAACCCTAGATGTATAAACTTGTCGACCTCTCTGGTTGGTGAATTGTTGCACATTATGTAAGGAGTATGACATCAGGCAAATATCATCTGCAAATCAGATTTTCTTCCAGCTATTCGAATTGGTTCCTCCAAGGTATCCTGTTCCTGCTCGGCTCAGTTGTTTTCCATAACACCCGGTCCAACACCACCAAACAGGAAGAGACAACATGCAACCTTGTCTGAATCCTGCAGTAATTTCAAATTTGGATGACAACTTATTGTTGCATATTACAAAGCATTTTTTTTCCATTATAGGTACTTTTTATCATCCGGAAAATATATCTGGTACGCCATACAGTCTCAGTATCTTCCACATTGCCTCTCTATTCACACTGTCAAAAGCCTTTTAATAAGACAATGAATTTATTTGATATATTTGTCGGCAGCCTGAAGCTGCTTGGCTGCATCATTTTCTGGGAGCGTGGTTGTGCCACTGATGCAATCAATGCCCCTTTACCAGCTAGCTGGTACTAATTTTGCCAACCTCAGAAGGATGACAGGCTGAGTCGACCTGCCTTGTGTTAATTTAACGGTCCAACAGGGGCTCAAACCCAAGACTCTAAGATCTTAAGCCAACCACCTCAACCGTTAAGCCAACACCAGGCTTGCAAATGAACGATTCTCATCAATTGGTAGATTCCATGTTAATTGGTAGATCGGTCCCGTTAATTGGTCCATTTTGTATCTCATCTTGAAGAGTTCAAAATCTCCTTGAAGTGTTCTGCCCATCTTTCCATCTGCCCTCTCTGAAGTGAGTAATGTGTATGTATGTGTATATATATATATATATATATATATATATATATCTATATATATATATATATATATATATATATATATATATATATATATATATATATATATATATATATATATATATATATATATACATACTAGCTGAGGTACCCGGCTTCGCCCGGGTTGAATAAGAATAATACAAATATATGATGAAAAGAACATATATATTTTAGAGCAATATCACAGTACATTTCCTACATGACGTTTTGTCAATTGGTTTTTGTCAATAAGTCAATTGTCAATAAGACTGCTTGGTTTTCCAACCCTCGAGCAGCCCACGTACAGCTGGCCATGGGAAGTACCCGGCATTGCCGGGCGGGGCAAGGGAGGGGAGGAGGAAGGGGAGGGGAGGGGAACGGCGGGGGGAGGGGAGGAGGGGGGGAGGGGAGGCGAGGGGGGAGGGGAGAAGAGGGGGGGGAGGGGAGAAGAGGGGGGGAGGGGAGAAGAGGGGGGAGGGGAGAAGAGGGGGGGAGGGGAGAAGAGGAGGGAGGGGAGGAGGAGAGGGGAGAAGAGGAGGGAGGGGGAGGAGGAGAGGGGAGGGGGGAGGTGAGGAGGGAGGGGGGAGGGGAGGGGGAGGGGAGGGGGGAGGGGAGGGGGAGTGGAGGGGGAGGGAGAGGTGAGGGGGAGGGGTGAGGGGAGGGGGAGAGGGTGAGGGGGGGGAAGGGGGGAGGGGAGGGGAGGGGGAGGGGGAGGGGGAGAGGAGGGGGCAGGGAGGGGAGGGGGAGGGGAGAGGGAGGGGAGGTGAGGGGGAGGGGTGAGGGGAGGGGGGGGAGTGGAGGGGGAGGGGGAGGGGGAGTGGAGGGGAAGGGGGGAGGGGAGGGGGTGAGGGGGGAGGGGGAGGGAGTGAGGGGGGAGGGGAGGGGTGAGGGGGAGGGGAGGGGGAGTGGAGTGGGAGGGGGAAGGGGAGGAAGAGGGGGGAGGGGAGGAAGATGGGGGAGGGGAAGGGGGAGGGGAGGGGGGAGGGGAGGGGGGAGGGGGGGCTTCACCCAGGTTGAATAAGAATAAAACAAATATATGATGAAAAGAACATGTATATTTTAGAGCAATATCACAGTACATTTCCTACATGGCGTTTTGTCAATTTTCAATTTCTCAAAACCTCTTGGTATACAACATTTCTGGTTTTCTTACTTGGTGCCAAGACATAAAGATTGCTTGGTTTTCCAACCCTCGAGCAGCCCACGTACAGCTGGCCATGGGAAGTACCCGGCATTGCCGGGCGGGGGAAGGGGGGGAGGAGGAAGGGGAGGGGAGGGGAACGGGGGGGGGGAGGGGAGGGGAACGGGGGGGAGGGGAGAGGAACGGGGGGGAGGGGAGAGGAACGGGGGGGAGGGGAGAGGAACGGGGGGGAGGGGAGGGGAACGGGGGGGGAGGGGAGTGGAACGGGGGGGGAGGGGAGGGGAATGGGGGGGAGGGGAACGGGGGAGGAGGGGAGGGGAACGGGGGGGGAGGGGAATGGGGGGAGGGGAACGGGGGGGGGAGGGGAGGGGAACGGGGGGGGAGGGGAGGGGAACGGGGGGGGAGGGGAACGGGGGGAGGGGAACGGGGGGGGAGGGGAACGGGGGGGGAGGGGAGGGGAACGGGGTGGGATGGGAGGGGAACGGGGGGGAGGGGAGGAGAGGGTGGGGAGGGGAGGAGAGGGTGGGGAGGGGAGGAGAGGGTGGGGAGGGGAGAAGAGGGGGGGAGGGGAGAAGAGAAGGGGAGGGGAGTAGAGGGGGGAGGGGAGAAGAGGGGGGGAGGGGAGAAGAGGAGGGAGGGGGAGGAGGAGAGGGGGAGGGGAGAGGGGAGAAGAGGAGGGAGGGGGAGGAGGGAGGGGGAGGAGGAGAAGGGAGGGGGGAAGGGAGGAGGAGGCGGGGGGAACGGCTAGCTTGGCAAGCGATAGCAGGATTTGTACTTTTATTTTTACCTCAATGAGGGCTTTTTCTATCGTCCGTGCTTGGGGCCTTAAAGTTCAACATAAAGTTTTTTATGAAAAATAATGCAGATGTATAACAATCCACCAATGCAAGTTCAGAAATGAATGCAGATCCTTTACTTTGCGATACAAACGCAATTCCCGCCATTTCCACTCACGATCGAGGCCCTCCACATTGGCCGCGCCTCTTCTTCCTCCTACAACTTCGTCTCACTTCTTTCACTCAAAATGTACGAAATTCTGCCGCATGAAATTATGTAGAGGCCTCGTCGGGGGGATATAAGGTACATAAGGAAGGCGTTGTAACAGAAGAATCAAAATAAAAGTGGAAGAACATGAGGTAATGGGAGCTATTCTGGACCCACAGCCAAACCCGACAAACCATTGCAATACACCCCGAACGTCTAGCGCCGCCACAAACCACCATGGAATTGCAGGTGGCGCAGTTTTTTAAAAACCATTGATATTAAAATAAAACGTAGCCTATAACCACCAGGATTTTATGCTGATTCCGAATCTGTGTCTAAAACTTTTCTCCGATGTGTAGTTCTTGAGTTATAAGTGGACATTCAGACAGACACACATATACACACACACACACACACAGACACTCCTCCTTTATATATATATATATATATATATATATATATATAGAGAGAGAGAGACATATATATATATATATATATATATATATATATATATATATATATATATATATATATATGTATATATATATATATATATATATATATATAGACGAGGTGTGTTCAAAAAGTATCCGACCTTTGTTCATAAAAAATACTCGTATCCAGATACAACAAACTTATACTAATCTCCTTCAAAGTAGTCCCCTTGGGCTGCCATACACTTCCCCCAACGGTTCTGCCACTGTCGGAAGCAGCGCTGCAACGCCTCTTTTGGGATGGCGCGCAGCTGGTCCATCGCATTCCGCATGATGTCTTCTCTGGACTGAAATCTGGTCCCTTTCAGGGGCATTTTCAGCTTGGAGAAAAGCCAGAAGTCACACGGAGCCATGTCGGGAGAGTAGGGAGCCTGACGAAGTACAGGTGTGTTGTGTTTGGCCAAGAAACTCTATCAAATGTGAAGAATGGGCGGGTGCATTATCGTGATGGAGCTGCCAATTGCCCGCTGCCCACAGGTCCGGCCGTTTGCGTCGCACAGCGTCACGAAGGCGACGCAGAACCTTTTGGTAACACTCCTTGGTGATGGTTGTGCCGTGTGGTGCGTACTCGTGATGAACCACGCCACTGGAGTCGAAGAAGACGGTCAGCATGACTTTGACATTGCTGCGGACCTGCCTTGCTTTTTTTGGCCTCGGGGATGTTGGATGCTTCCATTGTGATGACTGCAACTTGGTATCTGGGTCGTACCCATAAACCCAGGACTCATCGCCAGTGATAACTGTGTTGAGGAAGCTGGGATCGCTGTTCACAGTCTCCAGCATGTCCTGTGCGATCTCCAAACGGAGTTGCTTCTGCTCAATCGTTAGCAGCTTTGGTACGAACTTCGCTGAGATTCTCCTGAAGCCCAAATCCTCCTTCATAATGGAATGAACGGATCCAATGCTGACGCCCACCTCGTCTGCAAGTTCTCTGATCGTGATTCGACGATCCTGCATCACCAGGGTCCTCAATTGGTCAATGGCGATCTCATTTCGGGATGTTGAGGGCCTACCCCAACATGCTTCACTCTCCACTGATGTGCGGCCATCTTTGAAGCGGTTGTACCACTCCTTTATCTATGTGGTGCTCATTGCTTCGTCCCCGAAGGCCTGTTGAATCTTGCGGATCGTTTCCACTTGGGAATCGCCAAGCTTTACACAAAATTTGATGCAGTAGCGTTGTTCAAGTTTTTCCGTCATTTTGTCAAAAACGAAAATCCGATGGCGCTCACTTACACTTCCTCACTTATCGGCGGTCTGCCGTCGAATGACAGCTTCTGCAGGTGGGAAAAAAATCACGCGTGCGCATTAGGATCGCCTACATACGTGCACCAATCAACGCCTCCCTAGGTTCATTTGTTTACGCACGACAAATTAAGGTCGCATACCTTTTGAACACACCTCGTATATATATATATATATACATATATATATACAGACTTGGCATTTAATATGGAATATTTTTTTTGTGGGGGTGAACTTACTTTTCAAGATGTCTTAGAACCAAAACTACATTGGAATTATGTTGAAATTATTCTACATTTTGTTAATGTGACCTTTAAAAGAAACAAAAACCACATTTGACATGTCGAAGCAAATAAATTGATCCTTGAAAGTGATGTAAACTGATATCGAACTCAATTCACGGACAGTACTGTGTTAAACTTCTGTGCGTTTTCCAGAAGTATCTCTTTATTTTGCACATTAGCCAAAAAATTTTTTAACAAAAACAAAAGTTAAATTACGACTGGGATTACGGACAGTAAAATTACAGTTCAGTACTTCGTGTAACCCCCACGAGCATTCAGGAGAGCACGTACACGTCGAGGCATGCTGTTCACGAGATTTGCCAAGGTTTGAACAGGAATCGCTTGCAATGCGGTGACAATAGCCTGCTGCAATTCACGCACAGAGGTCGGCTGCTGGTCCAAGTGGTCGATTTGACGCGTTAATTCTGCCCACAAGTTCTCTATCGGATTCATATCCGGGGACATGGCAGGCCACTCCATATGGTCTACACCACGGTCAGCAAGAAAGTGTTGGATCATGCAAGCACGATGAGGCCGTGCATTGTCATCTTGGAACACAAAGTTTCCTCGAAAGGCTGCACGAGCAAATGGAAGCAATGTTTCTTCCTGAATGGCCCTGTAATTGAACTGGTTCAGGTTTCCATTCAGAACAACCAGGTCAGTGTTGCCCCCTGCATGAAAAGCAGCCCAAACGGTCACCCCACCACCTCCAGCTTGGACTCTTGGCACTATACAATCTTTGTTGTAGGCTTCATGCACTTGTCTGTGCACTCGGACGCGGCCATCTTGACGATAGACCAGAAATCTAGACTCCTCACTGAAGATCACGTGATTCCAGTGTTGATGGTGCTCTCTGGCCCACTGCAATCGGCGCTGGCTGTGTTGTCTGGTCAGGCGTGGCTTTCTCAGGGGACGCCTGGCACGATAGCCTGCTTGAACCAGTCGTTGGTCGACGAGCCTTCTGGATACAGGCACATTTGTCAGTTGCTGCCACTCAGCCCTAAGCCGATTAGCTGACTTGGTGCGGCCATTGCGGACTAACCGGTGCAGCTGGCGATCATCCCTCCTTGTGGTTCTGTGGGGACGTCCTGGCCTCGGTATTGGAGTAGGGACACCCCTCTGAGCATTTCGTTTCAGGATATTTGACACCTGACCTTGAGTGATGCCATACTGCCGAGCAATAGCACGCTGTTTCATGCCGTAATTTCGTAAAGCCACCACTCCATGACAAACAGCATTGTCGAGTTGACGGACCATCTCCAGAGGAAGCGGCAATAACTTTTGGAGACGTGCAGCAGTTGTTTTCCACTAATACAGAACGAAACAACCCTTGTATACCCGACTGTGAAGCCAATCATCAAATGCACCTGTCCGTACATTTTGCCACGCCACCTGTGATATAATCCTGTTGTTGACTTCTTGCTGCGACAGACAATCAGTGACATGGTTCTTTTAACAAATAAATCACCGAAGTGTAAAAGAAACTCACCAGATTGATATACTGAGTTAAGAAAGTAAACCCAAGTCAAGAAAAAAAAATATTCCATATTAAATGCCAAGTCTGTATATATATATATATATATATGTAGATATATATATATATATATATATACATACAGACGATATATATATATATATATATATATATATATATATACACACAGAGGAGTGGGATATATATATATACACAGAGGAGTGGGATATATATATATACACACAGAGGAGTGGGATATATATATATATATATATATATATATATATATATATATATATATATATATATATATATATATATATATATATATATATATATATATATATATACAGACTTGGCATTTAATGTGGAATATTTTTTTTTCTTGACTTGGGTTTACTTTCTTAACTCAGTATATATATATCTATCTTTGCAGTGTCTGTCCTGTGTTGTGTTGTCACTGAACTACTTCCTCAAACTTTTGTGAAATCCTATCAAACTTCTGGTATGCACCTACCTCTCCCGTCGGTATGTCCTAAGGGTATTTATTTTGAAAAAATTTCAATTTTTTTTTTTTTTTGGGCAGCTGATACCCACACAGACAGTCATTTATCGATATATCTACACATCTGGGCAGTGTCTGTTGTCACTGAACTACTCCCTGAAACTTTTGTTTCCGTGTTTGTGAAGTGTTTTTAATAACGTGGTGGTGGTTTTGAATCACGTGGTGGTTTTGAATCACGTGGTGGTGAGGTATTTTGAATTATGTGGTGGTGAGGTGTTTTCAAATGACGTGGTGGTGAAGTGTTTTTAAATCACGTGGTGTGGAGGTGTTTTGAATTACGTGGTGTGGAGGTGTTTTGAATTACGTGGTGGTGAGGTGTTTTAAATTATGTGGTGGTGTGTTTTGAATTACGTGGTGGTGAGGTATTTTGATTTACATGGTGGTAAGGTGTTTTGAATTACATGGGGGTGAGGTGTTTGGATTACGTGGTGGTGCGGTGTTTGAAATTTGTTGGGGGTGAGGTTTTTTAAATTACGTGGGGTTGAGGTGTTTTAAATTACTTGTTGGTGAGGTGTTTTGAATTACTTCGTGGTGAGGTGTTTTGAATTACGTGGTTGTGAGGTGTTTTGAATTACTTGGTGGTGAGGTGTTTTGAATTACGTGGTGGTGAGGTGTTTTGAATTACTTGGTGGTGAGGTGTTTTGAATTACGTGGTGGTGAGGTGTAATCGTCCCAAACTTCCATTCTGCACCTACCCCTCCCGTATGTATGTGCTGAGGGGTTCTTTTTTGAATCTTATATTTTTTTTTCAACCTAAATCTTCAACCTAAATTGCCTATAAAAATGTAATATCACAAACACTACAAATAAATGTGTGCAAAATATTTGTTTGTATTATGATTGGTGTAAATCATGACAACACAGCAACTCAGGTGGAGTCATCACCCTCAGTGAGGCGAGCGGAGCGAGCCGAGCCAAGCTCGTATATGTATATTTGTATATATTTGTATTTTGTATATATATATATCTATATATAATTTTTTTTGTATATACATATATATTTTTGTATATATATATATATATATACATATATATACATATATATATATATATGTATATATATATATATATATACTTCTTTTTTTTTGTATATATATATATTGTCTTTGTCTTTTACTGGATTACGTTGTACCAATTTGTCTGTGGTTCCTGTCTAGAGATCTTGTAAACTGTTGTCATATGTGTCTGCCTTGTCAGCTCCTGTCTGCTTCTTCCGCCATGTTCTCGATGTAATTTATTGTATCCTTTAGTGCATATTTATTCACAGCTTTGTCTTGATCAATGTATTTATTTTGCAGTCATTGCTTTATCGT
This sequence comes from Myxine glutinosa, assembly GCF_964187855.1. Taxonomy (NCBI): domain Eukaryota; kingdom Metazoa; phylum Chordata; class Myxini; order Myxiniformes; family Myxinidae; genus Myxine; species Myxine glutinosa. The sequence continues at coordinate 189,852,040 of NC_136264.1, read as the reverse complement.
CTAGGTTATATAACTCTCTTGTTCCTGTGTCAGCTTCTTCCTTTCCTTAAATTCGATTCCACGATTGGGTGGAAATCCATGGTATATTTTCAGTCTTCGGAACCCCAATGACTTTCTCTGCAATTTCTCTGTACACATCGCCAATCAATTTACAAGCTTCTTCATCCATAACTTCAAAGTCAATGCAATTCCCTTGTTCTAATGTTGCAAATCTGTTCTGTGCTTCGATGTTGTATTTCTCCCACAATACCCCATATATGAGCTTATCCACATCAATTCTCTTCCACCTTTGGGTGGGCTGTCCTCGCTTTCTTCAATTTCAGTTCCAGGTGAGCAATTAGTAGTTGATGGTCACTAAAGCCCATTGCCCCTCTTTGCCCCTCTGCAAAACTGCCCCTCTTTTAACTCTTACATCTGTCAACGATCTTGATCCCACTCAAGGGATCCCATTTTGACCACAACGGTCAAACAACGATCCCACTTATCATGAAATGATCAATCTGATTGTTGCTCCTCTTGTCTGCTGACATCCAAGTTATTTTCTGTATGTTCTTGCGTTTCTTGATTTCAAGGACATTATATATATATATATATATATATATATATATATCCAACTCCATCCTTCCTTCCCTGCATGTCCTACATTATCCTCTTCCACTTTTGCATTCGGGGCTCCACCGCTTTATCCAATCTCCAATAAAAATAAATTCCTTAAACCTCATCATTGGCCTAATTTGTTGGTGCATGACACTGGTTGCGAATTATGTCATTTGATAAAATTGATCCGACTAAATAATTACCAGGGTAAGCGCCAGTAGAGGGCGCTGCATCATAGAGTATACCACCTGTCACAGAGGATGTACTGTAACACCTCAATCACATATGAAGTTAAAAAAATATCCCATTTCATTATTTGTCCAACTATTATGGTTTAAGAGTTAAGTTGGCACCTTGCATCATATGGAACGTTTACTGGTCTTTAACTGTAATCGCAGCCACGTGAGTTTCAATGAAATGTGAGGTCAGATCATGGAGTAGTCTTCAAATTGAGAGTGGCAACATGTAGCACTCGAAGGTGGACTCGGTCAAAAGAGACACATCGGCTTCGCTTCATAAACATCGTGAGCACATTTTAAAGATGCCAAAAAGAGGCCGTTATCACGTGGAATTGAACAAGAGTCAAGCTGTGGGATCGCCGTGTGCCGGCGCCCTGTGAATGCATGCATTCAAGCTAAAGGAATTGTTAATCCATCCATGAGCTCCAATGTTTCTCGCCATTTCTCGGTAAAAAAAACTCGAATTTTTTTTTTGCAAAAATGTTTTTGCCCCCAAAAAAATTGCCAAAATTGCCGATTGCCATTTTTACCATTTTTCTGATTCTGATTTGCCATTTTTTTTTGCAAAAATGTTTTCTCCCCCAAAAAATTACCAAAATTTCAAAAATCAACTCACCATTTCTCGGCCATCATCTGGCATCGAGTGCCAGGATCTTGTGCGCGAGAACAGTCAGTCGATTGATCGTGATGTCACGTGACGTTTCACCGATCCCACAGTGGGTAGTCCGGAGCTTTGCTCATGATGAACCTGAAAGTCCGAAGGCACATGAAACACTCCTCTTAAAAGGAGAGCAAGAAAACAAAGCAAAACAACAATGTGCGAAAAATATTATCAAACGTCCAGACAGTTTTATTGATTTCGTGGAATGCAATGCCGAGCAGAATATATTCACCCCTAATATACAGAGACCTTGACTCGACTTGCTTAATTAAATCCACTGCAAGATGAAGCCCTCTCTTAACGTGGTCCATTCTTTTCCATACAATGCAATTTGAGGCCATTTATACTCCAGGAGTCTTTTCAATCTCATTTCTAAATCTGATGTATTTGATATAACTCCTGCTTCTTCCAAGGCCTTCTCTAAGTTGTTGTTTTGTAATTATTTGTTGACCATCCCGGTCGGTTGTCTGTTATTCGTGCTGTGTTCAACCCCGGTTTTCCACTTCGGTTTATTGGTTGTGGCCATGAATATGTCATTAGTCCACTCCAAATATCTTCTCTTCTTGTCTATCTTTTTTTAAATGCAGATACATCTTTCCATATGCTCTGCGGAGTGATCAATTTTTGCTCCACAGTCTTTGCGAGAGACCGTGTTTCACTGTCACATGTCATCACTGGATTGAAGTATTGATTAGAAACTTTGTTCTTGAAACACAAAAGTATTTTGGTTTCAATGACATTTTTAGCTCACCTGGAACGAAGTTCAGGGGAGCTTATGCGATGGTGCGTCGTCCGTCCGTCAATCCGTAAACACTTGAAACTTATTCTCCGAAACCGCTGATGGGATTGCGACAAAATTTGGCACGAATGATATTTGTTGTGTTGTGACTAAAGTTTGTTCATGGCATTAAAAAAAAATTGGGGTCTAAGGGGGTCCACCGAGGGTCAAAGTGGATCCAGGTTTGACCCCCCAAAATAGAAGTTTGCTTTTTCCTCTGAAACTATGCACACTATTTCGATGAAACTTTACCACAACCTTCATCATCCATTATATAACAATGTTTGATCAAGGCATTGGGAAAAATTGCGGTCTGAGGGGGTACACGGGGTGGGATGGGAGGGAAAGGGGGTTACCCCCCAAAATAGGTATTTTTTTGTTTGTTTATTTAAAGTCTTATGATTATGTTAGTATGATTCTACATGCTGTCCGGTCTTCTAGCAAGCATTGAAATTGGTATAAAATACCTTTCGTCAGCGTCAGTACAGTGTACTGTTTATTCTACCAGGTGGGTGCCAGGGGTATCGCCCCTATGTTTTATTCTTCAACTGCTGCCAATCCTGCTATGGTATGTCTCTCCTCTTCTCCAAAGTGATCTCCATCCATTTTCACGAGTCGACCATTGCAAATGTAATTACAGATTTCTTCAATTTCTCAATTAATAATTTGAATATCTTGATTTCTTGCACAGTTGTTGAAAAATTTTCTGTCGTCAGCATATTCATTTTTAGCCCAGTATTCTAAATCTTTATTTTTCACTTTTCCATTGTGGAAGTTTTAAAAAGACTTACTTATGATTGAAGTTTGATAAGTACTTGTGAGTAAATTTTTATTCACAGCTAAATTGTAATTTGTGTTTTGAGCTTTTTACATTGCAGAAGATAACAGAAACATGAATGTTGTTTTGTAAAATTACCTAGAGCCATAACGATGTTGCATAATCTGTAAAAATGATAAATTAAGCTATACTTGTAACATGTTCGAGATGTTAAGAGCTGGAAAGAGCTGGTGATGAATGCAGCACGCTCGGTGGAATTCTGGTAAATGCAGGGTCAGCTCACTTTGGAATTACCACAATCAGTAAACACCTTTCTACTGAGATTAGTTTCATGCTCCCACCTCTTCTCCTCGCTGAGACCTGCAGATAAGGAAGACTTTCAGATGAGCTAATTCTCCAGAGAAGGCCCAAGTTTGTGTTCTGGCGCCGGCCTGGCTGCAACTTTTGTGACATTTTAATCACTCTTCTGCCCTTGCACAAACATCAGAGAGCAACGGAAACCATAAAGGAGCTATACTTCGCAAGGGCAGTAAGAAACTCACTGCTGTATGTTCAATCGAAATTTCCTCAAAAAGATTCGCCCCTTCCAATTTCTCATGTGTTTAGTCAAATCTCACTACGATAATACACCATACTATAAGCCTACAGCTGCCAAAGAGTTACGTAGCAGTAAACTACCACTTATTGATATGATTGATAATTCTCAGTATCGCCATTAGTTAAAATAATCTTGGAACACGTGGGGGCGTGCCACCTTTTGAGACCTGTTTGCGTTCAACAGCGACTGGAGCTCTTCCGTTTTTGATTGTGAGAATCACTATGTATGTTTAATTCGTGGCATGCTTAAGTTTGATTTGAGGCCTCAATTGTTTCTTCTTCAATATGCAAGTTGTTCTTTATCTCCTTTAGCTTCCAACCTAAATCAACAAAGGGAAGGATGTTTTTTTTTTGTTTCGTCCCCCCCCCCCCCCCCCCGCCTACCCCCCACCCACCCTCCAAGTAAAATCCCTGTTCAGAACCACCTCGGCCTGGATGTGATGGAATGAGCTTCAGCCTCTTCCCTGGAACCACAAATTCCTGACATGAATGCCATTGAACATGTCTGGCAGCATGTTTTTTGTATTGGGAGATTATATGTATTGGGAGCTGCAGAAAAGCCAATCTCTGCCAAGTAATATGTAAGAGCTCCAACCTAATATGGATCAGGCCATCTTCCAGAATGTAATAATAGCATGAGTTCCCTTATTTACTGTATAAGGAGCAACGACACACCAAGAGGCCATTTAGCCCTTCGAAGCCTGCACTAGTGTTGCCAACATATGGTTGTTTGTCTGTGCTCTATCGTTTTAAATGCTGAGCATCAAGCACAGAAGCAGCACGTACCATTTTTAAAGTCATTGGTATGACTTGATCAGGGTTCCAACCGCCGACCTCCCAGACTCAGACGGGCACTCTAACCATTACACCACCAAGGCTGGTTAAATATTGCTTGCTTTGATGCCTTCACAGGCTCATGGCTTTGACATATTTGTGTATAATTGTTTTGATGTAATTGCTTTTTGATGTAATATAATTGCTTTGATGCCTTGACAGGTTCAATAACTGTAAGACGTCAAAGGACATCCTCCAACATACTAATAGTTATAGTCGATTTCACAGCATTTGCATCATAGATTATGAACTAAAGTTTGTTTTATGATCAGGGTTGATGATCTACGGTATGTATGTATATATTCTGGCAGGGCACTGTGCTTTCTTCTTCTTTTTGCCCCTTGAGTAGAGCAAGCAAATGTTTTTTTAACAATAAATTTTCCTCATTTTCATCTTCCTTCAATAAGTCTAATTACATCCCTTTTAACGTTGTTGAGTTCTTCTTCCAGTATTGTCAGTCCTTTTCCAACTAACCGGCTGAGCCATTATACATTCATAGATAGATATAGAGTCTATGCACTTTGGAGCTTTGCTGAACTGAAAGATTCTTCGGTCTGCTCTTTCCCTATCCTGATCGCTCCTGGAGTCATTCATTTGAGAACTGCTGTGGAATGAGGGCATTTTCTCAGATTAATAAAGATATACGTTTTCAAAAAATGAAAAGTTCAAAGTATGCACAGTGGAGGTTGAAATTGGAATTTTCTTTATTTGTTGCTTATGATGGAATTATTTTTTTCTTGCAATGACTCATCTAACTCACTTACTGCAGGCAATAGTGCATATGTGCATCATCTGGGACAAAATTTCCTGGGATTTGATCGTAAATGACAAGGGGGAACCAAAGCAATCCAATATCCCAGAAATAATATAATCATTTATTTTGTAAAAAATGTGAATTCTTAGGGTAGAATTTAATTACATTTTTCAGTAATTTTTGATTGTGCTTGATGCAAACTGATTTTGCTTGATGGCAATAATGAGCATTTTCTTCTACCCCTAGCAAGGAAAAAGGGCTTGCAATGGACTTTCTTTGTTCTGATTGGAGGACATTTATTTGTCCTTCTTGAAGACATCAAGGAGATACAGTGTAAATGTCCTATTTGGCATTCCCATTTGAGCACAGTTTATGATTGTAATTTTAAAGCTCTTATCCAGTGTTGATTTGTCCATTGTCCCATACTGTCCTTGTCCTAGATGGGATGAAAGTGAATGCTCCATCACAAATCTTCAGAACTGCAAAATAAACTAGAAAGAGCAATCAGAGATTGCAGACCCTCCCCAGGACGTGTTTTCAGTGGTTTTTAAGGCTTTTGTGTTAAAACAAATATGACGGCCGAACCACGTGACCGATAACATCATCATTGTTTATTTTTCTCCACCAATTTATCTCGAGATGATGCTCAATAAATTTCATCTTGATCGGATGAAGTTTTGTACTTGTCGAATTCTGACGACATAATGGAGGCACCTATTGCATCATCATTAACATTTTATTCCCCATGGGAGAGTTCTTTACAATGAGCCCTGTCTCAATTTTTTCTATGCAGTGCTTTCGGGGATATAAAGGTGCAACGTTTTTCGGTTTTTCCAAGATGGCGCCCATACCACGTGACATATGACGTCATAATTATCATTAAAATATTCTACAGGTGGAGAAAACTTCTACAGGTCAATTGGACCAACGGTTGCAGAGAAAATCATCTTTATTCTGTGCGGACAAACAGACAGACAGACAAATGAAAAATCACTCATAGAGCGACACTTGGCAAAAGAGAATAAAGCAGAATGGCACTCAGCAGAGCATTCTTTTAACCTCACAAATAATTGGTGGTTGAATTCAGTTAGCTGAAATGAAAATTCAAATTTCAAGTCAATCGGATGAAAATTTAGGATTTTAGAAATTTGAAATTGTTGTTGACCTTTGGCCTATGTTGACCTTTTGGCCTATGCTGATCTCAAAAATATTTGGTGCTTGAATTCAGTTAGCCAACATGTAAAGCCTTTTCAAATTTCAAGTCAATCAGATGAAAATTGAGGATTTTAGAAATTTGAAAAAAGTAGTTGAACTTTGGCCTATGTTGACCTTATGACCTATGTTGATCAAAAATAGTTGGTGGTTGAATTCAGTTAGCTTATATGGAAATCCTATTCAAATTTCAAGTCAATTGGATGAAAATTGAGGATTTTAGAAATTAGAAAAAAGTGGTTGACCTTTGGACTATGTTGACCTTTTGGCCTTTCAACCTCAAAAATATATAGGATTTTGTTGGACCATGAACTCTACCATTTGGTGAAGTTTCGTGAAGATCGGTTTAAAATTGTGACCTGTAGACAAGTATAAGTGAGCGGAGACAAACACAAACCAACAAACAAACACACAAACCGGAGTGATCAACATACTTGCAAAAAAAAATTTTTTTTTTGCCAAGTAACAAACCAACTCAAATTCAATACCTTCTCCTCAGGTGAGGGTAATGAGAGCGAAGTTGATGGTTGGAAATTTCAAATCCCCATGCTTCCCACTGAAAGCATAGTTGAAAGATGGTAAAAAGTTCCACCAGCAATGACACAATATCAAATTTTGAGTTATTTTCCTAAAAATCGTTGCATATTTCATGTGTGTATATATATATATATATATATATATATATATATATATATATATATATATATATATATATATATATATATATATATATATATATAAATCAACGAACATAACAGCGTGACGAGCGCTGTCCCGATCTCCTGTGGACCGAAGTCCTAGACCAAAGCGTCACCTCCGACCCAAAGGGTCTTCTGGAGGCTTCAGCCCGGCCACTCTGTCAACAGACAGAGATTTATTCATTGGTCCCCATTGGCTAAACATCAAGCAGAGCCGCCAATCCAGATTTCGGGCTTATTAACCCTCGTCAGGACGGCATACTGCAAAAAATCTAACCAATGAGGACCAAAATCGTCTATTAAGACTTCTTTGGGTCGGAGGTGACGCTTTGGTCTAGGACTTCGGTCCACAGGAGATCGGGACAGCGCTCGTCACGCTGTTATGTTTGTTGATTATTATCCCCGCCGATCGCACCGCACCCCCTGGTTTTGGTTTGCACTGGTGGGAACGATGGTCTGTGTGGCAGACAGGCTGTTGGTTCCTTGCGGGTTATGCGGTATTTACCGTGTGAGACATAATTCGTGGCTGGTGCTCACCATTAAAGCTAGGAGGTGCCTTGATCATATATATATATATATATATATATATATATATATATATATATATATATATATATATATATATATATATATATGATATATATATATTTATGAATTTTGGGGTTGAGTGATATATAGATTCAGGTAGATCTGTATCTATCTATAATTCCAGTAATCTCTGTGTGTTTGTTTGTACGTTTGTACGTTTGTTTGTCTGTGACCGCTGTTTCTCGACAACTACCGGTCCGATATACTTGAAACTTGCCAGGTATATTGCTGGGGACCCGAGGATGTGCCTTTTCAAGGTTTGAAATTAATCGGACAAGTACTTACCGAGCTATGGCGATTTAGCCGTTCGCCGTTCGCTTTGGCGTTGCGAATGGACCAAACCATTGCATGTAAATAGAGGGGGGGGGTTCTGTGGTCGTTGCGAATGGACCAAACCATTCATGTAAATAGAGGGGGGGGGGGGGTTCTGTGGTCGTTACTGCCACGTGGTTTCAAAGTTTTTTTTTGTTGTTGTTGTTTGCACGCATGTTTTTTTGCACCCACGTACGGGCACGCCCTAGGATGTTTACACACACACACCCCTACACAATTTTTTTTTTTTTTTTTTTTTGGCAAGGAACGGGCACCCACGTACGGGCACGTCCTAGCTTATATATAGTACGGGCATGCCCTAGTAGTTTGAATGCTCCGATTATCGTGATAGGGAACCCCACATGTAATAAGTTTGTTTAGGCGGTTTGTTCGCGCAAGTGTATCTTTGTGATCATACAAGGATGATCCTTGTGCTAACTAGAGTAGGGATTATGTTAATTCCCCTGTTCGTGAGACCTGTGATTTATCCTTCGTCCCATATGGCAACGCATTAGACACGTAGAGTTGACAGGCCCATTAGAAACACACACACATACTAATTAATTCCCCCCACAATAATTATTACCGGAAGCCATTTCAGAGCACTGCTGATGGAACCGCAGCCAGCTACATCACCAACTTGTATAGCAACACACTTAGCACAGGCAGGCCGGGAGCCACGCCCAGAAGGACTCGCTCTTGGGCAGGAGTCGACCACCAAAGGCTAGAGTAAGGACGGTCTTGTGATTGGCCAGGGGCGGGTCAAGAAGCTAACCGCAGATTGGTGGAGGGAAGGCTGAGAGGGAAGCAGAAGACTGATTGGCAGGGCAGGCCTATGAGTTGGGGGGGGGGGGCAAGGGGGGAAGGGAAGGAGGAAAAAATTTCCCGTGCAAGGAGTGCTTTAACTTTAGTGTTGCCCAGGTAAGAAAGTAAATTGTAATACTCTCCACACATTTACATATAGAATGTATGCCTCTCTCACAGTCCGCCATACCCCTGCATGAGGCCTCAGCCACATAGCCGACAGCCGTGGCCAAAAATATTGGCACCCTTGCACTTTTTTCAAATAACTCACAATCTTCTCTAAAAAATAAGTTGAAATTGACAAAATTATTTGGTTTCCACAGTTCTTTATTTCACTGTTAATATTACAGAACCTTTGTTTTTGATTCAGAACTTAATATATCCTTTTAAATCAGAAAATAAAAAGAAATGGCATTGACAAAATTATTAACACCCGAGACTTAATATTTGGTAGCACGGCTTTTGGACAAAATAACTGCAGTGAAGCGCTTTCTTGAGCCATGAATGAGCTTCCTACACATCTCTACTGGCAGTTTCACCCACTCTTCTTGTGCAAACTACTCCAGGTCTCCGAGATTTGAAGGGTGCCTTCTCCCAACTGCTGTTTTCAGATCTCCCCACAGGTGTTTGGGATTTAGATATTGACTCATCGCTGGCCACTTCAGAATAGTCCAGCGTTTTGTCTTGAACCATTCCTGGGTGCTTTTTGAAGTTAGTTTGGGGTCATTGTCCTGCTGCAAGACTCATGACCTTCAACGAAGACCCAGCTTTCTGACACTGTGTTGAACATTGCGCTCCAAAATGCCTTGGTAATCTCCTGATTTCATGATGACATGCACACATTCAAGGCACGCAGTGCCAGAGGCAGCACAGCAACCCCTAAACATCACTGTACCTCCTCCATGTTTGACTGTGGGGAAGGTGTTCTTTTCTTTGAAGGCTTCATTTTGTTTTTTTGTAAATATAGAACAAACATTTTCTGTAAATTTGGTCTCATCTCGCCAAAGGACATTCTGTCAGAAGGATTTTGGCTTGTTCACGTGTTTTGGAAAACCAAAGTTGGTCTTTCTTATGTCTCTTTCTCACCATTGGGGTCCTCTTGGACCTCACGACACCTACCATAGAACCCCCTTTCATCGAGTTGGCAACGGATGGTGCGAGTTGAAACTGTCCTGCCTTGTGTCTGAAGGGCAGCTTGAATCTGTTTGGCAGTTGATCGAGGTGCTTTCTCCACCTTTCGAACAAACCTTCACTGCAATCTTCGATCAAGTTTTCTCTTGCAGCCACGTCCAGGGAGGATGGCTACAGTTCCATGGGCCTAAAACTTCCTGATAACATTGCGTACGGTTGACATAGAAACATCAAGATCTCTGGAGATGGACTTGTGGCCTTGAGATTGCTGATGCTTTGCTACAATCTTGTGTCTGACCTCCTCAGACAATTCTCTGGTTTTCTTTCTGTTCTCCATGCTCATTGCACATGGACACAGTGACACAAAACAGCAGAATGACTCCTTTTCTCGATTCAAACTGGTTGAATGAGTGATTTTAATATTCCAGGCACCTTCAACTCACCACAGGTGAGTTCAATTCCAAAGTAAAGGAGAATCACCTGCTTGAAATCTAATTATTTCGAACAACTTCTAAAAGTTGCCAATAATATTGTCCAGGCCATTTTAGGATTTCTGTGTGGAATAAGCTAAGATTTAGTAATTTTTTCAGCTTTTTTTGTTTTGTTCCACTGCAAACCAAAGAAATACATATGTGGATACCAAAATACTTTTTAATTTCAACAATTTTCTGGAAGAAATGGTGCATTATTTGAAAAAAGTGCAAAGGTGCCAATATTTTTGTCCACGACTGTATGTTACCCCCCAGCCAAAGTTGTATTTGTATTTGTACCCCGAATAAAGTGTATAAGTGTTCATAGCTGGAGTACCCGAAAAATAAATATTAACATTTTTGATATGAGGGCAAATATAATGGAAAAGCAATTACATCCAAATCAGAATCCATCACAAATGTCAAATCATCATTTTACCGTTTCGTTGAATATATGCTGCTGAATGTGCCGTTGATCACGTTTCTTTGTTAAATATGATGACGTTCAGAAAAAAGCAGAAGCCTTACCACCAACTTCGACCGCTTCTGGAATTGTTTGATTTATTTGTGTTCAAATGTCTGGTAATTATTTTGTATTTATCTATGCGAATGTGTACTTGTATATAACTATAATCATAAAGTCATTAATCAAAAAGACTTAGTCACTCTAGAGCGTTTTTTTTAATCCAAAAAAAACGAACTGATTTTTTTTTGGCCTAAGACACTCCCAAACACTCACTGATGAACCTCTGAAAGTTTGACAAAGATCCGTTCAGCCATCTCTGAGAAAAATGGTGACACATAGACAGACAAATGGCTCTCTTATATAGTAAACGAGCCGAATGCACACGGCGTTGCCCGGGTTCTTTTTGAATGAATTTACTACTATAATTCAGCTTTTACTTGCGGCCGTAGAAGATTGACTACGATAATTCAGCTCAGCTTTTAATTGCGAAATGGGCCCAGCCCAGCCCCGGCCTCAACTGGCCTCGCCACCCAGCCTATAACCTTCCCGGGGCCCGAACTCGACATTTTTAGTTCTTTTTGAATGAATTTACCACAATAAGTCCGCTTTTACACACGGCCGTAGAAGATTGACTACTATAATTCAGCTCAGCTTTTAATTGCGGAATGGGCCCAGCCTGGCCGAAGCGGCCTCGACTGTCCTCGCCACCTAGCCTATAACCTTCCGGGGCCCGTCCCGACATTTTTTGTTGCAGAGGTTTCCTCCTATCTTGCACCGTTCAAGAGATTAGCATGGGCAGACAAACAAACAAAAACTTTATTTTCTATATATAGAAGTAGAAGATACGTGTATATATATATATATATATATATATATATATATATATATATATATATATACTAGCTTGGCTCGGCTCGCTGCGCTCGCCTCACCAAGCGTCGTTACTGAGGAACGGGCTTATTTTAGCTGAGGCTAATGACTGTACCTGAGTTGCTGTGTTGTCATGATTTACACCAATCATAATACAAACAATTACTTTGCAAAAATGTATTTGTTGTGTTTGTGATATTACATTTTTAAAGGCAATTTAGGTTGAAGATTTAGGTTGAATGTTTATTTTTTTCAAGAAAGAACCCCTCAGCACATACATAGGGAAGGAGTAGGTGCAGACTGGAAGTTTGGGACGATTACACCTCACCACCACGTAATTCAAAACACCTCACAGCCATCAAACACAAAATAAAAACACCTCACAGCCATAAAACACGTAATAAAAACACATCACAGCCACAAAACACGTAATAAAAATACCTCACCACTACGAAATTAAAAACACCTCACATCCATAAAACACGTAATAAAAACACCTCACAGCCATAAAACACATAATAAAAACACCTCACAGCCATAAAACACATAATAAAAACACCTCACAGCCATAAAACACGTAATAAAAACACATCACAGCCACAAAACACGTAATAAAAATACCTCACCACTACGAAATTAAAAACACCTCACATCCATAAAACACGTAATAAAAACACCTCACAGCCATAAAACACATAATAAAAACACCTCACAGCCATAAAACACGTAATAAAAACCCACCACCACAAAATTAAAAACACCTCACAGCCATAAAACACTGAGTAAAAACACCTGACAGCCATAAAACACGTCATAAAAACACCTCACATCCATAAAACACGTAATAAAAACACCTCACAGCCATAAAACACATAATAAAAACACCTCACAGCCATAAAACACGTAATAAAAACACCTCACAGCCATAAAACACATAATAAAAACACCTCACAGCCATAAAACACGTAATAAAAACACCTCAGAGCCATAAAACACCTAATAAAAACACCTCACAGCCATAAAACACGTAATAAAAACACCTCAGAGCCATAAAACACCTAATAAAAACACCTCACATCCATAAAACACGTAATAAAAACACCTCAGAGCCATAAAACACCTAATAAAAACACCTCACCACTACGAAATTAAAAACACCTCACATCCATAAAACACGTAATAAAAACACCTCACAGCCATAAAACACAAAATAAAAACACCTCACAGCCATAAAACACGTAATAAAAACCCACCACCACAAAATTAAAAACACCTCACAGCCATAAAACACGAAATAAAAACACCTCACAGCCATAAAACACGTAATAAAAACACCTCACCACCGCAAAAATAAAAACACCTCAGCCATAAAACACGTAATAAAAACACCTCACCACCACAAAATTAAAAACACCTCAGCCATAAAACACGTAATAAAAACACCTCACCACCACAAAATTAAAAACACCTCACAGCCATAAAACACTGAGTAAAAACACCTGACAGCCATAAAACACGTCATAAAAACACCTCACCACCACAAAATTAAAAACACCTCACAGCCATAAAACACGAAATAAAAACACCTCACAGCCACAAAATTAAAAACACCTCACCACCACTTCATTTAAAAACACCTCACCACCAAGTAATTCAAAACACCTCACCACCATGTAATTCAAAACACCTCATCACCAACTAATTCAAAACACCTCACCACCACATAATTAAAAACACCTCACCACCACATAATTATAAATACCTCACAACCACGTAATTCAAAACACCTCACCACCATGTGATTTAAAAACACCTCACCACCACATAATTAAAAACACCTCACCACCACATAATTAGAAATACCTCACCACCACGTAATTCAAAACACCTCACCACCATGTGATTTAAAAACACCTCACCACCATGTGATTTAAAAACACCTCACCACCATGTGATTTAAAAACACCTCGTCATTTAAAAACACCTCACCACCACATAATTCAAAATACATCACCATCACGTGATTCAAAACCTCCACATCGTTATTAAAAAAACTTCACAACCACGGAAACAAAAGTTTGAGGGAGTCGTTAAGTGACAACACAGACACTGCCCAGATATGTATGTAGATATATAGATAAATGACTGTACCCTAGTTGCCGTTTTGTCATGGTTTAAACCAATCATAATTCAAACAATTATTTTGCACAAATGTATTTGTAATATACGTTATATCACATTTTATAAACAATTGAAGTTGAAAACTTAAGTTGAAAAAAAATTTTTTCCCCAAAAAATTCCAAAAAATAAAAATTAGGAAAATTTTTCAAAAAAATACCCTTAGGACATACCGACGGGAGAGATTTTTTTTTTTTTTTTTTTTTTGGATACAAGATCGAGGCTCGTGAAAGAGCGAACATTATTCACACAGAAAGACAAACCGAAACATAAAACATATAACATCGGGAGCGGTAGACAAGATGGGGAGAGAGGGGGAAGGACACAAACACAACATTTGAGAGCAGGGACCGAGAGACATGGAGACATCGAGAGATCTGAGAGAGGGCGAGGGCTTTGGGGGGGGGCATGGGAAGGGGGTGGTGGGAGAGGTATAAAACATATGGACACTGCCAGGACTTCCAGGAAAGAAGTTGGAATTTCAAACAAGGTGGATCTGGGGTGAATTAGCGGGGGTAGAAAAGATCAAGGTTTTGGATGGGGGAAGATAAGAGATGGTGCTGAACAGCTGTTTTAAAGACCTGGAGGGAGGAGTGGGATTGAAGGGAGTGAGGGAGTTTGTTCCAGAGGCGGGAGAAAAGAGGAATGAAAGAGTGAAGGTGAGCAGAGAGCCGAGATTTCGGCAGTTTAACCATCAGAGGGTTGCTGGCAGATCTTGTGCGACCTGTAGGAATATTTGGGGGACAGAGCACAGAGAGAGCTGGGGGTGCAAGGCCGGAGAGGAGTCGGTAGAAGACAGAAAGACCACCTACCTGCCTGCGGTGAGTGAGTGAAAGGCCCTCAGAGATAGCTTCATCGCGGGAGATTCCAATAATTCTGAAAGCTTTGGTTTCAACAGCGTGAAGCCGAGCTAGGTGTGAGGCAGGAGCGCCGGCCCATAGGGGAGAACAGTATTCCATTGAGCTGCGGATGAAAGCCTTGTATGTGGTGAGGAGCTCAGGTGTGCCGAGGAAGGACTTCGCACGACGGAGGATGCCCAGTCGGCGACTGGCTTTGGAGGCCAGCTTGGAAATGTGGTTTTCCCAAGAAAGATCATGGCAGATAGTGAGACCCAAAAGCTTGAGCGACAGAACTTCTTGGAGAGGATTGTTGAGAAAGTAGATGGGAGGGTTGTCCAGTCGATCTTTTCGGAGAGACATAGTAAGAGTGTGAGATTTGTCAGGATTGAAAGACATGTTCCACTTGTTTGACCAGTCTGTGATTTTGTCCAAGTCTTCAGAGAGTGAGGAGGCTGCAGACTGCCGATCTGAGGGAAGAGGAATGGAGCGGCAGAGAGTGGAGTCATCAGCAAAGAGATAGGGAGGATTTTCAAGAGAGTCAGAGAGATCATTGATGAAGACCAGAAAAAGCACGGGGCCCAGAACACTGCCTTGGGGAACTCCAGCCTGAACAGGAAGAGGAGATGAGAGAAACCCATTCAGGGCCACACGTTGACGACGACTAGAGAGGAAGTCCGCCAGCCATGCGTGGAGATTTCCATGGATACCAAAGGAGGAGAGTTTGGTGAGCAGAGCGGGGTGCCAGACCGTGTCGAAGGCACGTGATATGTCGAGGGAGACAGCTCTAATTTCCTGTTTGGCATTGAGGACCTCCATCCATTGTTGAGACAGCAGAAGCAGCATGTCCAGAGTAGAGTGACCTGGTCTGAAACCAAATTGATGATAGGAGATCAAGCCATTGGAGAAGAGGAAAGATTTCATATCCGAAGCAATGATGGATTCCATGACTTTGCTGATAATTGGGAGAAGGCTGATTGGTCTGTAGTTGCTAGGATCTGTTTTTGCACCTTTTTTGTGCAAAGCGGTGATGTTGGCTGATTTCCAAGCAGATGGCAGTTGACCTTGAGCAAAAGAGAGGGTGAAGAGAACAGAGAGAGGGTGAGATAGAGCAGCAGAGCAGGATTTTAGGACCCGTGGGCTGATGCTGTCGGGTCCAGTTGCAGAATCAGACTCGAGCGTTGACAGAAACTTTTCCACCTTGTCAGGACGAAAGGACACGGAGTCCAGGAGCAGCAGGGTACGACTGGGTATGGTGGGTACAGAGAGGGATGGGTTTGGGACACAAGATTTAGAGGCAAACACAGAGTTGAGGCATTCAGCTTTTTCACGTGCGGAGTCAGCTGTGTAGCCGTTTGAGGTAAGGGAGGGGATGGAGGGGGAACAAACACCAGAAACGGATTTGACCAGACGCCACCAGGATTTGGAAGAGGGAGACAGATAAGAGAGTTCGGTCTTGAGAACGGAGAGATATTGTTTCCTGGCTCTCCTGAGGGTGGACACACACTTGTTTCGGGCTTTGTGAAAGGAAATGAGATTTCCTTCCATTGGATTTGCTTTCCAGGAGACAAAGGCAAGTTGTTTCTGGGCAACAGCCTCACCACAGGATTCCGTGTACCATGGACGGGAGGAAGGGTATGACAACTGAAGACGAGATGGGATAAATCTGTGCATGAGAGAGAGCAATTTACTTTGGAAGAATTCCCAGGATGAGTTGATGTCAGAGTTGGTAGAGATGGGAGACCAGTCCAGATGATTGATGGCTGCTTGAAGACCGTGCCAGTTGGCCTGAGTGAAATGCCAGACTCGTCGACGCTGAGCAGGCTCCCTGAGGATGGTCAGAGAGATGTCCACTTTAACAAGGACATGATCAGATGATCCGATTGGAGCAGAAGAAGAGCAGCAGACATTTTCAGGGAAGTTAGTCATAACCAAGTCCAGAAGAGAAGATGTTCCGTTGACTGAGATCCGGGTCGGGAAATTGACAGATTGTGTCAGTCCCAGTGAGTCGCAGAAGTCCTTTGCTGAGGAGCCATGGCTGGTGAGAGAGGTACCCACACCCAGCCAACTGGCATGATGACAGTTGAAATCACCACATATGAGGAAGAGAGAGTTGGGATGAGTAGATAGAAGTTGGTCCATATTATCAGACAGCGAGATGTAGATGGAGTCATCACTGTTTGGTGGACGGTACAACACACATATGAACAAGAGGTGGGAGCGAAGGGGAAGCCGTAGCCAGAGGTATTCCTGGGGGTGAGGTGGAGAGAGTGCAGTGCAGGGCGAGTGAGGAAGAGAGTTTTTGATAAAGATAGCAACCCCGCCTCCAGGACGAGGCTCAGGTCTATCATACCGGAGGAGGGAGTAGCCCGGGAGAGATACTAAGGAATCAGAGACATCATAAAGGAGGAAAGTTTCTGTTAAGCAGATCACGTCTGGTTTGACAGAAGCAACCTGTATGGAGAGATCAGTTAAGTTTGAACGAAGGCCCAGGATGTTTGAGGTCCATACCGTTAATGAAGAGGAAGGGGGAGCATCAGATACAGAACAGGGGGGAGGAGGGGTAGGGTAAGATGTGGAAGAGGTGGAAGAGGTAGGGAGAGCTGTTGAAGGTGTGTCAGAGATTTCAGAATAGCTCGGAGAAAGGGAAGGATGGGGCGGACAAAAGGTTTGATGGTGATTGGGTGAGGCACAATGAGGTGTTATTTGAGGAGGGGGAAGAGCGAGGCAGAAGGTTGGGGGAGATGGAGGTGAGAGTTGGAAGGGGGAAGAAGCAGGGAGGATGCTTTGAGGAGGGGGAGTGAGAGGGGGGAAATTGAGAAGCAATGAGGGTGGGGAGATTTGAAGGGGAGGGGTGAGGGGGGAGTTTGGGAGGGAAGGGACAAGGGGAGGGATTTGAAAGGGATGGGATATGGGGGAGATTTGGAGGGGAGGGGTGAGGCAGGAGTCTAGGAGGGGAGGGGTGAGGGGGCGTCTTGGCGGGGAGGGGTGAGGGGGTAGTTTAGGAGGGAGGAGGCAAGGGGGGAGATTTGAAAGGGATGGGTGATGGGGAAGATTTGGAGGGGAGGGGTGATGGGGAAGATTTGGAGGGGAGGGGTTATGGGGAAGATTTGGAGGGGAGGGGTGAGATTGGATTTTAGAAAGTGTACGATTTATGGGAAACGAACATTTATTGCAAAATGGGTTTCTTGTGACCTTCGAGTTAAAAATACGTTTAAGGACGCTGGATGGAGGATGGAGTGCAGGAGAGTTTAGGGAATGTAGAAAAAAGGCACTATAGGAGATGGATATTTTTTTGGGGATGAATTGATTTGGTGAGCAAGTCGAAAGCAGCCTTTTAAAGAAGAAGAAGAAAAAGGTGTTATAAAATATGATGGAATACATAACTTGAGGGGAAAGTGTAAACATTGAAGGTTAATAACAGTGAAAACTATCTGGGGAAATGGGGGAGAAACACGTGGTCGAAGAACGAACGAACGAATAAGAATGAATAAACGAATGAGAACAGAGAAGGAAATGTTGTTGTTGTTTTTTTTTTTTTTTTTTTTTTTTTTTTTTTTTTTTTTTTTTTTTTTTTTTTTTTTTTTTTTTTTTTTTTTTTTTTTTTTTTTTGAGTTGCGATTTACACAAGGAAGTAGGCTATGGGTGAAAAGACTGGGAATACAGAGAACGAAAGTTATTGGATCACAAACGACGGACCGCTGAGACAAAAACAAAGCCTCAAGGTTGTACAGTGTACACTGTACAAGGCCTCAAGACACGACATGAATTAACACGATTTTCAATACAGGTATGAAAGATTTGCACCGAAAAATCTTCGTTGGGACACAATATACGTACAACACCATAAATAAATACAGTTTTAACGAAAATACAAATGGGAACAATCACTTAACTTCGATTTCAAATCGTTCGCGACGCGGCAAAGGCCTTGCTCGCGACACGGCAAACAGACGATCAATTTATGAAAGATAAACACCGAGAAACGACCAAAGTTGCACACAATAACTTCACACTCCGAAAGATAAATACAGTTTCGACAAAATACAATTGTGAACAGACTTAACTTCGAAAAAGCTTCGGAGCTTCGAAAATCCCTCCCACCGTCTCCGAGATCTCGCGAGACGCGAGATGGATGGACAGAGATATGTGCATACCAGAAGTTTGGTACGCTTTCACAAAAGTTTGAGAAAGTAGTTCAGTGACAAGACAACACAGGACAGGACAGACGCTGCACATATATATAACCACCTTTAGAGGCCATTTTTCCCCGCAAGCGGGGGTTGGCCTTTTTTCGGGGACCGTGGTTGTTGTTGTTTTTTGTCCCCTTTTTGAAGTGATGTTTTACGGCCGGATGCCCTTCCTGACGCCAACCCTTTTTGTCGCCTTTTTACAACAAACAGGGAATTACCAGTGAACTGGTACTCAATTTGCCGACCTCGGAAGGATGACAGGCTGAGTCAACCCCCTGGCGTTAATTCAGTGATTGACCGGGATTCGAACCCAGGATCCTAGGATCCTAAGCCCTCACCCGAGCCGCTTGCCCAACACCAGGGCTTCTCCTGGCCCAACACCAACACCTGGTCCAACACCTTCAACCAGGGCCCAACACAACGCTGCACATATATATATGGATATAATGATATATATATATAATATATATATATATATAATGTGCGTGTAATTACATTTTCCGTATTTGACGTTTTGACTCCACCCAAAAGGGTCAAATATGACGGCTCTTGCACATTCTTTGCATGTGGTGATCATAACTACCTAGTTTGGTGAATTTCTGCACAGCCGTTTGGCGGGAGATAGCATGACGGACGGATAGAAGGATGGATGGACAGACAGGACAGACAGATGGACAAACTGACCGAGCCGATTACGATATCCCCTCGTTTTATTAACAGGCATGGGAATAATAAAACAATCGAAAGGTCTGCTGTTATCGAGACAATCAGATAAATTAAATAAAACAGACATCTAGAAAGTGATTTGTTTGCTCCAAAGTGGTATTTATTCCATCTAAAAGCGCCATTTTATAACAAATTTTGCATTTCATTGAATATTGCTCTTCTAATTCTCCTATTGCAACGAGGCCATTGTATATAATTTGTCAAACTGTGTGTGGTAATGTGTGTGTGGTGTGGTAACTTCCCTGCAAAACCTGGTAATGCATTCCCCTTCAAATAACGATGTAGAATTAATGAACATGTTGGCTTCAGGAAAGGCTGAGTAAGGAGGGGATGTGATGGCCATGGTGGTACATTTTTGAGGATAAGACATCGCAGATATTTTGTTCATATCACATCTATCCAAAATAATAAAAGGTAATGTGTGTGAGTGAGTGTGTGTGTGTGTGTGTGTGTGTGTGTGTTTGTGTACGCGCCAGAAATGAACGATGGAGAGAGGCATGAGAAGTATAATGAACTTCATCTGCAGTATTGATTTGGAGAGTGGCCGATTCTTTCTTGCTGGTGGCCCTTGGTGCATGCCTGCAATAAAGTATAACCAGGAAGTTGAATTAGAAGTGCTGAGGTCAGCTTTCCTCAAGGTCACCCCGACTCTTAATTCTACAGGCGGAACCGCATGGATTGGCGCTTGTCGATAGAATCATGTGGCCTTCCTTAACTCGCGTACATTTAGTTCAAATGGAACGTTCGATTTTTATCGTCACCCTCATATTAGTTTAATAGATTATTCTCTGAAAACTTGATTCAAAATCTGCAGTTTGTTTATTTGCCACTGCTCCAGTTTCCCTGTGCAGTATATTTCCCACTTTTATAAAAGAATTTATATGAATGCACTATGTGTGTGTATAAACACACACACACACACACACACACACACACACACACACACACACACACACACACACACACACACACACACACACACACACACACACACACACACACACACACACACACACACACACCTTTCAGCTGTTGAATTAATACCAGGTGAGGTTGATTCAGCCTGTCATCCTTCGGATATGGCAAAATGAGTACAAGGGTACTGGGTCCTCTCTCAAGGAGGTTGGTGGCATGATTTGCACTCCGTAAAAAACACCTCATCCCGTAGCACACACAGTGAGTGGTGTGTGTCTGGATGGTGCAGAGGAGTCGTCCAAGGACACAGTGACGTGCTGATCCAGCGAAAGCTCCTATATATATATATATATATATATACACTGGATTTCAAATTCTGCCATCTTAGAAAAAATCCCTGGTGTTGGGCTAGCGGCAAGGGTGCCGGCTTAGGATACCAAGGATCCTGGGTTCGAATCCCGGTCGATCGCTGAATTAACGCCAGGGGGGTTGACTCAGCCTGTCATCCTTCCGAGGTCGGCTAATTGAGTACCAGTTCACTGGTAATTCCCTGTTTGTCGTTAATGGCGGCAAAAAGGGTTGGCGTCAGGAAGGGCATCCGGCCGTAAAACATTGCTTCAAATAGGGGACCGAAAAACAACAACAACCACGGTTCCCGAAAAAGGCCAACCCCCGCTTTGCGGGGAAAAATGGCCTCTAAAGGTGGTTATATTTAGAAACAATACTCAACATTCTGCTCACAGTTTCAATAATGTTGCATTATTCATTTGAAAATCCCTATTGAAGGAATTTAAATAAAAGAAAAGGTTTAGCATGATTCACAGTCACCCTGTTTGTTAGTATTTTTGTTCGAAGAGAGTGTCTTCTTCCTGCAGACCCTGCTGGCCAGACAACACAAGCATGAATTGCAAAGCACATATATGTGAACGCACTCACCTGGTTGTTTGTCTGCAGCATTTGGTCTGTCTGTAGGTAATCATTCCTAAACGCAGACATGCAGACGTTTGAAAATGTAATTATAAATTTCAACAACTAGCAGGGACCGATGGAACGTCCTCACAATGTAAAATGTGACATAAAGACCTCAACTCTCACGCCCTCCTCGTCCACCCACCCTCTCCCCCCCCCCCCCCCCACACCCCCAAGTCCTCAACCTCGACCCCCCGATGCTAGGTCCTCACCCTACGCCCCCCATCAACCACAACTCGGCAACTCACCCCCTCCCCCCTCCACAAAACCTCAACCTCCCCTCCCAACTTTGTCCCCTTCTTTCCACTCCCATCCCACCCCTCATCCCCAAATCCACTTCCTCCTCCACCCAACCCTAAGGCACCAATCACCTCTGCACTCCAAACCTCCAACCTCCACACACCCCAAACCCTCAACCTTCTATACCAACTCTGTCCTATCTTTGCTGTCCCCTCCTCCTGTACCCCTCAACCCCAAGTCCTCACCCCAACACTAAGCGTCATTACCCTCCACATTGAATGCCTTCGAACCCCTTCCACACCCATCACAGTCACCTGTCCAGCTCACAATCCTGTGAGATAAGCTGGAAAGAGATGTGACCATGCGTACGTTAAATATACAATAAACAATCCAAAACCAATTATCTTCTTCCTGATGCATATATACACATTGTTAAAAGTAAACAAGCATTCTGAGTATTGCGCTGCAATACATGTCCCCTACCAAAGTTCAAAGTGCCATAACTTTGTCAAAAATGATCGAATATGCAAATTTATGCACGGTTGATGCTGGTTTTCAAGCTTGATCTGAGGTATGCTGAGAAACATGTGTGTCACGCCTCTCCTCGTTGATAAGCCTGCAAGGTCACTCCGTGGAGCGGCCTGCACGTATTGCACTGTGTGAATTATATAATTACCAACTCACGGTCTGAGGTACTAGCGATTCAAGAGATATCCATTTTTTAAAATATTTTCTTTTAATTAACGATATCTGCCAAACCACGTGCCCTATCGCAAATTCCCAAAGGACATTTTAGTAGACTGACATGCTGAACAGATCTGTGAAGTTTCCCCTCGATTGGATCAAAAATGAGGGAGGAGCTAGGTTTTAAAGGTTCATGCTTAAAAACGTCATAACTTTGAAACCATGTGATGCATGACGTCATGTTCGCTGACTTTTTTGTTCACCATGGGTATGCGATTCTGCCTGCAAAGTTTGGCCTCGATCTGTTCAGCCGTTGCAGAGAAAAAGGGGTTTTCGTGTTTTCACGAAAAACAATATGGCGGCCGAACCATGTGACCTGTGACGTCATAATTACCATTAAAATATTCTACAGACCGAGTCCCTCCTACGGTGAAAATTTGAACTCAATCGGTCGAATTATTGCAGAGAAAATGTTTTTTAAAGGAAATTAAAACTTAAAATGGCACTGAGTTAAGGATCATCAGAATCATCAGAATTATTAAATTCCGAAAGTTCAAAGTGCCATAACTTTGTCAAAAATGATCGAAACGTCGTTAAATTCGAACTTGATCTGTAACTTATCATGAGGAAACCATGTGCCAAGTTTGAAATCATTAGCATTAAGAGTTTCGAAAAAAAAGTCCGGAAAGCTGTTCTTTGCGTGATGGACTGACGGACGGACAGACGGAGGGACGGAGTGCAAACCTATAGTCCCCTCCGGTGTACCAGTAGGGGACTAATAATGGCATGTCCTGGGTTGAAGCCCTGCTTGACAGAATGCCACATAGTTATTTGGGTGGTGTATATGGCAAGAGACCACTGCCTCAATTGATGAAGCCTTTCTTCACAAGCCCCTTGACGTATATTGGCATCATTTTTACTGCTGCATTGGTCGTTTTACAATGAAGGGAAAACTTATAATGAGGTTATGGCAATCGTGAATATGACAGCTCTGAGGATGCCTTTGACTTTGCATAGCAGTAAGCACCAACATGACGGCCGTATGATTTTTATGCCTCCACCGACTAAGTCGCCGGAGACATTATGTTTTCGGGTTGTCCGTCCGTCCGTCCGTCCGTGCTAAACCTCGTTTTTCTCAGCAACCATATGTCCGATTGAGACGAAACTTTCAGGGTAGGAGTGACACCCATGCAGAATGTTTCTATGATAATTGTGACGTCATAGGTCACGTGGTATGGCAGCCATCTTGGATTAAAAGCAAATAATTAAAAAATATTTCTCTGAAACCGCTGAATGCAAAAATTTGAAACTTGGCACATTGTCAAGTACTCCCAATGGGGAACAAAAGCATGATAATGATGACATCATATGTGAAGTGGTATACAAGGCAAAAATGTTTAAATTAAATTCCTTATCCTAAAAATCTGAAATTGCATGCACATGATCTATGACCCATTTGTATTGAAATATTAAATTTATGACATCATTGGTCACATGGTTTGGCAGCCATATTGGATTGAAGGAAATATTAAATAATTATATCTCTGAAGCCGCTCACCCTATCGATGCGAAATTTTACAAATATCATCTAACAGCACTGTTGCATATAGTTTGAAAATGATGATGTCATAGGTCATGTGGTTTGGCAGCCATCTTGGATAGAAAAACGAGCCTGATCCGATCATCACGAAACTTCACTATGTGGTTCTAGGAACCCAAATTCCCATTGCCCATGCCCTCCTGAATTTGGGTCTCACCCAAAGATTTTTCTATCCGTGCCCTTGCACAATTTTGGGGCTGGGTCATGTGGTTTCACCAGCAGGTCTACGCGCCTGCGCCCCCTCATCCACCGGAGCTGTCTCCCAAGCTTGCCTACTCCTCACCCTAACCTATCTGGGGAAAGGCCCTCCTTGGCACTTCCCACCTGATGCCCACCTTGGCATTTGGCAACCCGAGTCTTTTCCCTGGATCCTCGGGCCCCACTCACACACTAACCTAACTGGCTCTCTGAGCCTACCTCCGGCCTTACCTGGCCGACGAGCTCTCAGTGACCGGTGGGGTGCCTCAGTTAACTATCTACCAACAAACCACACGCCCCGCCATTCTACTGCCTCCTGCACCTCACAAAACACTACATTCTACAATCAGCACCACAGGTGTCAATATCCATTTTAATTTACATACACCCTCTATCTAACCTTACACAACCCCTCCGGGCCTCCGTGAATGGGTTCCACCCCCCCTCCCCCCCCATTCAATCCTTCACACCATGCATTCCACCCCAATAATTGTTACACCACACGCAATTCCATTTCATACTCACACACACACAGCATCATCGATCTAACTCATTTCCCCTACAACTCGTGCTTCCCACGTCGTCCTTTTAAACTATGCACACACCCTTTTATAACAACCACTAAACTCTCTACGTCCCCTCTATAGTTCATGGTCACGACTTAAATCTCAGTCCCTATGGTTTCTCTCGATCCCTAATCATTATCCTCAGAGCGCTTTATACACAGAGTTTGGCCAACTCGGTAATAGGCGCCATGTTGGAGCCCGACGTCAAGTGCACACGCGCGTGCGTTCAAGCGTGATCAGTGAGCATGCAGTATAGTCCAGCCGAATGGTCCAGCCGGATCTGTTTGCTCAGATTTGCAGAATCATGGTCGATGGCATCCCTGCCTCTCTTCAGGGGAAGTCATCGAGGGGCAGAAGTCCTTCCTTACTGGAGTGAAGGCGAACTTTGTTGGTACAGCATTGGGGTTCAGCTTTCGCAGATTATCAGCACGGCCAAGCTCGTACTGCGTCTCATCAAAATGGTCCTGATGGAGGAAGAAACAATTAAAACATTACAAACAAATTCACTGCAATACAGTATATATATTAGGAACATACACATTACCACCGGTAGTCCGAAAGATCAGGAAATACAATGACTCGAGATTTTTACCTTGTCCCATACATAGACTACTTATGTGTGTTGGCTGAAGTCCAAATAAAAACTTTAACCACACCAAATGTGTTTCTAACCTTGAGTTTCTGATCGACTCATCGAGACTTCATTTTCAGAATATGAGGTTAGGGCCCTACTTTCCTTTTTTTTTCTTTTTTTTTTTGATCTAGCGTTAATATACACTGTTTGGGGATGGATTTATTTAGACCCTACATTAATTTAGATCAAATAACTTATTACGGTACTTACGGCACACAGAAGTGAGGTATCATTGGCGTTCCAATTTTTACGACGAACTTTAATCTCCCAAATTCATCTCCTTTCAGGATCTCGAGGGAAATAATGCATCTTTGCTTCCTTTTCCCTTCGATTGGAGCATCCCCATGCAGAACAGCACGGCATTTCCCTCAATTTTAAGGTGAAAGTTGTACATTTACAAGCGATCACAATAAATGTCCAGCAGTAGTCAGTAGACATGTTTAGTTAGATTTGGTAGCTTGCGCGTAGGGCTTTAACATGGCGCCTGTTGTCACGTGATCGCTAAAAACGGAAACCGAGCTGGCCAAACTCTGTGTATAAAGGGCTCTGATTATCCTAGCGCTCTCTCAGATAGTTTTGGTGCCCCCATGGAGGCAACCATTGCTGGCCCCTCGATGGGCCGAACAATGCTATCCCCCTAAACTAATGCTCATGCCCCCCCACCCCCCCGTGGGGAATGGTCACACCACCACACCCCCACATGGGGGTACAATACACCCCCATTCCTCTAAGCTATGAGCTCCTCCCTATCAGGGTAATTTCCTGGGCCCTAGCACTCTAGCAGGCGGGGGGAAGGGTGGTGGGGGTGTGGGGTTGTTTGGGGTCGGCTAATCCGATCCGTGCGGGGTGGAGTTAGTTCCGAATTCCCCCCCCTGTAGATCCGAGTTGGGGTATTTGGTTGTGGCCCACCGCGTGCCATCGCCGGAGCCGCCTGCCATGGGTCCGGACCTTGCTAATCGCTGGTCCACTAGCCTCCGGACCATGTCCTCCAGGTCCAGGCCCCTTTCAGGGGCGGACCCTCTCAGAGACCCGCCACTAGGTATGGGCCCTACCTGCTTCACCGCTGACGGGTGGCGCTCGCCCCCCCCCCCCGGGCCAGGGGTCTCGCCGCCTCCCAACGGGCCGCAGCATCGGCCACCTGGCTCAGGGTTTGCGGCGCCACATGGCCAATTGTTGCCGAAGCTCAGGGTCTAAAATGGCCTGTACAAAATGGTCCAGCGCCAAGCTTTTTTGGGAGGCCGCGACCATGTCCACAAGCGCTATCTCCACTGTGCGGCGAATGTCGTACACCAACTCCCCGATGGTCTCTTGGGGTTTTCGTTTTCGCACCGCGAGTTGAGTTTTAACAAGCTCGCTCTGTTGTTCTACACCAAACCGATTTATTAGGGCCGAACGGAGGTCTGACAGGGTAATAGCACCAGTCAGTAGAGCAGTTAAGACCTCTGCCACCGTGCCACGCAGTGCTGCTACAAGGTGTATCCCACCTTCGTCCGGTCCCCAACCGTTACCTCTATACACATGGTCGAACTGGGCCAAATACGCCTGCAGATTGCTCTTGCCATCATACGGCGCGAGCAACACCGTGCGGGTGCTGGAGGTACGAATACCGCATGCCGGTCTTGTGGGACCGACGCAGCACCGAACCCTTCAGGTACCCATGGTGCACAACTTATTTGGGGCTTGCATCCCCTTTTCGTCCCCCTGACCACTACCCTGGTCGGTGTCGATGCCTGGGTCATTTGACTACCCCTCGCACCCCATTCCGTACTTGCACACCCCAGTGCGCACATTCCTTTCACACACTCCACATCATTCGTTCCCCTCGCACCTGGCCCTCTACGATCTCCGAGGTCTGTCCTTTCTCCCAAGCTCATCGAACACCCAATCGCACCAAACACATTCCCGAAATCATCGACACTCACCTCGGGACTCACCTTCTCCCGGCTCTCTTCAAGAACCTGTAATCTTATAATCTGATTAGCAAGTACTTCATCACGCTGTGAGCACCACCCTTGTATACATTCCATCAATTCCTCCCCAGATCGGATCCCCAGACGATGGACGCGGCCACGCAGCTCACACATTGGCTGAAAATCTTGGCTAATCAATTCAATTCCCACGAGGGAATCGCTGCTGACACGCAGCTCGCCGTGCTACAATCCAAGGTGCACCATACGGTGTACATGTCCATTGAACAGTGCGCGACGCACGATGCTGCTGTGGCCGAGCTGCAACGTATCAACATAAAAAAAAACGAAGCGTGGTCTACTGCAGACATTTGCTTGCGTCTCGTCGACAACAGCCCGTGGAGACCTAAGACCAATTCGCACAAGACCTCCGACGGCTACTGAAGGACAGTACCCCTAAGGTATGCACCCATGAACAAGTCTGTGATGACCTTGTCCACAATGCTATATCGCGGCCGGCAATGTGTGCGAGCCTCACCTCTTTTAAGGACCTGCGCGTTCTTCATGACACCTTGTGACATCCCGGCATGACGCGTTTCGCTCATTACGTGCGCAGTCGTAACTTGCCCTATTCCGTTGAGGATATTCGTCAGCTCTGTCGCACGTGTTCCGTATGCGCTGAACTCAAACCTCGCTTCTACAACCCTCCTATGGGCACGCTAGTCCAAGCCACTAGGCCGTGGGAGAGATTGGCGATGGATTTCAAAGGACCACTGCCGGCATCACCGGCTTTGAGTAATTCTCGTTATCTCCTCACAATCATTGATGAGTTCTCTAGATTCCCTTTTGCTCTCCCGTGCGGAGATATGTCTGCTGCTATGGTTATCCGGTGCCTGCAGATCTTGTTTTCTATGTTTGGGAATCCGGCCTATGTGCACACCGATTGTGGCGCGGTGTTCTTGTCCCAGGATGTGAGGAACTTCTTGCTCCAGCATAATGTCGCTTCTAGCTATACTACTCCGTATAGGCCACAAGCAAATGGACAGGTCGAACGCTTTAATGGCATTATATGGAGGGCCGTTACTCTGAGTCTTATGTCCCGTGGCCTAGGACTAGACAAATGGGCTTGGTCACTACCCGGGGCATTAAGCTCGATCAGGACTTTATTGTGTACTGCTACCAATGAAACTCCCCACGAACGGATGTTTCGTTACCCGAGGCGTTCAGGTAGTACCCGACCTTTACCGGGTTGGCTTGCTGAGCCGGGACCGGCTTTTCTCAAACGTGCAGTTCGCATGAGTAAATATGACCCACTGGTGGATAAGGTGCAGGTTCTCCAGGCTAACACCGAGCACGCTCGTGTGTTGTTGACCAAAAGGACGGGAGTCGACAGTCTCAGTACGCCACCTGGCCCCATGCCCCCATGCCTGGCCCCATGCCAGCCCCATGCAAGTTGACGAACCAGCTTACGATCCCGTTGATCCACCCGATGATCCGCCTATGGAGTATCTGCCGGCTTCCTCACCGCTCCATGCACCCGATCCGGCTGGCCCTGTGGGGCCACCGCCGTCACCCGATTTAGGCAGCTACTCTGACGCGGGGGACTCCGGTCTTGGGGATGTAGTACCCGGTAGTTACCGGACCTGTGCCGGGAGAGAGATTCGCCGCCCCGACCGCTATGGATGGACTGTCTGACATGGACTGGCAACTGCCACCCACTGATATTACTCTGCTGATATGTACTGCTGGCTTGATTTCTGCCGTCGCGGACGTGTAGTTCTAATGGTGGGGAGAATGTAATGAAATTGTGTAAGTTGAACCCAGGTGTTATGCTGTCTCCAACCACTGAGAGGCTTCTATAAGAACTCGGACGAACATCGCTCCGAGACATTCCTGTGACATTTATTCTGTGTGATAGTGTATACTCGAATGGTGTGTATATGTAGATGATCCAGGCTTGCTTGCTCTAATTGCTAATTGATTGCTACTTCCATGATTACGGAATACTGATACAATGCTTGATGATTTCTTACAGGTGTTGCCAGAGATCTAAACTGAATTAAACCTACTATTGGGACAATGTTGTATATCTTGATTTCTTACAACAATCACAACTTCCCTCTTTAATTCCTTTTGCGCTGCTTTTAGCTCACCTATGATATCTGTATTCCTACTTACATGTTCGCTTAACTCCTGTTGTCCCACCATCAGCTTCTCTACCTCCCGCGTCAGTCCTTCTATTCCCCCACACAGTTTGGACGCACTCTCCTTCAACTCTCGTTGGACGCGTATCTCACACCGCTTCACCTCATCACGCACCACCACGACCTCGGCACTCATCTTATGCCCAATCTTCACCCCCATTTTATCCATCCGATCACCCATTCTTTTAATTTCCCCGCTGGATTCTTCCCTCATTTTTTTCATTTCCCAGCTTGATTTTTCGCTCATTTTATCCATCTGCACCTCCAAGTATGCGCTGAACTGCGTCATGAATAAATCCATGTCAAACCGTGCTTGCACAGCAGGTTCAATAACTGCCGCCGGCTCTGGGCTGGAAGTGCCTCCATTTTCTCCACCTCCTGCTGCGCCCTCATTAACCTCATAGTCCATTTGTACGTTCATGTTCTGGGCCATTAATTAATTATCATGTTCATTATCTACACTTTCTACACCCACCAGAACCTGATCGTCTTGGCCAGCCATCGCACTAATTTAAAAAAAAAAAAAAATTCTGAATTAAATTTTCTCCACACTCGTGATTTTGAGGTATGTGAAACGTACTCCAGGTCCGAATCCCACTCCTGACACCAATTTCGTTGCGGATCCCGGGTCTGTTGACGTACTAAGGTGGGGGGTTTATGACCTCGAGTCCACTGGGCCGTCGGTGGCGACGAAGCTCGCGTCCGGCGGGTTGCGAAGCATCCTCAATCGCCAGTCTCCCATCCACGGGCCGAAGGGTTACTGGTCTCTAAACCCAAATACCTTCAAAGACACGTGGCCAGAAAGACCGGGTATTGAACCACCTCACAATTCACACCCAATTCCAATAGAGTGTGCCGAGCGCGGCGTAAATTGCGGTTTTATCCTGCGTGATTGATGGGCGTTATTGAGTAGTCAAATTCGGTTTCGGGCAATGCCAGGACAAGAAAGACAAGCGTTACGCCTAGGTCCCCCGTCGGGGAAGTGATGTGAGTTTGCAAAGTGGAACACGCAGAAAACATGCTATGATATGATATTTCGCTCACAAGGGTCAGACATACATGGAGGCGGCCATCTTGGATTTTGACGTGGCGACCCAATTTTCAATAGCGTTCTTCCTTATGCCTAGACACACCCACACACGAGAAGGTACTTCGCTTCTTTTTCAAGAGATTTCGCTCACAAGGTTCAGACATATATATGGTGGCGGCTGTCCTGGATTTTGACGTGGCGACCCACTTTACAATAACGGTCTTCCTTATGCCGAGATACACCCACACACCAAATTAGAAGTTGGTACTTCGCTTATCTTTCAAGATATTCATCTCACAAGATTCAGACATACATGGCGGCGGCCATCTTGGATTTTGACGTGGCGACCCAATTTTAAACAGCGTTCTTCCGTGTGCCTAGATACACCCACACACCAGATTAGAAGTTGGTACTTCGCTTATTTTTCGAGATATTTCGCTCACAAGGTTCAGACATATATATGGTGGCGGCCATCTTGGATTTTGACATGGCGACCCAATTTTCAATAGCGTTTGTCCTTATGCCTATATACACCCACACACCAGATTAGAAGTTGGTACTTCGCTTGTTTTTCCAAGATATTCATCTCACAAGGTTCGGACATACATCGCGGCGGCCATCTTGGATTTTGACGTGGCGACCCAATAGATACACCCACACACCAGATTAGACGTTGGTACTTCGCTTATTGTTCGAGATATTTCGCTCACAAGTTTCAGACATATATATGGTGGCGGCCACCTTGGATTTTGACGTGGCGACCCAATTTTCAATAGCGTTTGTCCTTATGCCGAGATACAGCCACACACCATATTAGAAGTTGGTACTTCGCTTATTTTTCAAGATATGCAGATTACAAGGTTCAGACATACATGGCATCAGACATACATGGCGGCGGCCATCTTGGATTTTGACGTGGCGACCCAATTTTAAACAGCGTTCTTGCTTGTGCCTAGATACACCCACACACCAGATTAGAAGTTAGTACTTCGCTTATTTTTCAAGATATTCCGCTCACAAGGTTCAGACATACATGGCGGCGGTCATCTTGGATTTTGACGTGGCGACGCAATTTTCAATAGCGTTCTTCCTTATGCCGAGGTACACCCACACACCAAATTAGAAGTTGGTACTTTGCTTATTTTTCAAGATATTCATCTCACAAGGTTTTTTTTTTTTTTTTGTATACAAGATCGAGGCTCGTGAAAGAGCTAACATTAATCACACAAAAAGACAAACCGACACACAAAACACAAAAAACAAGGGGAGCGGCAGACAAGATGGGGAGAGAGGGGGAAGGACACAAACACAACATTTGAGAGCAGGGACATCGGGAGGACTTGGGGGGAGGTGGGAGAGGAATAAAACATATGAACACTGCAAGGACTCTGGGGTGAATTACCGGGGGTAGAAAAGATCAAGGTTTTCGATGGGGGAAGATAAGAGATGGTGGTGAACAGCTGTTTTAAAGACCTGGAGGGAGGAGTGGGATTGAAGGGAGTGGGGGAGTTTGTTCCAGAGGCGGAAGAAAAGGGGAATGAAAGAGTGAAGGTGAGCAGAGAGCCTAGACTTTGGCAGTTTAACCATTAGAGGGTTGCAGGCAGATCTTGTGCGACCTGAAGGAATATTGGGGGGACAGAGCACAGAGAGAGCTGGGGGAGCAAGGCCGGAGAGGAGTCGGTAGAAGACAGAAAGACCACCAACCTGCCTGCGGTGAGTGAGTGAAAGGCCCTCGGAGTTGACTACATCGCAGGAGATTCCAATGATTCTGAAAGCTTTGGCCTCAACAGCGTGAAGCCCAGCAAGGTGTGAGGCAGGAGCACCAGCCCAGAGGGGGGAACAGTATTCCATTGAGCTGCGGATGAAAGCCTTGTATGTGGTGAGGAGCTCAGGTGTGCCAAGGAAGGACTTCACACGACGGAGGATGCCGAGTCGGCGACTGGCTTTGGAGGCCAGCTTGGAAATGTGGTTTTCCCAAGAAAGATCATGGCAGATAGTGAGACCCAAAAGCTTGAGCGACAGAACTTCTTGGAGAGGATTGTTGAGAAAGTAGATGGGAGGGTTGTCCAGTCGGTCCTTTCGGAGAGACATTGTAAGAGTGTGAGATTTGTCAGGATTGAAAGACATGTTCCACTTGTTTGACCAGTCTGTGATTTTGTCCAGGTCTGCAGAGAGTGAGGAGGCTGCAGACTGCCGATCTGAGGGATGAGGAATGGAACGGCAGATAGTGGAGTCATCAGCAAAGAGATAGAGAGGATTTTCCAGAGAGTCGGAGAGGTCATTGATAAAGACCAGAAATAGCAAAGGGCCCAGAACACTACCTTGGGGAACTCCAGCCAGAACAGGAAGGGAAGATGAGAGAAATCCATTCAGGGCCACACGTTGCCTACGACCAGAGAGGAAATCCGCAAGCCATGAGTGGAGATTTCCCTGAATACGATAGGAGGTGAGTTTGGTGAGCAGAGCTGGGTACCAGACCGTATCGAAGGCACGTGATATGTCAAGTGAGACAGCTCTGATTTCCTGTTTGACATTGAGGACCTCCATCCATTGATGAGACAGCAGAAGCAACATGTGCAGAGTAGAATGACCTGGTCTGAATCCAAATTGATGATCAGAGATCAAGCCATTGGAGAAGAGGAAGGATTTGATATCTGAAGCAATGATGGATTCCATGACTTTGCTGATAATTGGGAGCAGGCTGATTGGACTGTAGTTGCAAGGATCTGTTTTTGCACCTTTTTTGTGTAAAGCGGTAATGTTTGCTGATTTCCAAGATGCTGGCAGATGACCTTGAGCAAAAGAGAGGGTGAAAAGAACAGAGAGAGAGTGAGATAGAGCGGCAGAGCAGGATTTTAGGACCCAAGGGCTGATGCCATCTGGTCCAGTTGCCGAATCAGAGTCGAGGTTTGATAAAAACTTCTCCACCTTGTCAGGAGAGAAGGACACAGAGTCAAGGAGCAGTTGGGTTCGAACATACATGGCGGCGGCCATCTTGGATTTTGACGTGGCGACCCAATTTTAAACAGCGTTCTTGCTTGTGCCTAGATACACCCACACACCAGATTAGAAGTTGGTACTTCGCTTATTTTTCAAGATATTTCGCTCACAAGGTTCAGACATATATATGGTGGCGGCCATCTTGGATTTTGACGTGGCGACCCAATTTTCAATAGCGTTCGTCCTTATGCCGAGATGCACCCACACACCAAATTAGAAGATGGTACTTCGCTTATTTT
Organism: Myxine glutinosa; assembly: GCF_964187855.1. Classification (NCBI taxonomy): domain Eukaryota; kingdom Metazoa; phylum Chordata; class Myxini; order Myxiniformes; family Myxinidae; genus Myxine; species Myxine glutinosa. The sequence continues at coordinate 189,818,132 of NC_136264.1, read as the reverse complement.
TCAAGATATTCATCTCACAATGTTCAGACATACATGGCGGCGGCCATCTTGGATTTTGACGTGGCGACGCAATTTTCAATAGCGTTCTTCCTTATGCCTAGGTACACCCACACACCAGATTAGAAGTTTGTACTTCGCTTATTTTTCAAGATATGCAGGTTACAAGGTTCAGACATACATGGCATCAGACATACATGGCGGCGGCCATCTTGGATATTGACGTGGGTTGCACCCACACACCAAATTCGAATGCGGTCCTTCACTTACGCACGTATGCCCGCACGCACACACGCACGCCCGGACGGACGGACACACGGACGGAGGGGAAAGCCATAGTCCCCCTTTCGCTCCGCTGAGCGACGGGGGACGGGGGACAAAAAGACGATATGAACAGGTTGAAAACAACAAAATGTACACGCAGTTTATTTACAAGGCACAGAAAAAGAGACGAGAGGCAGACTTATCAATTCTTACCCAGCTAAATCCCGACAGGCGCCTTCACACACACATGGGGGTGAAGCACACCAGTTATTTTTGTACCGGGAAACGGACAGACGATGACTTGGTCTGGTAGTTCCCACGCGCAGCTTGAAGGAGGTCCGCAGGACGAACCGCCACTTCCAAGTCTGCATGAGTGAAGATCCAGCTCGAGGACGAAGAAGAAGCGCAGCACGAAGAACGAAGGTGCAGGACGGCCATATTCAAGGACGAACGACCAGAGAGACGTAGCTTACAGTTCAGAGTAGGCGGCCGGATCAGAGAGAGTCCAAAATGTGATGAGCCCTGGTTTATATCGGATCCTAAAGGCTTTCCAGAATGTTCCACAGCCTCCCATTGGCCGAGGTTGGTCACGTGCGGTCATTCCCTCCCACCTCCTTTCGGAAGTTTTCATACCTCCTTCCCTCTTTCATTCGGGGAGGTTTTACAACCCACCATTGGTCGCCTCCTGGTGACGTGTCCACGACCCCTCATTGGTCGCTTGCTGGTGACATGGGCTCGACCTGATTGGTCGCCTGCTGGTTACCTGTCATTGGTCGCTTGTTGGTCACATGGCCTGCTCTTTTAGCAACGCCTTCCTGCACATGAAAACGTCTTCCCTCAACCACACGGAGGTTTGGAATCCTGCCTAACTCAACGCATATTGGTGTGGATTACTAAACATTGGGAGGGGAGCTAATCTTTACATTTCATGAGAAATAAATAACTACTGCAGGCTACATGTTGTCGTGCAATTAACTATAGGGGGTTTACCTTTATCGCAAAACCACCACAATGTAAAATAATATAATATCTATATATATATATATATATATATATATATACATATATATATATATATATATATATATATATATATATATATATATATATATATATATATACTGAAACGCAAAAGAAACTTACCACCTTTGAAACCTTTAAATATCAACAATAACACTGCGTGTAGTAAATGTGTGAACTTATTTGTGGACAACAGTGTCCTCACTGTCAGACAAAACGGTCACGGATGGTCACTTGAACCTTCAATGGTCACTTCATAGCACAGCTGTTGAACAGCCGTTTTGACTGTCAGTGATTAGCCAAGGGGTACGGGATGATTTTAATGAGCTGCACGTGATGTCTTGATATTGGCTTTAAAAAGGCCAGTGCAAAATGGGCATTTCAATCAACATGCTACGATTGTCAAGGGATCAACGGCAGCGTGCCCTGGGCATGCTGCAAGGCGGACTGAGCTACCGTGAGGTGGCACGTCGCCTTGGCTGTTCACACCAGACGATATCGGCCCTGGTGGACAGAGACACCCTCCACAATTCTGCAGATGACAGACCTCGATCAGGGAGGCCAAGAGTCACCACTGCAAGGCAGGACAGGCAGATGGTCCGAAGTCACCTGCGGGATCGATTCCGTCCAGCATCCCGCACTGCGGCAGAAACTCTGGGGAAACCTTCAAACAAGTGGTAAGTTTATTTGCGTGTAGTGTGTTTCTCCAACTTAGTGTATTTGTGTATTTCTCTGTGTTTGTCTCTATTTCTGTGTATTATTTGTGTAATAGTGTATTTCTCCAACTCCATGTCTTTCCAATTCTTTTTGAGCTTTTAGTTGTGCCTTCCTTTCGTTAGCAGTTTTTACCGCTGTTGAAATACCACCAGTCAATGCTCCCGCCGCACTTAAACCAGCAAGTAAAGGAATTAGAAACGGGAGAAATCCTCCACTCGTTTCCCGTGTTGAATATTTCTTCAACATGGGTTTTGTCATTTTAATTTTAAGTGAACCAGCATCATTTAGTGTTTTTACTTGTGTGTGTGTGAGTAAAACATCAATTCTTACAGCTCCTTTTCTTTGAATTGTATTAACATTAATAATACAAGGCTTTTGATTTTGAATACAAGATGTTAATTTATTAAGATTGATTTGATTAACATATACCCCAACCATTTATTTATGAGAAAAAACCTATGTGATATTAATCATAACACCATTATCTGTATTAATCTGTAATTCTGTTTCCTCCAAAAGTAAACAATAAGCGTCAACTTCTTCATTCTCTCCTCTTTCAATGTATAGAGAAGTATCCACTCTATTAAACTTTATAGTTTCTTTTTGAGAACTCAGGTCAATTGTATAGATTGTATAAAGTTTTTTAAATGCAACCATATCCAAAATAGGATCATTATTACCGTTGCTTTCACACACCTTTTGGTAAGACTTGTAGGCTTCCCCATAATCATTTTTTTCCCAATCAATTTCCAATCTATCTCGTGGATAAAATGTACCATCAAGTGAAACCCGAAGTTGTTTCACCTTAGCATTATCACTCAACGCATTATTCTTATCAGTACCCTCCTCTCCATCTGGTTTCTTAAAAATGAGCCATAGGTATCGTGGCTTTCCTTCAAGAACACCCAAATTCCAAGTGTAGGTAGTGTGTTCCAGTTTAACGTGTTGACATCTTCTTTTAAGGTATGATACATTTAGTGGCTTCTTTGAGTTAAGTCTTCTATTCAACATCTCTTCTGTTTTAAGATTAGGAGTATATTCACTAATATACCAACACAAATCATTGATAACAAATTTATTATTATCACCAAAAGCATTTTCAGCCCCAAAAAGCAACCTATTTACATTATCATTCCTTTGGAGTTGAAATCTAATTTTAAGACCATACAAAACTTTATCATAATCACAAAATCCAAATATACCTTTCAAAGGTACTGCTACGGTAAAACTATTCTCTGCTTTTGAATCATCATTATACATTGCCTTCCTTTGACTATAACCAGGGTCTGCGTTTGTACCCGTTGACATATCAGGAATAAAACCTTCAACAGCTCCCTTACCCATTCTATCACTAAACGAATATAGTGTGAATTTCATCATTTCAGATGTAGCAGCGACATAATCAACCGCTTCAACCTCTTGTGTTCCAATATACAGTCGGACACTATCAAACATTTTCCAGAAGAAATCATTTACGAGTATAGCATTAGTGTTATTCGCAGCCGTTGTGAATTTAAATTTACACAGCAAGAAACTATCAGCTATATTCAAGTAAGTTTGTTGATTATTTATTTCAAAACTTTTTGTTCCATTTGAATTCCAGTCGGTTCCTGTTATAGCATTCACCTTAAAATAATCTTCCTTTTTAGTTGAGTTTGAAATGATAATTGTATCATCCAAATCATAGATACTATCAATCGCTTCCATACTTGTATTTATATAGCATTAAAATTGTTGAAACCCTGATCCAAGTATTTTAATGATTTTTTGTCGTTCTTGTGAAGATAGTTGAGTTTTACCTTTTTTAATTTCTTTGATTGCTTGTAATTTATGGGACTCCTTTTGAGCATCTTTTATACTCTTTACAGCACCCGCTACATTTCTCATGAGAGAAGCAGTTGAACCAATTAGGTCTTTATGTTTAAGAATGGTTGAACCAATACCCATTAGAGTATCAATTATCCCATCTCCTTTATTTCTAAATTGATGTCCCACACCCCGTTGTCTCTTTGGTTTATAGTATCCTCTACCCACATACCTTGTATAGTATGGTGAAAGGAACATCCCATCCCCTGTAATTATTTTATATTTTCCCAACTCGTGTTTCCTCACAATAACCATTATTTATTTATTGAAAAACTTCACGTAGGTGAATTCTGATGGATATAATTTCATCATTAAAGGATATCATACGATTATCTTGGTCGGTTATCCTAAAATTTACTCTGTATATGGTTTTTCCTGACACAGGTAAATAGACAAGATTTTTTGGTTCCATATTAAATTTATAACCAATCGGGGTTGAGTATGCACTGAATGAAAATATTGTATTTGTTCTTATTCCATCGTTAAAAGCACCATCAATCAAATCACAATGAATTAATACTGAATTTATACCGGAGGATATTTGAATGACATTATCACTGTAAAACGTCCCGTTAGTTTCAATCTTTTTTGAAGAGAAACCCAATAGCTCTCTGAACGAATTTTCAATCGTGAAATCAACTTTATAATTATTTTTAAGTTTAATAGTTGATTTTGAAGTGTGTTTTTGAATAGTTATTACCATATTCTTTGGTTCATCACCTTTTTCTTTCATAAGGCGGGAGACTTCTGAAGATATTTGAGAAATCTCGTAAGCTCCGGGTGAAACGGTTATAGTTTTATATCCACTTCCTGGATTATAACTAAACTTGTTGTTTTTCTCTGTGATATTAAACAAGGTATTATAAGTTTCCATCGACAATAAAGATGCCTCATATTCTTTTGTGTGGTCAAGTTGTAGTGGGTAAGGGAATGATGCTGTGTAATCACTCGTTGTAAAATCAAAACTAAGAATTGTGCTTCTCATCTTATTTAATATCTAATAAAATATCTTTGTATTGACATTTATTAATTATTTTCATATTCATCAACTGATCTAAAATGGCTGAGGTTTCATTAAAACAATTGTTGTTTCCAGCCTTCTTACTACCTAACAACAATAATAGTCTATTAACTAATTGTGATGGGTCATTTGGAAGAAAACTAACACCTGAACCAAGCTTTCTTAAAGCATCAATAATATGTTTCTCCTTCTCATTCTTCTTACTTTTACCAGCAACAGAAACTCTATAATCAAGTGAGTTTAGTAAATCAATATATACCCTATCTTCCTCTCTTTCCATATCAAGTGGTTCCTCAAAATATTTTGAACCATTTAATCCAGAGTTTGTTAGAAGAAACATTAATCTTGGAGTTAATTCAACATTTGGTTGAGTAGAACTTAAGAATACCAATTTATCATTAAATATCAATACCTTTTCTTTCACAAGATAAAACTGTGCTGGTTCTTCTGTTGGAATGAGACCTGCTCTGGTTTTTGAATTCACCGAATATTCATTGTTTTGAAGAGCTTCCACAACATAATTAGGGGGTTGATTTACCTCCTCAAGTTTCCGAAATAATCCTTCATCATCATATTCTAATTCTCCAAGTTCTTGCTCTGTCATTTGACTAAAATCTTTGATCATTTGAAGTTTTTTCGGAGTAAATTCTACTGTGGGGGCTGCAGGTGAGTGTTGAGTTTTCAAAAGTGGTTTAAAGAATTTCTCTTGTTTTCTTTCAAAGGCTTCTTCACCAGTTAGTTTCTGTCTCCGTTTCTTCTTTATCTCTTCCTGTTGTTTAACAACTTTTGAAACCAACTCTTGATGTTCTTTAAACTTTCTTGCTCTTTCGTCGGTATTCATTTTCTGTATTTATTTATTGAAAAATATCATTTAGTATCTCATCTTGTGTCACAACAACATATTTATATTTTCCAATCGTGTGTTTCATAGAATTTTCAAATTCCTTCTTACTACATAATGTAGAACAATTATCTCTCCAAAAATTATTTATATCTATTGAATTTAACTTAAATAAAATAAAAGTATTAGCATTGTTTCTTATTGAGCGTCGAGGGAGTTGAAAATATGACTGACTAAGATAAATACAATTACAAGAAGAATGTCTCCCTCTTGTATAGTAGCTATCCATTACTGTTTGGTTTCTCTCATTAACACAATCATCAAAGATAACGAGGTTCTTTTTTGATTTATCTAAATCTTGAGGTGAAGGTATATCATCCGTATTATCACTAAGAATACAAGTAATGGGTTTTGGTTTCGATTTTGATTTCTGTGTATCACAAAATAATTGTATTATATCTTCAATATTATAATCATTTAGTTTGTTTTGAAGTTTAAATAAACCGATAATGTCTTCCTTTTTAAGACCTGCATTAAAACCATGTGAGAGTAGTTGATACTCGGGTTGAAAACTTGACTTTGTAAAAATTATTAAATTATCATAATCTAAAAAATTAGGACGAAGGAGCATCTTTAAAAGTAAACAGGTTTTTCCACATCCACTTGAACCAACTATTAGACATCTCAATGAATTTGGAATATTCTTATGATTATTAAATTTTATCTTATTTTCCCAAACAGGTAAAAAATCATTCATTTATATATTTGAAAAACAAGTCATCTAACTTTTTTTGAGCTATTTTAGAAACTCTATATTTTATCCTGAGTTCAGGTTTAATTTTAAAATAATCCATTATTTTATTTATATAGTATCTTGTATTAACATTTCCATTAAAATTATTTTGAATAATAAATATCATTAAACCCTTATACATTTCCTCAATACAAATAGTCTCTTCCCTTGAAAGAAATGGTGTATTATCATCACAATACTTAACATTCATCTCTCTTATTAATCTTGTAAAGTAATTCATTTTTGGTTCTAATTTAAAAGAGTTATATATTTTTCTATATATTTTTTTATCATCAATTAAAATTAAATCACAGAAAATACATTGTTTATATGAATCCTCATTATTAAGCCCTCTTCTATCACAAGCCGGACAATTCTCTAATTTATCGTATGGTGAGTCTGGAAATTCTAAATATCCTTCTATCATATTTATAGAGTAAATTTTTACTTAAACTAAACGCAAGTTTATTATCTAATAAATACAATGTTTCAAAACACAAAAGACAAATTTCAATCAATCTCTACTTCGGTGGAAGATATAGAAAAATATGTCAAAGATGTAAAATTGAACAAAGATAAATATGGAAATTTTTGGATTAAACCCATAATGGAGAATAACATGTCCTTTTATTAAATTTACGGGACAAGCTATGTTAATTAATAACTCTATTAAAGTAAATTTGACAAAAGTTTCTCCACTACTACCGGCAATTTACTCAAAGCTTGAAAAGATCATTGATAAAGAAGTTTTGAAAATGAATGATAAGACCATCAACGATTCTAGAGGAAACATTTGTATATTCTTTAATAAACCCAAAGATGTGGGTGAAATTAATAATATGAATATTAGTGGTGAACTATCATTCCGTACCCTGATTATTAGAGATTATTTGAAAATAACATTTAATGTAAAAAATATTGTGGTTATTAGTTCTAATGAAAGAAAATATATAGATATTGATGGGAATATTTTTTTCTGATAATTAAATATGAGTCATTACAGCAGTGAAGATTTTACTATTTCCTTGGAAGATTTTATCATGACAAAGATAAAGGTCAATAAATTGTCAGAATGTGTTTGTACTCCTTGTAATGAAAAAATGGTCACAACAAGTGTTGTAAACCAGATTAACAATATATCGGATGAAGACCTTCTTCCTTTGTTTAATCCAACGACAACATATAGCGTTAAGAAAGCTGTGGTTAAAGAAATAAAAAAGGGCCTTTCAAGTTCAATTGGACATAGTGTTGTATGGCTTTTGTATCTTCAAAAAATTGTTAATAATGTCGAATCATCAGTGAGTTTGAATCACATAGTCAAGACTGAAGTTCTTAAAACAATTGAAAAAGAGACGTTCAAGCTTAAAGATGGTAATCTAATTTGTTTTCCACTGCCACAACCGCCACCATGTGTTATTGTTTGAGATAACCAGCACCTTAGCTTAAAATTGAAAAATTATTTTTTGAAAAAGATGCCCTCTCTGGTAATTATAGATAAATTTAGGTTTGTTTATGGTAAGCTTCAAAAAAGGGAATTAGGGCAATACATTTATGATAATAATAATGAAAATTTTAAACCTGTATATGAAAGTTATGATACTAATAGTTTATACTCAAATGATAGTTATGAGAGTAGCTTTATTGATGACTCTGAGTATGATTCTGAGTATTCATATGATAGTTATGACACAGATGATTCTGAGTGAAAAAGTGTTTTAGTTTAAGTACAGTGATATATATAAAAAGGAGCTGTAAAGCTCAAAAGTGTTTTACTTTAAGTATAGTTTCATATATAAAACAACACGTTTTCTCACACTAAAAATATGGTTTATTGTGATACTTGCGAGAAGGAAGTAAAATATTATAAATGACATATTCTCACCGCAAAACATACATTCAACATTCTTAACAAACTTTCCCCTCTTCCACCTGAGACAAAACATTGTAAGGTCTGTAAAACAACCATCCTCAAGAAGGGGTTTAAAGCTCATCTTAAAACTAACAAACACTTGTCAAAATTGTTTACTATTAAAAATACTGATGGTGCTTTCAAAGGACATATTAAAATAAGAGTCTTTAACTTCAAACCTCCTGAACCAGAGTCTATAGTTGATGCTGTAGAAATAGTTAAACCTGCTGTTCAAACGTTGATTGAAAAAACACTAAAGGAAATGAAACCACTTAAATTTTATATGGGAGTAAAATTAGAAATGACAAAGGATGAAGGAGTTATAGATGCACCATACATGAGAACTGAACCGCACTTTATATCTTCATATCAAGATTTTAAAACATCAGGAATCTATGATGAACTTATTAAACAAGAGCAAGATGTGGATAATTCAATCGTAGGAAGTGGATTCAATATAGGAAAAATTATTTACATCGATATTCATATTCTTAAATCAGATCCTCTAAAAGCTTCTTCTTACATTGATTTACCCAGCGTTATCAAAAATAGAAAAGCAGTTATCAATATCAAAAATAAAGACAATAAATGTTTTCTCTGGTCTATTCTAGCACACTTACATCCTCCACATTTTCATGGTGAAAGAGTATCTCATTATAAAAAATATGAGAATACATTAAATACGAAAGATCTAAAGTTTCCTATGGCTTTAAATGATATTCCTAAATTTGAAAAGATGAATAATTTATCAGTTAATGTTTATGGTCTAACAGAAACAAACAACATTCAGGTTTTAAAGCTTTCTGACAATTGTAAACAAACTCATATTAATCTTCTATATTTTAATTCAGAGGAAAATTCACATTATACATACATCAAAGATCTTTCTATATTGGTTCGTACACAAGTATGTGAAAGAACAAATAAAATATATATTTGTACACGTTGTCTTAACTTCTTCAATACACAAGAAAGATTGGATAAACACTCAAATTATTGTGGTGAACATAAATCAACGGTAATTAAAATGCCGAAAGAAGGCTCAAAGATTTCATTCAAAGATGAAAAGAAAACAATAAAACATCCATTTGTTATATATGCTGATTTTGAAAGTATTCTAGAAAAAATAGATACTGCTTCTCCAGATCCAAAACAATCATACACAAATAAATATCAAAAACATACTCCTTGCGGTTTTTGTTATTATATCAAATCATCCGTTGGTGATGAATATAACAAGGTAGAGGAGTATAGAGGCTCAAATACCCCAGAGGAGTTTGTGAAACGACTAGAAAAAGACTGTGTTCGATTAACCAAGATAATGAGAGAAACCAATAAACCAATGCCCTTAACAAGTAAAGAAAAAAGAGAATTTAGACATCCAAAGGCTGCCTGTCATATTTGTGAGAAGAAAATTGGTAAAGGTCTAAAGGTTAGAGACCATTGTCATCTCATTGGTAAATATAGAGGTCCGGCTCATCAAAGTTGTAATATTAATTATCAACTCCCCTCTTTCAT